>NC_081256.1:4335643-4660643 GCF_030490865.1 Poecile atricapillus | reverse complement strand
AAACTTATTACCATCATCGGGATTTTTAAAATAAAATATTCATAAAGCCAGATCTGAATTTCAAAAAGAAAAATAGCCTTTAAATTCTGAAGTAATATATTCTCCCATCTCATTAAAAAGCAGAAATCTATCTTGGATCTTATATGCTCTTCCTCATTACAAGACTATTTATATAACACTCTGATAGACATCAGCTCTTCTTGGGCTTACAGCCCTTGAAAATCATATAAAATACTTTCTTCACTGTTTTAACCTATATAGCTAATTCTCCATTATTTATAGCACACAACAGCTCTGCTCTCAAGGTCACACTCCAAAGAAGGTTTTTGTTATATCTCAGAATTCCAATCAGCTGAAAGAAAAAAAAAAAAAAACATTACAGAAAATACAGTGAAGGCAATCAAGAACATAATATGGGTTTGGTAAATGCTTTTCAAGGGTGGAGAGTTACTGAGGAGCTTTTTAGCTAAGGCTTTACTTTAATGGTACATTTAACTAATGCCAAATTGCACTGGGCTTCAGTGAATGTCCATGTGATGTGCATGGAACTACCCAAAAAATTCATTCTGACAGTTCTCTTTTTGTTTGTGGTTTTTTTGTTTTGGTTTGGGTTTTTTTTGCAAAAATTCCCTAAGACAAAAGGAGACCTTGGAGCTGTCCCTGCTTTGTATTCTGAACCTTCGTGGCAGTGCATTATTCCAGGAGGGCAGAGAGCAGCTCACAGTGGGTGAGGCAGGCAGGATTTACCCTGCACTCACCACTGTTTGCCAGATTTTTACCACAGGGCACCAGATTTCAACCCTGCTGGCACTCTGAGGCTGCCATGGCACAAATTTCTGTGACAGGTGGAGGGAGACAGAGGATTGGAATGTTGGAATGTTGGAATATTGGAAGGGCTGGCCTTTGAGAACAGCTCTAGGCTTGGCACAGACACACACTATTCTCTAAACATCAGAATTAAATAATAGCCAAAGGACTGTGGAACCTGCTGTGGAGTTTAACAGAAGAATTAAATAGCCAAAGGACTGTGGAACCTGCTGTGGAGTTTAACAGAAGAATTAAATAGCCAAAGGACTGTGGAACCTGCTGTGGAGTTCTGGAAATTTGTATCAGGATGTAAACTGGCTTGGACTTGAACACAAAGCATAAAATAAGAATCAGTAACGGGAAGGGCCAAGCTGACACTGGAGTTCAGCCCTCTCCAAAGAACAGGAACTCGTTAGATATGGCACATTCTTCCAAGCTCCTAAAGTGGCTAAAGCTGCATCTCATTGCATACCCAGCCACCATATGTGCCAGAAGAAAAGTCACCCTAATTCCAAGTCATCAAAGACTCCAAGTCATCAAAATGGTATTATTTCTGAAACAAATAATTAGGCAACTAACCAACCAAATAAGTAAATTCAATTGGATGTTGTTCTCATCCTTATATAAATATCCCATCCCTCTCTTTCTGTTGAAGATTTTATGCTGTCATAAGAATGTGTTGTGGACTGCTGGCAAAAATGCTAAATATTCAAAATTCCCTGATTGTATATTTATGGCCTAGAACACTGTATGATTTATTTCACCTATTATCCACTGAAAGGGTTCATCATTTATTTGTCCCTTTACTTTCTAGTCTGAGAAGGACATGGGAACAGCACCATGTAAAGAAGGATGCCCTTCCCTCCTCTTGGAGGATTCTCTCTTCTGAGCTGTCTGCAGAGCTGGGCCAGAATCTCCCCTGGGGAAATGCAGGCCTGCAGCATTTATCATGAATTGAATCATGGGTGCCCAGTGGGAATTAGATGAGACTTTGGCCACAGCATCCAAGTGCTTCCCATCTATCTTTCCTGATAACGTTATTATTCTAATACCAGTGGTATATTGCAGTTCAACACCTTATCTTCAGGAGTGCCACAACCTTCACAGCTTTGTTATGCACTGCTGCTGCCCATAATTCACCAGTGGCCTGCTAAACACCTGCTAATGGGATTGCTTTGATTTAAATTTGGAACAGGTTCTTTACTTCAGCTACTCATCAGTAAGAACCTATGCTAGTGGGAAAGAAACCAAATACTTCTTATGTGAGAAAAACAAAACGTAAGTCCTTATAAAATTGCCATTTTATAAGGACATCAAGCTCCATGGCTCTTCAACAATTTTCCCTCTACCTCAAAATGTGTTTTCAGAGCATTACAGGTGTATCTCAAATGTATGAGAACTCTGGTGAGTTCCTCCTACAGTCTGTAGCTCCCATCATCTGGTTAAGAGTCTCCCAGTTTTGTATCTCACTGTGGAATGTCTGGTTCTCATTATCTGAGATTCTCTGCATTTTGATAGATCTAAAAGCATCACTTTTTCCCCCATGGGCCAACTCCTGACATTACTGAGCATCCTTTAGGTTTACAGCAGCCAAGTCTTATGGGTCTTCCTTTAAAACAAACATGACAGCATCCATCAGCTTCATTCTTGCTGTGTGTGCAAGTCCTGCTGGCAAGGTGGCTCCTGATTTCACTCTGCTGTTTCACTCATAATCTTCTTTTTCCCACATGCCATGGCCAGAGGTCCTGAGCTGCAGAGCCAGCTTTGCATTAAATGCACAGAAATTGTACAAATGGTATCAGCCAAACTTCTCTTTGTCATCTTCAGCCTCACACAGAAACTGGGGAACTGGCAGCCTCAAAAACCTTGTTTCTCTTTCATCTCTCTTTCCACCTTTTGTTCTGAAACATCTTACAGGGATTCAGCAGGGTCTGTCTTGTGTAGCTCCATATTTTCCACTTCAGAGAAATTTAACACTTCCTGACAGTCTCAAGGTTTCTGCAGAGTCATGATGGGCAATCCCAGACCACAAGAGCATTTAGACTGAAGCTGCTCAGTTTTCACCTAGGGAAGAGACCCCCTGTTTTAAGTACATATTCTATTATTGGCTTTTCACAAATATTAAAATGAATGCTATGTGTATAATGTTGGGAAACTCTGCTGTATTAATATAGTTTCTTTTATTTCTCCTATCAATGAAACTTAGAAACAGTGATGTGATACACATATATATATATTTCTTAGGCTGTAGCATGGTATTAAAATAAAGACTGATTTTGTTCATATAACTCAGAGAATGAAAAGATGATCAGAAAACCACCTGCATTCTTGGATTATCCAGATGAAGATGGCAATGACCAGAGCTCCAGGGGAGGGATTTATTGAACCTCTGTTATCAGGGAGTGTGAGACTGAACAGAGCCAAAAGAGGATTGATCTGCTGGGGCAGGGGGGGAGCTGAAACTGAGCAAAGGGACCTCTAAACTTCAGAGGAATGTTTGAATCATGCATTGGGGTCTAGGAATATGCAGCAGGCTGGTGCTGTTAAGGAACGAGCCGAGCCTTTGTTAGTAAGGTGTGCTCTTGGCTGAATGCTGAGGCACCCAGCCTTATTTGTTCATTTTGTCTCCTAATTGTTTTTATTAAACTTTTGAAATTATACCTAAGAAGTGAACCTCATTTTTCACACCTCCTAAGAAGGGTGGCAATAGAAAGAGCTGGATGTGGGCAGAGTGCACATTTTGGTCCAGGGGAATAGGATAGGTTATCAGGACATGTTGTGCCATCCTTTGTACCACCTGCACATTGTAGCTACCAAAGTACCACCAGGGCATGGGACAGTCTGTGGAGCTGTTGTTTATGGTGACAGCTGTTTATGACAAAAGAATTACTATGCTGTGTTGCTATATTTTATATATTAGTAAAGGCCTGTATGCACAAACCAGCCTTTGAAATAAGTCGTGATATTAAAGGCTAAAGTCCTTGAAACCTTCATGCAGAAGAGAGAGTAAAGTAAAACAATATCCCTGTGTGTAAGAGAAAAAATGTAAACTGTGTGTGTTAGCCAATAGTAGCTTGTTCTGCCTGCAGACCCTGTAGAACCCTATAAAAGGTGTGCTAAAGATAAAAATAAATGGCATTCACAATTACTTCTGTGAAGACTGGTGAACAGCTCGGGGGTCTTTCAATAATGCTGGGATTGTTCACAGTGTTTTTATGCAATGAATCCCTCTAAAAACTAACATAACTCAGGGCATTTACTGGACATCTGTGCTATGGCTGGGGTTAGTGAAGAGCCCCAGACTCAGTTCCTCACTGAACACTGCTGTTCCCATCACCAGGATAGCTCCCACTTGTGAGAGTCTGAAGGACTTCCCAGCCTCAGTGTGCTGCAAAGATCTCTTGGATTTGCTAATAAATCTTTATTCTAGTGCACCAATATGAATACTTTGCACCATGTGGCACCTCCCACATGGAAATCCCAAGGCAGCTCAGAAATAGTGGTTAACCCAGGCAAGAGGGCCACCACTCAGATGGGAAACCTGAGGCTTTTGTCACTCAGTCATCATCCCAAAGTGCCTGGGAAATGAATGGCAGCACTGAAGCAGCCTTAGAGCAGATTTAGAGCTCCAGCTGTGAACTGCCTGCTAACAGCAGTTAAAGCACAGCTGGGCAGGTGCTCTCTGCAGTGCCATTGTTACCTTCCCTTACCAGAGCTGCTGCCTTGGGATTTCAGCTTTTATATTTTTCATGTATCTGTAATCCTGCAGTTCTTTAGTGTGTAACTCCAAACTCCACACACAGTGGGAGCTGCTGCTTTCCCATTTGGCTCAGACACAGCAATTCCTCTCCAGGCCTGGCAATCAAGGACACCTCACTGCCTCAGGCCTGAGAGATGGAAACAAAAGTGAGTTGGGGCAGCAAACTTGGGGTAAATGAGTTCATTACCTGAGGCTGGAATTGGAAGATGAACCCCCAATGTGCAAATGGACCAAACTGATAAAAGTGTGAAAACCTGTGACCCGTGGTCCATTTTTGGGTGCAGCCCCTGGGGGGCTTTGTCTGCCCTAAATGTACCTGAAGGCCCTTCAATAAACAGAACTGCTTTTTATTCCCTTGATTTTGTCTGGCCTCTGTTTTTAGGTAACCCCAAAAAGGCATCAGAGGTACCAAAGGTACTGCATTCTGGCAAGTCAGAAAGTCAGATTTAGGATGTGTCCAGCTGTGATTTTCACTGGCAGCTTCTGCAAACAAGGGAGCAGTGAGAGCAACCCATCACCACATGGACCAGTGTCTCTGGGGTGCTCTGGCCACGAGGGCATCAGCCTTCTCCTCTTTGCAAGCAGCATTTTCCTTGACTGGACACTGACTGTCCACCTTGAGTTGACAGTGGTTGAAACCCAATGCAACCTGAAAGGAAAGTAAATGGAAATATGCCACCCTTAGCTAAAATAACATTTTAAAAAGGAAGGTGGAGTTTCGGTGATTCGTAACAACAATCGTGACAGAGAAACAGAGAGGTCACCCTGAAAATTTAAGGAGTCTTAAGCAGGATTTAATTTGTACAAAAGGATCTGCAGTGCACCTTGAGGCAACAGAGCTATAAATCATCCTGTTTCAGGGCTCATTTATCACCACAGTTCACCCCAGGATTTGGAAAAGGAGGTAGAAGCCTTCCAGCTGTTTCAAGCAGCAAAGTGTCATTGATAAACGCAAGCCTGCAAAGTAAACAATAAAATATCCATTATAAGTAAGACAGTTGCAAGGAGGCTGCATGGAATTTGGTTTCCTGTGTCTTGTCTAGATAGTGTCTTCTTCCTCACTGCTGACACCGACTCCTGTGCATTTGGAGCAGCCCTGGCAGCTGAAAACAGGTGACCCAGACTTCACAGCCACTTTTTTCTGGGTAGGAGGTGGGCAGGGAGGGAGCAAGGCTGGAGAGAGGAGCAGTCCCTGTCCTGCTGTCCTTGCCAGGCTCCTGCAGCACACCCAGAGCCAGCATTAACACCTGCACTCATTCCCTCTGTACAGAAATCTCTGTTTGGAAGCCAGTGTTTGCTCAGGGAGGGAGTGATGATGAAGCTGATTCAAAAGAGCAACCCCCAAATAAAGCCAGTGGTGAGAGAAAAACCTTCTGGGCAGGTGGGGAGGCAGTGCTGGCTGTGTGTTCTGCTGCCCTCGCAGGTGCCAGCTGGGGCAGAGCTGTGTGTCAGCTGCTGCTGCCTGGGATTCACTGTTCCAAATGGATCTGGGGCTTTAGGCAAGTCCCTGCCCCTTGCCCAGGCCCCTGGCAGCAGGCAGTGGCTTTATTGAGGTGGCCAGCACCCCAAAGCCCACTCTTCTTCACAAGTTCTTTAATAATGATTTGGTCAATTATAGAGTGAATTATTTATTTAACAGACACAAAGGTAACAGACATAAGACTTAAACTAATACTACACAGGAATAAAGACAAAAAGAGACTGCTGGTAGGTATATACAGCATGGGGTTAAAAGTACCATGAATTTTACAGCTAGGAAAGAAATAATATAATTTAGGATTCAATGTATGTTACCATCCAGTTGTTGTTGGGGTACACATCAAGATCCTTTCCCTCAGTTCCCAGGAAAGTCACTGCAGAATCTGTGTCCAAACTCCAGGGAGAAGTCCTGGACACCTGTCAGGGTGTGTGTAGAAGGCTTCTGCCTCTGTGATAATTCATGTGTCTTTCATAGTTTCTAGAACAGTCACCCTGTGGCATAGAGATAGTTAACACATGGGAGAGGGACACCTCACTGTATCCATTTTGGACAGAAATGCAGCTACATGATGGATATCAGAGATTTTAATAACTTTTCATGTGACCAAATCACAACATAATGCCTTCAAATTCCACATGTCCATACACAGCACCCACCACAGTAAACTCCCATTTCTTAAATCTCAACACTAACCATGTGACAGTATAAATTCAGCCAGGATAGTTTGTGGCTTTTTTTGGCAATGGCTTCTCGTGTTTATCCAAGGTTTTAGTTGCCATTGCATGTTAAAACTGTTGTAAACTCCCTGCAACTCCTTCAATTTGTAAAAATTAAGATGTGTGTGTGTAAAAATGCTGGGTAAGAGAATATGGAAGGTTGAGCTTTGTCTGCTGCTCTCTCCTGCTATGAGTGATGGAAACCCAGTGTAAGTCCACAGCACCAGTTCTCTGACCTGATGCTGCTGCCACAGAGCAGACTGGAAAGCCAAGGAAATATCCAAAGTCAAAGTCAGTTTAATAGAAAAAAGAACAAGTTATTTATCACCAATAGATAATAAGATAATAGATAATATTAATAGATAATAGATAATAAGAATCCTATAGACTTGCCTTAGTGCCTATATGTTCTGGGGGAATTCAAGCCACAAATTATGGATGATTCCTTCATTGTAAAAATTTATGACTAAAAAATTACAATACCTTTCCTTTAATTGCTTGTAAAAATTCCTGGATATTGTTAAGGAGTATAACTTTTCAGACTGCTTTTAGACATTATTTTTACTAGGTACTATTGTATTGTAGGACTATTTCTGTTTTGCCAGCAATCTAGTTACTGCATTATTAGTTAAGCTCATTAGCCTGAGTGACTGAAGGCAGACTCATGTGCTGCAGAAAGCTCCTCTGCAGTCCAGCTTGTCTTGGATGCCTTCTGCTGGCCAGAGGAATCCAGCCCATTTTCAGGACACCGCTGGTTTTTCACAGCACTGAGTTTGTCTGACAAGGAGCCTTAAGCCTTGACAGAGCAGCTTTTCACCTGGTGTAGAGGAGCTGGAATGATTTCCCTTCTGCTCAGTAAAATTCTGGCCCTCTGGTTGTATCACTTCATTAAAAACAATTGCTGCAGTTTAAACTGATCAAGAAGGAAACATTTTTCAAGCCTTCTAAACCTGAGAGCGAGTGGAGTTTGCTGGTGTTTAATTAATTTATCAACATCTTGTGAAAATTCCTTGTTTTCTGTAGCAGCCATCAGCCCTTCTAGAAAGCACAAGATGCATAACACAGCTAATCTGAGTAAATAAGAAGAATTGAGTGTATTCTGGCAGGATTCTGTAACTTCAGGGAAATCAGCCTGGTTACACGTGGCTCACGCACCAGAGCCAAGCGCCCTGATGACTTCATCTGTTCCAGCAAGATAGAAATGTCTTCAGGCTCTGAGCTCCTGTGGCAGGCACAGATGGACCAGAGGCAGAGGAAGGCTCCACTGCCTGCTCACTGCACATCCTCACCCTTCCCTGCTCACACTGGGGCTGCTGATCACAGCCTTACACAGCAAACTCTGCACATCTCTTATTTTCACTTAGGAACTGGTCAAAGTAGGGGTGCTCTCCTTTCTGGTTTGCCCCAAATTTATCTGTTTTTTTTTTTTTTTCTTTTAAAGGAAGTTGTTCCCAACAGTTATTTCTATGGAATCCATTACCTAATCTATCAACTAATTGGCTTTTTTATTTTTGGTCCTCAGGCTTTCATTTACATTTCATTTATATTTCATTTCATTACAGTTGGACAATCCTAGTCTGTAGGTCAGGTTCAGCCCTGATGTGAACCTTAAGGCAAGATCATAAATACCAATTCTTCTGGGTCTATGGCCCCAAATCACTTCTGCTTGAGTTGTAGGGTCTCAGCAGAGTTTGGCTGGGAGGTTATATGGGCTATTAGTCAGTGTGGAAATGTAGACAAGATATTAAAAGTAATAATTGCTTTCAAACTTACTCTGAATTATGGTTTAGGAGGCAAAAACAAACCACCCTGACTTTCCCCTGGCTTTTTCACTGGCAGCCTCCAGAATTACCCCAACCCCAAGCAGAGCCTGGATCCTCCCAGCCTCAGTCCCACAGACTCATGAACATCTGACAGGCAGGAGCTGAGGATGGTGTTATGGCAGCCCTCTTCCCCTGCTTGTTAAACACAACTGTATAATTCATCCAGCAAGGTGGAAACCCTTGGGGGAAATTGGGCAGTTGTGCCTGATGAGAAGGTTGTGTGAATTTTCCTTTTATTTTTTTCCAGCCAGCTCCCCCTGTGCTGGGGCTTTCCAGTCTGTGGTTCTCATCTGGGATGCAATTTATCATTTCTGAAGGGCTCACACTGTCTTCACTCCTGCACAGGATTGGATTGGAGTCAGGCTGAACCCTAATCACTACTTGGCACTCCAGATCTGAGTTTTTTTCTGAGCAGACTGAAAGCCGTGCTGAGCTGTGCACCGGTGATTTTCTCTGTCTCAGCAAACTCCCCCCAAATGTTTCCCGCCTTGCCAATGAGCCCTAATTTTCCAATGGCAAAAGGCCAGAACATCCTTATCCCAGCAAGTTTAGCAGACCCCCTGCAGGTCCTGATGAACTGCTACAGTCTGTTATCTTCCCATCACTCTCAGAGTGGAAGTTATTGATTATCCTGCCAGGGGTTGCTAAACCAGAAAATTTTGATCCCTCAAATGAAATCTTGTATCACGACTTATTTACTGAACTGCAGCCAGTTTATCCAGAACATTTTTCTGCTATATGTGAGAGAGAATGACTGCCTTCAGGCCTGGCAAGTTGGGAAAAATAATTGTAGTGAGTTTCTTTATCTCAGCTAGAGGCTGAGGCCAAATTAAACCTGACCTGTTGTTGGGAGGGTTTGGAGCAGGCAGTACCGTACTGTGGCTCCACACCTCTCCAGTCCTGGCTCCTCCTGAGGGGCTGTGGCACTGCCTGCTGCTGCCACTGGCACAGGGATGCTCAGCTGTATCCCCTGCATGTCCCTCACTGCCCTGAGCAAGGCAAAAGGCACAAGCAGTCCCTGCTCTGGAGCCCAGGACACACAGGATCCCGGGGCAATGATGTGTGCAGCATTCTGGAATACCAGACTCCAGGCAAGCCCAATTTTAGTGCTTCTAATACAACCCAAAGTTGCATTTTAAAAGCCTCTCCAAACAGGATCAACTGTTTCACTGCAGTGGGAGAAGCTGAAGAAGTTGGAGAAGTGGATTTAGTGCTGGCTTCACCACCAAACCCTGACTTTCTTGACTGGACAGCAGAAGCTGTCAGTGCTATCCTGTTAAACCTCAGACCTTGTGGTTTGAGGCAGTGGCTTGTGCTTTATGGACTTGTCTGAAAGTGTATTAACTCCTGCTTTCCAGTTCCCCAGCTGCATTCTCTGCTATCAGAGACACATTTCAAAGCAAAAAGAGCACCATGTTAAAAATAGCAGTGCTTGCTTTCGGAGCAAGGAAGCAGCTCCTGCATTTGCTTTAAAAACATACAAATAATTTAAAAAATCTTGACTCATTTGAAGTGTTGACTTTCAGAATATATTCCACAAATCAGAGCAGAGATCTTGGGTGTTTGACAAATAATTCCAAGATTAATACAGATATATATCCCTGAGTGCAAGGACTTTAATCAATCCCTAATCTCCCAGAGAAGTAGTTTGACTTTACCTGACAGCACTGTGAAAGATTATCTCTGTCTATGTGACTGGTGTAGTAATAGCAAAAGCCATTTCCTCTTTTTATTACTATTCAATTTTTAGTATAGAGAGCCCACAGTTGCTGAAAGCATCACTGAGAGCCCTCAACTGAACACAGAAAGCTTCAGATCCAGCCCTTGGAAATAAATTAGGCCTAACGAGGCTGGCAACAGCTCTCAGAGTCTGAAGGTCTTTGAAACCCCTGAAGCCCCAGCAGTTAAGCCTTGGACTGAAAAAACACCTGTAAATGTGAGAGCAGAAGGGAGCTGGGAGCCAGCTGAGAGCTGCAGTCCCAGGATCTGCTCTCCTCCCTCTGCACAGAGGAGCAGCTGCCCTGTGCTGCTCTCCCCAAGCCCTTCAGAGCCCGCTCAGCTCCTCTCTGGGCAGCACAGCACAAGGGATGGATTGCCCTGGAGTCCTTTCCAGAGCATTGCTTTGCCACTAACCCAAGGCAAACTGCTTGCTTTATTAGCTGTGTAATTAAAATGAGGGACCCTAACATAGCATCCTGCACAAGAATAATAACAAAAGTCCAACAGGCAGAGGTTGTTTAAACTCCAGCACATTCTGCAAGATGAGCTTCAGTAATAACTCACCAAGAGACCAAATATATTCTGTGATATGATACACCACAATGACTAAAAATCTAACAGAATACTAATGGAAGTGCTATCTGTTTGCATGATATATTCCTATATAATATGTTCTTTATTATCCATTTCATTAATATATTAATAGAAGCATTTTACAGTAGCATTACAGAGGATCAGAGAAAACAGCTGCTCATAAACATTTTCACTATGGTTTGGTTCTCTTTGATTTGGATTGTGGAACTCAAGATACACCCACAGCAGAACAAACTGAATTAATGTGCCATGCACTTATATTCTGATCATGCAACATCCTTGAAGCTGGTGGGGTGATCCAGTGTCCATGGATTAACCCAGCAGTGCTACAACAGCAGTGTGAACGCTCACTCTTCACCATTTAGGACCATGGCTAATGCTGGCTGAGACCACAGCGCTGCTGTGCTCAGCATTTCACTCAGCTGGGAGATTCCTGAAAGGAATTTAGCATTTAAACAGAGGAGATACAGGTAACCAGGCTTAAAAATAGGGGAAAAACAAAGCAAAGCTGGGGAAATGGGAAAGCAGTCTCACTTGTGCTGAAGAGACAATTCCACTGCACCAAACATTCCACTGGGTGTGTGGTGTCTGATCTCATCTCCAGGTGCTGCTGCAAGGAATACAGGAGCTGTAAAAGCTCCATGCCCTGAGCAGGAGCCTGGGGTTTTAACTGAACAGACCCTGGGCATCTTTTCAGGGGGGATACCCACGGAAACCTAAGTGTGAATTCCAAAATCACATTTTGCTGAAGTGCATCTCTGAATTGAAAAGCTAATACAGGACAGTTAAGAGAACATGGATGGATCCATCCTGGCACCCCAGTTTTGGACACACATGTGTAATATTACACAACAGTTAGATTAGCAGATCTAATTTTCTTTAAATCTGAAGGTCCAGATTGTGGTGTGAGAGCAAGCAAGGGGAGCTGCTCTCTCCCTGAGATCCCTGTAGGTGACTGAAGGTGGGGTTCCAGATGTGCAGAGTAACTGCAGCTGTGCAGCTGTGCCAGGGGAGCACTTTGCAGCAAACCTGAGACTTTGCATGCACATTTCCAGCAGACTGGCAATCTGCATAACCCATCCATAAACCACTGCAAATCTAATAAAGAATCAAGCCCAGTGTGGCCACTGTATCACTGGATCTGAAAATATAGCTCAGTTGTGCCTTGACCTTTTCTGTTTGGAATTTGGATTTTCCAGCCCTTCTTCCATCTGTTTACAGAACCAGACCCTCAGGGAAAATCTATAATATATAAAAAATAAATAAATCTTTTCCCCAGTTCATGCTCATGACATCAAATGATGTAATAAAATGAAATCTCTTTCCTTCTTTCTTCCCTTTCAATATTTATTCTGGGGATTTATTGTTTTCCCTCCTTTTCATTCAAGGTTTCCCTCTGATAGATCACCTCACCATGGAGCATTTCTCACACTCTCCATGAATTACATCTCAAGCTATTATTTTAAAATGTAGTTGGAGCTGCTTTAAGCTGAAGACAGTGCAGAGATTTTCATTTTTCTTTCAAACTCTGCTGGAGCTGCTCCACCAAAATTTCTATTCCATTTTTAGTTGAAACATTGTTAACATAGAACAGCATTTCCAGTAGATGCACGAAGACCAAAAAGCTTCTGTATGTTTACACGTGGGCTGTGTCCCCACAGGGCTGTGCTGGTGTCAGAAACATTTCTGCTGTCCTGAACTGAATTCACAAATGGGAATTCATGTGCTCTGCAGGAACACCACACTGGCTGGGTGCCACTAAAACCTGAGCATTCATGGTCACTTCCAAGTCTACTTCAGCCTTGCTTATCTAAAAGGAGGAAAATCAGCGAGGATATGAAGTGTCTTGGATCTGGTTTAGATCCTCACAGGGATTTCATACTCCCAGTCCAGAGAACAGGGGCAAAGAAGTGACTTAAAGCAGGATTTCTCTGATAGTTCAGCATCACTGTTGCTATCCAGGAAAGTCCCTGAGCTGCCCAGCCCCAGAGGACCCCTCCTTTCCCCTGCCCACCCCATGAGGCTGCCTGGCAGTGCAGGGCTGTGACAGCCACTGGGCTGGGGCTGTTCTGGGGGTGCTCTGGGGCTGTTCTGGGGGTGCTGGAGCTGTTCTGGGAGTGCTCTGGGGCTGTTCTGGGGGTGCTGGGGCAGTTCTAGGGGTGCTGGGGCTGTTCTGGGGGTGCTCTGGGGCTGTTCTGGGGGTGCTCTGGGGCTGTTCTGGGGGTGCTGGGGCTGTTCTGGGGGTGCTGGGGCTGTTCTATGGGTGCTCTAGGGCAATTCTGGGGGTGCTGGGGCTGTTCTATGGGTGCTCTGGGGCTGTTCTGGGGGTGCTGGGGCTGTTCTGGGTGCTGGGAGCTGTTCTGGGGGCTGAGAGCTGTTCTGGGGGTGCTGGGGCTGTTCTGGGGGTGCTGGAGCAGTTCTGGGGGTGCTGGAGCAGTTCTGGGGGTGCTCTGGAGCTGTTCTGGGGGCTGAGAGCTGTTCTGGGGGTGCTGGGGCTGTTCTGGGGGTGCTGGGGCTGTTCTGGGGGTGCTTTGGGGCTGTTCTGGGGGTGCTGGGCCTGTTCTGGGGGTGCTGGGCCTGTTCTGGGAGTGCTGGGGCTGTTCTGGGGGTGCTCTGGGGCTGTTCTGGGGGTGCTGGGCCTGTTCTGGGGGTGCTGGGGCTGTTCTGGGGGTGCTGGGGCAGTTCTGGGTGTGCTCTGGGGCTGTTCTGGGTGCTGGGAGCTGTTCTGGGGGTGCTGGGGCTGTCCTGGGGTGCTCTGGGGCTGTTCTGGGGGTGCTTTGGAGCAGTTCTGGGTGCTGGGAGCTGTTCTGGGGGTGCTGGGGCTGTTCTGGGGGTGCTCTGGGGCTGTTCTGGGGGTGCTCTGGGGTGCTCTGGGGCAGTTCTGGGGTGCTTTGGGGCAGTTCTGGGGTGCTCTGGGGCAGTTCTGGGTGCTGGGGCTGTTCTGGGGGTGCTCTGGGGCAGTTCTGGGGTGCTCTGAGGCAGTTCTGGGGTGCTCTGGGGCAGTTCTGGGGTGCTCTGGGGTGCTTTGGGGCTCACCAGGGCAGCTCAGCCCTCTTGCTGTGTTTGTGTCTGAGGAGCTCTGGTGCTCCCCCCTCCCCTGAGTGAGACCTGGAGCTTTCTCACAGAGCAGCAGCAGGAAGAATGCCAGCTGCTCGTATTTATTGAAGAGATTTGAGGTTGTGTTTTCCCTCCTGTGGACAAGCTCTCAGAGGCTGTCCCTGCTGTGGCTGCTGCCTCTAGCCTGCTGACAGAGGGGTGCCTCCTCCTTGTGCCTCTGAGGTGTCCAGAGAGGGGAAAACTGCCTCCCATAATACTATTATTATTATTATTATTATTATTATTATTATTATTATTATTATTATATTGTCATTATTGTATTTTATTATTATATTGTTGTTATTATATTTTATTATTTCTATTATTTTTATTATTGTTAGTAACTATTGGGGTTCTGTTCCTAAATGCAGGCAGGAGAGTTTTAGGGTCCCCTGAGCCTTTTCACCCCAGTCAACTTTTTTTTGTTGTGGTTCTTAATAAAAAAACCTAGAAAATATTTTATTCCATGAGTTAACCATCCAGCCACATCAAGGCTTTAAACTTTCAACACCAAGCCCATTGATGAGTTCAGATTTTCAGAATAATCCCAGGCAATAAAAGCTATTTCTGTCTTTCCTTGAGAGCCTCAAGGTAATGCAGCAGCAGCTTGACCAGAAATAATTCCCTACCATGTAATTAGCAGCTCATGCAAGAGACAATCAGACTGAAATAAGTACAGGCCATGAGCTGTGATGAGGACTTAAGGCAGTGGGATACACAGAGAGCTCATTCAGAAACTGAAGCACATTGCCTTTTGTTTGTAGAGCAGCTTCTGAAAGCAATGTGCACGTTACAGCTGCATGATCACCACCCATACATTGCAGATGAGCTGTTTCAATAAGCAAGACTTTACAATGGTTTTGTTGACACCGTTTTTATATAAAATTTGTAATCATTCAAAGGCTGTCCTTGTGGTCTGCTGAAGAATATTGACTTTGAAATGTTGCAGTTCTGCATATTCAGGTAGAAACAGGATTTGAATAATCTGTTTATCCAGCTAAGACAAGTAAACAAGCATTGGGACCTCTGTGTTCTCTCCTCATAAGCTGCTCATATACTGGGATATGAGAAAACAGCTGGCCAAAAACCTGTTTGCTCATTAAGTTCTGATGGCAAAATAATGAGAGTCAGAGGCCCTTTGCAGTCAGGTCATTAGAAATTAAATGGGAGTATTTTCCAAGTGCGTGGAATTGTCAGCCTGCTCCCCATCCAAACCTGAGCTGTGTGTGACTGAAGGAGAGATGTTTGTGGCAGGATGCCTGGCTGAAGATTAGATCTAAAATAAAGACACTCTCCTATACTGCCAGCTCTTCAACATGCAGGTGTTGAAATCACCAAGAACCTCGGAAACCTCTCCTTTGTGGCAGGGGCTTGCACACTGAGCTCATCCCCAGCGTGGCCAAAGCTTCTGTTTCTGGCTTGCCAAGGAAGAACAAACCCACATGCTGCCTGCTCAGGAGGACAGCCCTCCCTCCAGCCCACATTTCAGCAAACATCACTGCTGTTTGGCCATCTAGACACTGCAGAGGGTTTCTGATCTACAATCCTTGCCTGCAGAGCCTGGCTAACAAATACAAGTTTAAACTCTGAGCCCGCTCTCACAGAAGTTGCTCAGTCTCTAAAAGCAGCATTTTCTGAGAGCACACAGCTCTACCAGCTCAATTCATACCTGCATTAGATAACACCACATGGGAGACAAAACACAGAGAATTACTTGTTTCAACTGCATTTCTAGGTTTAGTGGTTTCCACTGACGTTAAGCACTCCTCTGTCACCAAAGGCTTTTCCCCTGACTTTATCAGTGCTGTCAGGAAAATTCACCCAGGCACTTCCAGCTTAGGTTATGGATATAATCAAGGACAGGTCCATTCCTGTAACAAACTCGTGTGGCTCTGTCTGGAGCCCATGGAGCTGCATGGATCCAGCTGCAGCCTGCCCCACTGTGTAAGGCTCAGGGTAAGCCAAGGTGCTTTAAGCTAAGCAGAGGTGTTTGAAAAACTGCCTCCATTTCTCTGCCTGATCCTTCAAAAGAAACATTACCCACCAGGGCCAGCATCAGAAACATTTATTAGGAAAATGTGGCACGAGCAGGGAAATATGTGTTTGATAAGTAAGATCAATTTCTGTGTCAGGGTGTTTCTATTTTGTCTGAAAACCTGGAAAATATCAAAATTCAAGCTCAATGTTCTCTGCCCAGGCATTTGTGCTATGTCGGTCTGGGGAAATTTTATTGTTTTATCACAAATTTCATCCTTGTTTTCTCTGACTATGTTTCAGAATATCTTAAACAGCTCTACTGAATGCAAGATCAGTCAGTGACACACTGGACAACTGTGTTTTATTAAAGAGCATCCAAATTAATAAAAGTTAACAGCTATTTGTAATACCAGATAGCTTTTATCTCTGACCTTGATTTATGTGCCTTTGCCACTGGTGTTGGATGCATTATTTCTGTGGCAGGATCCACAGCAATCCCAGTCTTGTTATGTGCCAGGAAAACTGCAGGGATTGCAGCTAAATGCACATTTAGCAAAATGGGGAAAGATGAGGGAAAGGCCCAGGGGAAGAGCAACTTAACTGCAGCACAGGTCGGCCCCAAAGTCGCTGAAGGTTAAGTTTTTGAAATGGTTTTACACAGCCTTGTGCAGGAATGTCCAGGCAGTGCTGTGTGTAGGATGGCAGTGAGACACCAGGCACCATCAGCACACACAGAGCACAGTGCAATAAAACCCAGGTGTGTTTAAACACTGCTTGTTCTTTAAACCTCTCTGTCACTGGTGTGGAGAGTCAGCTCAGCCCAAGCCTTGTCTTCATATCCTGGAGATTATTCCTCACCTCACTGCAGAGCTGCACAGAGCTCACACACCTGCAGTCAGTGCTCAGCCCTGCAGGCTATTTCAGAGGGCAGCAGGTGATAAAAAACAAGAGCTGCAGGAAAATAAAACGTGAGTTTTAGAAATGTGGTGAGCATGACTTAGCTCCTCTTGTGTTGGAAGTATGATGGGAACAGAGTCAGGCCGTGGCTGAAAGTTCCTGAAAATCTCCTGAAAATCTCATTATGTGTGTCCTTTTTATTATTAACATCTTCTACATATATCATATAGTGGCAGTCTAAGAGCAGTAGATAAGAATTACTTCTTTTTTTTACACAGATCCTTTAATTTAGAGACACCCAGCAGTATTCTAGTGTTCAGCTTCTTTGCTCCACTATTTGTAAATCAAAGTCTCAAGCTGTAGTGCTTTATTGAATACAGTGACAAATGGGAATGAACTGCATTCTCCCCTATAGTCATAAAATTGATTTAATATTTCAATTAATCTTTGCTACCTTCTCAAAAAATTTATGTGAATACATTCTGAGTAAGTCATCTTCAGGACTTAAGTAAATACTAACATAAATATCACTTAATTTATTTTCTCTCTTTAAAATTCCTTTATATCACTCTTGCAGTCAAATGCCAGTATTGCTCCCACCAACCAGAATGCAGGTGCATCAGCTGAGGTTGTCCTTACAAAAGGATTGTCACATTTTCATTAAATACTCCTATATTCATAGTCTGGTTTCCATAGCTAGTGAAATGGCTCTTCATAACTTTGCAGAGGATGGAAATTATACCATAATCCATCCTTTAATATCAAATTAAAAGAAAATATGATTTTAAAATAAGTGCAATTTTTATTTCCACTAAAGAGAGCTGGACAGGCTCTCATTGTTAGGGCTTTTCTTTCTTCCCCTCTGATCCAAGACTGCAGAGGGGCTGGCAAGGTTGCATGCAGCATTTTTGAGAAGATGCATTTTATGATGTGCTGTGATTCACATTTTTTCTGTAAGGATCCTTTATGGCCATGATCTGATGAAGAGGAGCCACACAACTTCTACCAGCCTGCTAAGGTAGTCCAGAAGGGGTCAGATGGATGAGTACGTGGATGGATGTGTTGTTAACTTCAGATTTCTGAAGGCTAATAACACTTTTTGCGTAAATTCCTCTAATCCAGAATGTTAGGTTCAATAAATGTATTTATTGTGCAATTAACTGTGCATTAACAAGCTATTTGTGGAAGCCCAGGGTATGAATGTCCCCTCCTGAGCTCACCAAAGGCCTCACCCTGCAGGCTTTGCAGAGTAATCTCCTACTCTGATGGCAAAGACTTGGATTAAAAACCAGGTTCAGGGGGTTTTGTGAGGCATAACATGCCATCCTAAAAAGTACTCTCTAACGAAAGTTAATAATTAATAGCATATGGGGGAAAGGGCATCTTCCTCTCTTCCTGGCTCTGCCCTTCTGGATATTCTGTCACTGCTGCTGTGTGAGCTGGTGATGATTTTGAATTCCAGCACTTCTGGAGACCCTAAATCAGGCCTGCCTCGTGTAGTGATGCTCACAGGCAGCAACCCCTTTCTCAAGACCCCCACACCGAGTTCCTGGCACAGCACAAGATTCACTTCCTCACATTTTTGATTCAATCAGACAGCTTTTTTGTTTTCTTTTTTCTTTCTTTCTTTTTCTTCTTTTTCTAAAACTATAATTGATCCTATTTGCAAGAATCCTAGATAAATATGCTGGTGGTGCAGAGTTACATTCAATAATAGTCTGGTTTCCATAGCCAGTGAAATGGCTCTTCATAACTTTGCAGAGGATGGAAATTATATCATAATCCATCCTTTAATATCAAATTAAAAGAAAATATGATTTTAAAATAAGTGCAATTTTTATTTCCACTAAAGAGAGCTGGACAGGCTCTCGTTGTTAGGGCTTTTCTTTCTTCCTCTCTGATCCGAGACTGCAGAGGGGTCATTAAATAAAACTCATTAAATAAAATAATTAAATAATACTCATTAAATAAAAGAGCTCTCCTACAGCAGGCCATGCAGTGAGGAGGGGTCAAACTGCCCAAATAAAGCTTCCCCATGCTCAGAGCAGCAGCAATAGCACTCCCCTCACTACATTGCCTGTAAATAGCAAATCAAAGGTGACTGCAACATCATAAGTCAGTTTAGATGTATTTAAAACACTGGAATGAAAAAGTACCCAGGGCTGAAAGAATTACTGAAATAGAGACTTTTCCCCCTCCTCTGTTTCCTCACTCTCTCCCCATTTTGCTATCTTCACAGTTTCAGAAATTGAGTGAAGGGCCTTTAGCTACCTCACAGTGCAGCTTGTTGAGCACAGCTGTAATTGAAAAATCTGGGCTGATGGGGGGAAGGAGAATATTGATCTCTTTGAAGTGGAGCTGGAGAGGAGGGTGATGGGTAAATGGGGGAATCTGCTGCAAGAGGTGATGGAGGTTACACATTTCTATTGGCAAGAGCAAGCACTTAGTGCTTATTGCTCCCCTTCATAGTGCAGAGACGTGTTAGGCTCTAAAATATCTGTGGAAACAGCAGGTACAAGCTAAGATAATCCTTTCATCTTATGCTAATTAAAAATGCACCCAAATGTTGAGGGGCAGCACTGTTTCTGTGCATTTGATGCTTTTAATGCATGGCTCCTATGGAGCAGCCCAGCCTAGGACCTCCATCTGTAACCCTCAGTTCAAGCACAGTGTATCCACCCATTTATTAAGTGCTGCTTTTCCACTTGGGCTCACTGGTCTCTGCTCTCCTGCTGTTGCTTGCCAGATGGAGTTTAACTCTGTTTCATTAAGCCCTAAATGTTTGGGCTATGTTTGACTATCCTGCCTTGTGGCACCATCATGAGGCACATGAGACTTCAGTGCCACCTTCCAGAATTTACTGAGACCTTTGTGGTCAATCTGCTACAGGGAGTAAGAGAGTCTGCCCCCTCTCAAACCAAAACTTCGGTGTTTTGACCCTCCTGGCATAAGAAAAACTCTCTTCCCTTATTACATGTCTAGAGAAGGGGTGGGGTGAGCTTGGTGAAGGCTGGGAGGAGCAGAACCTGAGTGTGGGGGACAGCTGAGCAGAGCTGATGGGATCACTACCCTGGGGAAGAGCTGCCAGGTGGGCAGGGAGAACCTGTAATACTTTCAGTTGTGAGTGGTATATCTAAAGTGGAAGGAAATGTGAAAGGAAAGGAAAAAATAAGCTCCCAAGAAAAGTAAATGCCTATGTTCTGATACTCAGTAAATGTCTGAGTGTCTTGGAAACATGGGTCCAATATGATATTGGCATAACATTAGCCCCATGAAGCTGATGATAATTCTATCCAAGTGCTGTGCACAATTATAGAGGTCCAGTACAATTAGTGTCAGCTAAATTAGGTTAAAAATAATCAATAGGAGACAGTCATTTTGTGTGTCAGTTTAGATCACACAGGGGCTTTTTAGAAATCACAGTGTGAAGAAAAGTATTTGGTTCTTTTCCATTTTAGTTCACACAGTGAGGGCACAGATGTCTGGCATTTTTTCAGTTCCTTTTTGCAAGTGGCACCACATTGCCAGAGGGTGCAGTGCCAAGCTCAGGGCTCCAGCAGCAGATGAAGTCCTCACTCACTGCTCCTCTCACCTGCCAGCACGGGCTGGCAGTGGGCAAACATGGGACAGAGCTATTTATAAACAGAACATTGCTCATTTCATGCCTTCTTTGAAGCGAGCTGCAATGTGTGTTGGGACTGCTCTGTGTAAACACAGCAGGCAGCAGCTCTGAGCTGTGTCCCAGAGAGCCCCAGAGCTGCAGGAGGAATCTGCTCTGTACCCTGGGCAGGATGTCTGACAGCTCAGTGGAGGCTCTGGCAGCCTTCCCCAGCCTCCCTGAGGTGTGATTGCTGCAGCACACAGGACAGGATGCTGTGATCTCCATCCTGGAGCTGGGCAGGCAGTGGAAGGTCCCAGCAAGCCCTGCCTGCAGTGAAGTGGTGTGGAGTGTGTGCAGCCACGGGTGTGCAGGATGTTCTGCACTCAACAGCTGGATCTGCTCTCTGCCTCTCACCTGGGGATAACTGGTCTGGAGCTCTGAGGAGAGCTGTGGGCTGTACCCACCCTGAGAGCTGAGAGCACTCAGCCTCTCCCTGTCCCCCCTGCAGCCCTCAGCTTCCTCCTGCACTCTGGGCCTGCTGCTCCTCCCTGCTTGGCTCCCTGGAAGCACCACAGCAGGGCTGCACGTCCTACAAACACCTTACAACAGGGCTGCACGTTCTACAAACACCTTACAACAGGGCTGCACGTCCTACAAACACCTTACAACAGGGCTGCACGTTCTACAAGCACCTTACAACAGGGCTGCACGTTCTACAAGCACCTTACAACAGGGCTGCACGTTTTACAAACACCTTACAGCAGGGCTTCACATTCTACAAACACCTTACAGCAGGGCTGCACGTTCTACAAGCACCTTAACACAGGGCTGCACATTCTACAAACACCTTACAACAGGGCTGCATGTTCTACAAACACCTTACAACAGGGCTTCACATTCTACAAACACCTTACAACAGGGCTGCATGTTTTACAAACACCTTACAACAGGGCTGCACATTCTACAAACACCTTACAGCAGGGCTGCACGTTCTACAAACACCTTACAACAGGGCTGCACGTTCTACAAACACCTTACAACAGGGCTTCACATTCTACAAACACCTTACAACAGGGCTTCACATTCTACAAACACCTTACAACAGGGCTGCACGTTCTACAAACACCTTACAGCAGGGCTGCATGTTCTACAAGCACCTTACAACAGGGCTGCATGTTCTACAAACACCTTACAACAGGGCTTCACATTCTACAAACACCTTACAACAGGGCTGCATGTTTTACAAACACCTTACAACAGGGCTGCACGTTCTACAAACACCTTACAGCAGGGCTGCATGTTCTACAAACACCTTACAACAGGGTTCCACATTCTACAAACACCTTACAGCAGGGCTGCATGTTCTACAAACACCTTACAACAGGGCTGCACGTTCTACAAACACCTTACAACAGGGCTGCACATTCTACAAACACCTTACAACAGGGCTTCAGATCTACAAACACCTTACAGCAGGGCTTCACATTCTACAAACACCTTACAGCAGGGCTGCACGTTCTACAAGCACCTTAACACAGGGCTACACGTTCTACAAACACCTTACAACAGGGCTACACGTTCTACAAACACCTTACAACAGGGCTGCATATTCTACAAACACCTTACAGCAGGGTTTCACATTCTACAAACACCTTACAACAGGGCTGCACGTTCTACAAGCACCTTACAACAGGGCTGCATGTTCTACAAACACCTTACAACAGGGCTTCACATTCTACAAACACCTTACAACAGGGCTGCATGTTTTACAAACACCTTACAACAGGGCTGCACGTTCTACAAACACCTTACAACAGGGCTGCACGTTCTACAAACACCTTACAGCAGGGCTTCAGATCTACAAACACCTTACAGCAGGGCTGCACGTTCTACAAACACCTTAACACAGGGCTACACGTTCTACAAACACCTTACAGCAGGGCTTCACGTTCTACAAACACCTTACAGCAGGGCTTCACATTCTACAAACACCTTACAGCAGGGCTGCACGTTCTACAAGCACCTTAACACAGGGCTACACGTTCTACAAACACCTTACAACAGGGCTGCATATTCTACAAACACCTTACAACAGGGTTTCACATTCTACAAACACCTTACAACAGGGCTGCACGTTCTACAAGCACCTTACAACAGGGCTGCACGTTCTACAAGCACCTTACAACAGGGCTGCATGTTCTACAAACACCTTACAAGAGGGTTTCACATTCTACAAACACCTTACAACAGGGTTTCACGTTTTGGAGGGACATCCCAGAAGGAAGAAAGCCAAATACTTAATGTGAGGTGAGCTCCAAGGCTCTTGTCCCAGCCTCAAGCTTTGCCAGTTTGCCAGATGTTTTTTGTGTCCTCTCTCTGCTCTCTCTGGCACTGCACTGAGGCTTGCTGCTGAAAGCAGCTTTCCTTGTCCTCTACTACATTTTTTTAGCAGCATTTTTTTCCATGTTACATCACCTTAGCAAAGGTCTCCTCTTGAACACGTGTTGCCACAGAAATGGTGGATGGGCAGAAACTTTTCAGCTGCCAGAGTAGGGCAGGGGAGCCAATCTCCAAGCACCTCTCCAGCTCTGCACTCCCTGCAGAAATGTTGCTGACCACGTGCACTGCTGGTGAGCACCATGGCCCCTGGGGACCAGCCAAGGATCTGCCAGGAGGTAAAACCATTGTTAACAAGGAGCAGCATCTCCTGGGTGCCCTCTGTGTGTGCCCTCCATTCTAAAGCCCCCACCAGCAAGCCCCCTCTGCATTCATGGTGCTGTGATCAGACTGCAGAAGGGCAGAGCACATCAATGAGCACATCCAGAGGAGGCAACCAGGCTGGTGAGGGGCTGGGAACACAAACCCTGTGAGGAACCACTGAGGGAGCTGGGGTTGTTTATCCTGGAGAAAAGGAGACTCAGAAGTGACCTTATCACTCTCCACAGCTCCCTGAAGGGTGGCTGTGGTCAGGTGAGGTTGGTCTCTTTCTCCAGGCAGCAGCTGACAGAAGCAGAGGACACAGCCTCAAGCTGTTCCAAGGGAAATATAGATTGGATATTAGGAAAAAGCTTTTTACAGAAAGGGTGATAAAATACTGGAAAGGTCTGCCTGGGGAGGTGGTGGAGTCACCATCCCTGGATGTGTTTAGAAGAACACTGGATGTGGCACTCACTGCCATGGTCTAGTTTTGATGTTAGGGCTGGGTTGGACTCAATGTTCTTGGAGGTCTCTTCCAACCCAGTGATTCTGTGATTCTGCAATGGATTAGCTTCTCATTTACATGTTAAGGGTTAAATTGGCAAGACAGGCCAGTTTAAATGCCCTTTAAGCATCCCTTAAACTTCCTGCTTTCCCCCCTTCCCCTTGAAGCACGGCCAGGGCTTTTCCTGCGAGCAGGAGGGACAGAGCATGTGGCTGCCAGGGCCTGGCACTGCCCCACTGCCCAGGGCATTGTGCTGGGCACAGCCTCACTGCCTCACTCACCTTGGCATTCTCACCAGGTCAGCAGGAGCAGTGGGCACAGCCTCGCTGCCTCACTCACCTTGGCATTCTCAGCAGGTCAGCAGGAGCAGTGGGCACAGCCTCACTGCCTCACTCACCTTGGCATTCTCACCAGGTCAGCAGGAGCAGTGGGCTGTTCAGCAAACCTTCCCACGTGGCCATTCCCATGCCAGCTGGGAGCCAGGTGTGTTCCTCCATGACCCTGAGTGTGGCTCTTGGCAGGGTGGGGATGCTGTGCCACCCCACGGGGTCCTGACAGCAGCCTGGTGACCTCACAGGGATCACACACCAAAACAAAGCAAACCTGTACAGAGAGAGAGATGCTGAGCAGTGCTGGGGGTCAGTGTGCTCCTGGGGACGGCTAAAGCATGGCCTGGTATTTTCTTCTGAAGTCTCTCCACATCTGGAAGGGTGCCCTGGCACCAGAAATTCACATCTGGCCATGCTGGTGCTTTGCTTGGGGCTGATCCAGCCCTTGGAAATGAGGATCCACAGGAGAACAATAGCAGCTCTAATTTAGGCTTAAGCTAAACTTAAAAGGTGCCTAAACTCAATGTCAGTCTGTAAACTACTGGGGGCACATGCTGGATTGTGATCTGGTTTTTAACTGGCTAAATATCTGCGATTCCCTTTGAATCAGGAATGCTTCAGGTGGAGGCCACTCTGTCCAGCACATTGGTGTTAAAAATTGGTGTTCATTGTTTTGCTCGTGTGTTAACCTGTACAGCACTAAAGGCACAGATCCACCTTTCCAAAAGAAAAACAACTTTGAATTTCCCATACTGAGGTATCCAGGCTTCCACATTGATTCTGACAGCTTTCCCTAGCACCTGGAGCAGTGGAAGTAAATAGTTCCTTGTTTTACTGACATAGGAGAAAAATCGGTATTGCCATGCAGATTTGATCTTTTTTCCTTTAGATTAAATGATATTGCATCCAGAAAAGTCATTAGAGTTCCAAATACTTTGCAATTAATCATGAAGAGAGTAAATGAATCATTGATTTAACATTAAGAGATCCTTTTTTTTTCAGCAATGTATTCTCCTGACAACTTGCATTACCAGTAACTATTCAATAAAGAATAAAATAATACATTTGGTAATACATTGGTTTAGAATGTGCCTCACACTCCATAAATATCAATACAGATACAGCCAAACAAATCTCCTTGTGATTGTGAGCTCTAGGTGAGAATACATCTAGCAATAAAGGTTATCAGTGGAAAGCAGTGATGGATGCAGGGTTCTGATTTGTCTGGTGGTACAGTTTGGGCAGTTGCATGTGTGTTTGCATGGGTTAGGGATAATTCTTTGGTGAGAAAAGTGCATGGAGGTGGCAGGGGGGTACTGGAAGAGGTGCCAGCTTTTCCTAAGGGGGGTGTGTGGGGGTAAAATTGCCCATGAGCCTATGGCCACAGTCCCACAGTTGGCTGAGCACATATTTGAGTCCAGATGTAAACCACCTGCACTGGAAAGAAAATCCCAAGAATTTTACAAAAGTTATGAACTTAAGCACTCAGATATTAAAAAGCATGCTCAGTGCTCTGTAACTGGCCAATAAGTTTGATGTTTGTGTGCCAGAAGTGTGACTTCTGCACCAAGGTTTCGCTGCTTTGGGCCATTTGGCCCTTGTTAGGTTGGATCAGATGTGAAGGAGGCTGCAGCAGGTGAGGAGGAAGAGTGGTCTGAGCCTCCCAGTCCACGCTCTGCCTGTGCCCTGTCCAGCAGTGCAGTGACCACACACACAGGTCAGCTTGCTGATCCACGAGAGAATGCCAGCTGTACTTTGGGGAGTTATTTTCTAGGAGCTCAGTGAGATGGATCATGCACCACACAGTTCACTGGGGTGAGGGAGGTGGCCAAAGCAGGAGAGAAGGGAGAACAGCCCCACTTTTCTCAGCCAGAGCCCCCAGCCAGACTGGCTGCAGTGAAATCCAGATCCGTGGCCTTAACAGGGAATACAGCTCTGGTGTCAAATGGAGCACAAAGTCACTTGGCAGCCTTTTGTACATTAACACGGACTCTCTAGCCCAGCCAATTCCCTAGCCTCAAATTACAGAAACATCACTGCACTGAGAAGTTTACTCATCTGTGAAATACCATCTCTGGCCACTGGTGCACAGGGGGTTATTCCCTGTGCAGGTGCACGTACCAACAGCTGGCTGTGCACTGGGAGCCAGGCTGCCAATCCAGGCTTGCTTTGCTTCCTTCCTTCCTTTTCCTTGCAAGCTAGATATTACATATAATCACTTGATAAGATAAAAAAGCAAATCAGAAAAAAATATTCGGAAAAAACCAGAAAAGGTGCCCTCAATTTAGGACAAAAGACTGCATATTTGGACATCTGCTGTGTATTTATATCTGATCAAACTGTTAAAAGGCCAGGGATTTATCCAAGTTAAGAAGAAGTACATGAGTCTATAATGTGCTTTAGTAAGACCTTGTAACTTTGTGCACATGAATTTTCACCACTGAAGTGAATGATACTGCTTTTAAAGTTAGGTAGTTGATTTTAGGTGCCTCAATTGGAGTCCCTTATATCAACTTCTCCAAATGACTGTTGCTTGGATTTGGTCACAGAAAGTTTTTATAGGGCTCCAAGGTTAATCTTTCTTTTCTCCCATCCCCAAAGTGACACAATAACTTCAAACTTCCTTTGTAGCTTGTTTTATGTTTTTG
The DNA here is from genome assembly GCF_030490865.1 of Poecile atricapillus. Classification (NCBI taxonomy): domain Eukaryota; kingdom Metazoa; phylum Chordata; class Aves; order Passeriformes; family Paridae; genus Poecile; species Poecile atricapillus. The sequence goes on along the minus strand of NC_081256.1, from coordinate 4,633,994 downwards.
TCAGCTCTATTGGTCCTTGAGCTTAAAAATGTTCTCCATGCCTATAATACATGAGGGGTGGAGGGAAGTTTTAGGTGCATTTCATGTCCCAGTATCACCTACTGGTGAACTAAAATGTCACACATATAAAAATATTTAAAAAATGGTAAAATATGTATGTATCCATAAATCTATTTAAGCACAATCAGTGATGGATGAGTGTGTTTAAATCTTTGAATCGTATTTCTTCTAACTTACTGGAAGAGGACTCCCATAATTCACTGAAGAGTCTCATTCTTGTGAATTATTGTCTTCATCATTTAAGGAATATTTCATCTCCTGAAGATGATCTCCAGGCACTGTAACCTGTATTTGGCTTTCAGCTATATTTCTTTATCTTCCTTAATGCATATGATCTTGTGCACTCCAGTGCGGAAAATTGGATAGTCCCTGCTTTCTGGAAGTTGTTTATTCAAGTGTGGTATTTAAGTAAACACAGTGCTGCACCATGGCCAGCTTCTATTTTCTCTCTCCTCCTTGTGATCATCACTTGTTTACTTCAGCAGCATCACCTGCGGGCCCTGAGCAGCAGCATGTGGCTTCTCTGCAGGCCTGGCCGTGCCTCAGGCTCTCCTTAAAACAGCCACAAAGGGTTTGCTCTGGCAGGGAAAACCTGGGGCCTGGGGACAGTGGGCCAGCTGAGATCCCCCCTGGAGCATGTTTGTGGTCACTGTGTCACCTGGGGGAGGAGGGGAGGGCCATTCTCTGCCTGTTGGCAGCTGCAGACAGATGTGCTCACATCTGCTCCTGACCACGGAGCTCAGCTGGGCTCGGCAGGGCTGGGGGAGCCTGCTGCTGGGGGAGGGACTGCAGACTTTGGGATGCTGATATTTATTCTTTCATTTGTTATTGAAAAGGGCAGGAGCACTGGTGAATGCTGCAGCTGGCAGGGAAGAGCTCCAAGGAGCAGCGCTGGGGAGGTGAGGAGGGAGCAGGCTCAGGGCTGAGGCTCTCATCACAGCACTCAGGATGGACAGACTCCTCAAGCTGGCCTGGAGCACATGATTCCCAACATAAATCCTCCCAGGAAGATGTCCTGTGCTTTAAAGTCATGTCTTCCTATCTTTCCTCTGCAAAATGAGGATAATAATACCTGACCTGTCTTCTCTGAGTGTTGCTTAATATTTAAATATTGCTTTGATCCCATGGAGTGCTGAGGATTATTGCTTTTTAATCTTTATAATTCTATTATTCCATGAGTGAAGTGATTCAAATAAAATTGAAAGGATCTTTTATGCTGACCCAGAGCCACAGCAGAACCAAAATTTTGTATCTGTAGGGGGTAGAAGAAATTAAACTCAGCCACAGAATACTTTGGTGGTTTTGGGTCATTCAAAGTCTGTGGGGATCAGTGTGCTTTAAATGGGTTCAGTAGAGACAGGAGAGCCAGACAAAATGGAGAAGGAATTGCTGGAATGCTCATTCCAATTCTCCAACACAGTGCTCACTATGCCCAGATTACTTTAAAGCTTTTTGCTATTTTTTTTTGCTAATTTGACAATCTCCGTGGACATGAGAAGGGAATAATGTAATTCCCACAAAAGTACTGATGCTACTCCTTGAGCTAGGCCTTGCATCTCAGCTCTGAGTCAGCTCAAATTTCACCTGAGCCATGTGGCCTTGAGCATGAGCCACGGGCTGTGAAGGTCTGGCTGGGAAGTTTTCATTTTGGTTCTCTCCCTGCACTCCTTTTTCGTCCCAAATGTGCCTCTCTGACACTTCTCAGCAGAGTTTGTAAAGCAGTGGAGACATCGGAGATGGGTCAGTGGGCAGAGCAAGGATATTTAAAATTGGTGATAGAGGAACACATTACAAAGCTATTACCACACAGCACATAGCTTAAATACCTTGAGGATATGCATGGGTTTGCTAGTGAAGGAGGGATTGTGTGAGCAGAAGACATTAGTGTGGGAGTGATCATGCTAAGGGCACTGTGCCGGGCTTGTGTGAGGGGGAGGCCTCAGTATTGTGTCTTCTTTCATGCCTGATTGCTAATTGCTAATCACATTCTGTGGCTGAGATTTTATTATTGCTTAAGAGAGTGCTGTGGGTTCATAAAGAAATCTGCTCATCAATTTCCAGCGCTGTGTGTCAGGGTGTTTGTGTGGGGTGTCCTGGGGGCACTGGTGGCTCTGGCAGTGATGGTGCAGAGGCAGCAAACGAGGTGCACGGTCCTTTTTCAGTGTCTGAAAGCTGTGAGATACCCTTCAGAAAGGAAGAGCACCCTGTTGGGATGGAGTCAGGGGTCAGCCAGTGCTGTACCTGCAGGGCCACCTGGCAATGGAGGATGAGAGGTTTCCAGCTGAGCAGGATCCTCGCTCCAGCGCCCGACACGCTGCCTGTCGTCCCACAGCCCCCGGTGCCTTGAGTAATAACACAATGTTTTTCTTCTTAGTAAATATCTTTTAAACTGATGAATTCAAAAAGCACTTTAGATGACATTTAAAATTTAGAACCAGATGACTGAGCTGTGAATAATGAATCTTGCCCAGTGGATGGATTGCACGTTACTGTGCAATTCTCTCCCTCTCAGTCATTGTCAGCTGAAGCATTTTTCTCTTCCACCTGGTTTCCCTCCTCTCTTCCCTCCCTCACCCCCAGAATACATAAGGCCTATTCAGAAGTGCTTTATTTTGAAGAGCATGTGCAGAGAAAAACTTTCAAACCAATCAGACCTAATCAGAGATGCATTTCTCTGCTTCTCTTCAATCCTGACCTGAGGGTTGGATATTTATGACTCCAGTCTTTAAACTGGGGCTTTCTGTGCCCATCCTGCCCCACACTTTAGCCAGCAGTTGTCTCCCAGGGGCACAGCAGGGCAGAACATCACCCCCTTGGGCACTGCCATGGTGCAGAACAGCAGACAGGCAGCCCCACAGCCTGTAAAGCCAAATTAAAGTGCCCCTTTCAGTGCCCAGCAGTGGCCGATGTTTTGGGCAGCTCAGGGTTGCTGTGGCCTGGGGGCAGCTCAGCTGTACTTGTGATGGCTACAGCACACCCAGCCAGGCTTTTCTTTTTGGAGATGGCACTCCTTGGCCATGGCAGCTTATGCCACACTGTCCCCAAGCCTCAGATGTGCCTCCTGCCACAGCCACAGCCTCTGGCTGCCTCTGCAAGGAGGTGTTTCCTGGATGGCTGGCTCTGCTCAGCAGCCTGAGTCCTTTACCTGGGCTAAGCATGACCCTTAACTCCCCAGAGGGAGGGCAGGAACTGGCACAGTGTCCCATCCAGCTTTACACCACTGCAGGCAGCGTCCAGCTGTCCCCCCAAGCAGCCTGGAGTCCCTTTGTCACCTGCAGGGAAGGAGCAGAGCCAGGAGGGGTCTTTAGGGGAGGCTGCTCAGGATGTAGCAAGCAGCTGAGAACAGCATGAAGATGAATTCTGGCCTCTGGAATTGAGTTGGGTCACGGGTGCCTCAGCACTGGGGACAGGTCCAGATCCATGCCCTGTGTGCTGCAGGCTCCACACACGAGGTGAAGGTGGATAATGAGCTAAAGAGGATTAATTAGACTTTGGTTTCCTGACTGCCTTCACTGGAGTGTCAGTGTGATGCCTTTATGGGCTATCTAAAAACAGACAAAATCAAGGGAATAAAAAGCAGTTCTGTTTACTGAAGGGCCTTCAGGTACATTTAGGGCAGACAAAGCCCCCCAGGGGCTGCACCCAAAAATGAACCATGGGTCACAGGTTTTCACACTTTTACCAGTTTGGTCCATTTGCACATTGGGGGTTAATTTTCCAATTCCAGCCTCAGGTAATGAACTCATTTACCCCAAGTTTGCTGCCCCAACTCACTTTTGTTTCCATCTCTCAGGCCTGAGGCAGTGAGGTGTCCTTGATTGCCAGGCCTGGAGAGGAATTGCTGTGTCTGAGCCAAATGGGAAAGCAGCAGCTCCCACTGTGTGTGGAGTTTGGAGTTACACACTAAAGAACTGCAGGATTACAAATATATGAAAAATATAAAAGCTAAAATCCAAAGGCACCAAGTGCTAGGAGAGCTACATTTCTAGTCTGGAAAGGCTAAGGGCTGTCAGCTTGCTTTGGCTGCTGCATGTTTGATCCCACTGTCTGGACAGGGTGCTGGGAAATCCTTGCAGAATATAGGAAGTCATGCTGAAGACTGTATTTATTGTAGTATTGGTTACTCTGTGCCTTCTCCATTGTTGGATGGAATGTTTTTGTTCAGAGGAATTCTTGACATCGTGTTACAATATTATCTCCCGGTGCTGTTGTCTTGTTCCAGAAGGAAGCTGTGGAAAGTGCTGATTTTGGTAATTGCACTCAGATCTTTGAGGCAGAGATTATTCCTAGAGAAAGATGGGATTGTGTGGACATCAGCCTGGAGCAGCCACTCAGACTGGAACAAACCAGCAGGGCTCAAAGCTGTCAGGCCCTGCTCCTGGATTGGTTTTAGGTGCCTGCCCTGGCTTCCCCCTCCCATTTAATGCTGCACTGGTGGGGTTTGCATATGAACACCAGGAAATTCCTCCCAAGGACAGAGGAAGAAGCAGGGCCAAGCTGTCTCACACAACTCAAAGTAGGAAAGGTCACAGGCCCTATTCTACAATTTGTTCTGATAAAACAGAAAAATAATAATAAATAGTTTCTCCAAGCTAAAATCCATTCATCTATGTCTCCTGAAGTCTACTGTTTTGTTTGTGTTCATTCTCTTGTGCTTCTTGGCACTTTTTGCATGATTCAATTAGAAACATCAGCAAGGAAAATAATGTGTTTTAAGAATGACTTTCAAACTGTGTTCCTTGGTTGCTGGATGGGTTCTTAAAATACTTTTTCTTTTTGGGTTTCCAAGTGTTTTAACACAGAGACTAGAACTTCTTTCATATGAGAAATGCTTTCCTGCTGTGAAAACTTGCAGAATATTTGCTCTGAGTGGAGGTGAAGGAAGTGCCCTGTGTGGTCAGTGCTCCCTGGGACTGCTCTGTAGTAGGATGAACTTCTGGCTCTGTGTGACATCAAGTAGCAGTGTTGCTTTGTATTTAAAAGGAAGGTTACAAATGTTTGTTTAGAAATCTGGCCTTCACATCAAGGAGCCAAGGTAAAAAGGAGATTTTATTATTATTATTTTCTGATAGTAGATGTTAACAAAGTGTCAAAACTGCCTCTCCATAATTTCTTTCATGCAAAGCCAGATGGAAAACTGTCTCTTGACAGAGTCATTTGAAGCAGTACTAAAGTAGCACTGACCACATCTGAACTTTAACCCATTCACACCCTGTAAACCTGTGCAAATAATTAGTCTCTGCAGAATTACAGGAAAAGTAATAAAGCTCAAATAGGGAGAAAGCATTTGGTGAGCTAGACTGTGCTTTCAGTGTGGCTACACCATCCAGCTGAACTTTGAAATGCTCAGAGAGAAATATTTGCCCTTGAGGATGGTACAGCTGGTCTGACACAGGAAAGGGTGTCTGGAATAGGTCCTGTGACTGATTGGAAATCTCTCAAGAAAGATGAGGGAGAAGGAGAGTTGCAAATCATGGGATTTTTCCACGTAAAATAAAATTTTATTTTTTAAATGAAAGTTGGGAAAACTCAGCTGAGACTTTGAAGCAGAGAAATGGCTTAGTGCTAGGTATTGGATTGCTAATGAGCTATAAACTTCACTGAACACAATGTATTGATTTGGGTGGTATTTTCCTAACCTTGCTCTTAACACTTATTTACCCTTCCTTAAATTTAAGAGAATGTATTGCTGTAGATACTTTACTGGGTCTCAAAGTAGAGACAGCCTTCCTACTGGCCAACTTCCTTTGTACTCAAACCAAGTGAAAACACATTCTGTGGTGCAGGCAGGTGTGTAAAGCAAGGTGCTGGGAAGAGCCTCAGGTCTGAATTATTCTCTGGGATTACATCCAAATGAATCACTATTCTGTGCCCATCTCCCAGAGCACTGCAGCACAGAACTGAAATGACATTTTTTGCTGCTGCCTGTGCAATGGGCAGAGTTTGTCTGTCCCAAAGCTTGCAGGTGCAGATGGGGAGATTGCACTTAGCAGTCACTCTAAAGGTGCTGCAGCACAATGTGGGGATTGCATTGTATTCAAGCATCAATTGCTAGAACTATCATAGAATACTCAGAAATATAAATAAAGAAATGCTTTCCCCTGGCTAAACAGGCTGCTCTGCTGGATTGGTCTTAACCAGCAATATCAACAGGCCCATGTGCTACAGTCCTTAGCTCAGTGCTGCTCTGTCAAATCTGGCATCTTTTGTGGGGATTTTTGATCCATTTCTGCTGAAAATACCAGAGTAACAGTCTCCTAATGTTAACATAGTAATTTTCTTATAATCTTTTCTAAAATACAGAAAAACCAAAGGAGAAAAGACAAATGTTAACTAAAGATCATTTCCAAGGTACTGGTTTAGCTCTTAGGGCTACAGTTCCTTTGGATAAATTGACTCCTCTTTGCAGTTCTTTTTGGGTTTTTGAGGTTTCCTTTTTAAAAAAAGTCTTTCAGATTTTTTTTCCCTCTTTTTTTTCCCCCTAAATGATACTTCTTCCCTGCTTGTAATGCCTTTTCTAAGTCCTTACCCCACAGCTCAAAGGAGAAAGCAGGGCAGGAGGAGGAATCAGTGTCTGAATGTGCTCAGGCCTAACACACCTGGATAAGGTGTTTTGCAGTATTACTTGTTTTATTTTACAATTGTCTTTTTTTGTTTGTTTTTCCTTTCACTTGGAAAGTGTTCAAAGCAAAAACCTTTATTGCAACATCACATCTTCTGGAAACACGATTAATAAAGAGCTTTCAGGAATTGAATTATCAAGGAAGAAATTGCTTACACTGATTGACTCTCTCTCTCTCTCTGTATATATATATATATATGAAAAAACTTCTCTTGTGACATGACTTCTCCTCTCCCCACAATTCCTGGCAGAAAGGAGAAAGCAAATTTCTACCAGATGGTATGGAGGCAGTTCAGAGTGTTCTGTAGAGGTGGGGGCACAGGTGGGGCTGTAAGACCACCAAAGGCTCACTGATAAAAGCCAGTGTATTGCAAATAATGGCCAGGAACCAGGAACTGACTCTTCCTTGGGCTGCTACTGACACTGGAATTAGTAAAACCAGTTTTGGAGTACATTCTGTTGCTGACAGCTGCACAACAGCAGTACAGCCTCTAAACCATGTGAATAATGGACATTGAGAGCTTTCCTGCAAACCTTTAAAAGTAAAACTGTGATCATAAAGAAAGTTTTCTTTTATTAACTTGCCTTCCCTGGGAGTGACTGTGGGATGCTGTAACGCTGTGAATAGCACAGTATGAAGTGTGGGAAAGCTGCTCAGCAGCACAGGTCTGTGTGCAGACAGACTGGACCCACTCAAACTCCCCTCCTCCCAGGGAAGGAGGCTGGCCCTGGCCTCACAGTGAGAGCTGCTGCAAGCAGAGAATGTTTGCTGTGCAGTTTTGCAGAACTGCTCCTGTGAATGATCTTCTACTTATTTCATAAGGGAGCAGTGTCAGAATTTGGGCTGTTTTTTGGACACGCATGAATTTTCACTGATTGTTTGCCTGCATGCAGTCCTGCATGATGATTTAAACTTCATGTGGCAAATGTAATGGAGGATGTAAATCTTCATCTTGCTTCTCAACCAAACCATAAAAATAAGATAATCTGGTTCATCTTATAGCTGGTGCTAAAATGAGTCATGTGCATGTATGTGTGTATACACTTTACAGGGGTCATTACTGAAATTCCTGCTGGTAATAGGTTCAACAAAATCCCTTCCAAGGAAAATAAGCCAAATATCTTTGCTCTATCATCACTCCTACAGAGGCAGCCACTGGGTCCCAGCAGGGATGTCAGCATCCACCAATCTGTGTTTTGAATGAGGCACCAGGAAGCACAGCTTTCTGGGCCAGTATTTCAGGAAAACATATGGCAGTGTCTGCTGCTCATCAAAGGCAGTGGTTTAGTCAAGCACTCAGTCAGGATTTTCCCACTGCACAGACTGAGGGGGATCCAGTCTTCCCCACGCTGCAAGATCCCCACAGTGCAAAGCTGGTTTGCATTTTCCACAGTAGCCCTGGTAGAAACTTGTTTGCAGTTAACCCATGCAGGATCTGCACTCCTGAGCATCAGCATGGAAGTCTTCAGGGTAACAACTCCCAGTTCCAGCAGCCAGCCTCAGGAATAGAAATGTGAGTTTCTTGCACATGGAAATAACCAGACAGTGCCTTCTATTGTAAGCTGTATTTTAATTTTGGTGTTGTAAAACACGTCACGTTGGATGGGGTTACTAGTGGACAAGCACTGTTGTTCCTGATATCCTGCTAGGATGAGGAATGGGATAGCACTGGGGGAAAAGGGCACTTCCCACTGCTCTGTCTTTAGTGTTTGAACTGGCATTGAAGTTGGTTTTGGTCTGCCTGCCTGAACTTTGGACACTGCTGCCTCATTGCTGTTGCCCTGAACACACTGAGCTTGTTTATAATGGAGTGTTGAATTAGTAGTTGCAAATGGACTTCTAGACTTATAGACTAAATTTAAAAGTATAGTATATATTATGTATATTAGTTATCCTGTGATACAGTCATGTTCCTCTACTTGACAGGATAAATAATTTACTCTTCTGAGAATCTCTTGATTGTATTCTTTTGCTAAAACTGGCATTAATGACAAGACTTCTAGGGACAGAGCATTCTGACTTCTTTGAGATCCTCAGCAGTTTGGGTATCAGGTGACTGTAGGACAGCAGGAACTCTAAGCACCTACCACAGTGCTATCTGCTCTAGTGATTTTTCTGTCATTTGGGACCCAGTAGTGAAGCAGATTTCCCCTTCAGTGTAGAATGACTTTGTTATGCAAGGTAATTATTTTCTTCCTTTCATTTCGAATGAGGTTTGTGTTTTTCCAGTCTATAACTAAAGTATCAGCAGAGTGGCAGCTGTAGGTGGGATTATAAGCAAGAATTGCCAAAGCATATAAAGTATGGATATCCACACAGTCAGATGTTGCATGGGGGTTCTCATCATTAAAGTGCTGTATTAGTAGCTTCCATTATGCTGCTCTCCTGTGGTGCAGCATTCTGGATCAGAAGAGACCTGCTATTTCACATGCACTCCAGCTGTTCCCTTCACCCACCGCAGTCAAACCTCGTATTTTCTTATTTTTAATGAGTTACGTGTGTGGAAAGCAAAAAAACAAACAAAAAAAAACCCAATAACAAAAAAACAACCAAAAAAAAGCCCAAAAACTAAAATGATTAGATTGTTTCCTGCATGAAGAAGCTGAGTGAGATTATGAGGGCCCAAGAAAGTTTTTCCCAGCCATGTGAAATGCAGAGTTGTGAGGCTGACTCATTTCCTTGACCACTGTCTGGACACACCAACACAGGGTGGTTGCCTATTTCCCTGGTGCTTTTGTTTCTGAGAGCACTGATAATTTCTGTTTTCTAGTCTCCTTTTGTTCTTGCTCTGCTGTGTTCTGGTCTCTTTATTATTCTGTTTTGATTTTGGCTTTACTGGCCATCAGGGATATTTCCCATCTCCTTTTGTCTCATCTTAAACTACATGTGGTTCAGAGCTCTGACTGATGGCCCCAGGATGCCTGGCTGTGGCTTTGATGCATGTCATAGTCCAGGAAACAGAAATCCCAACACAAATCACTGTACAACCCGACACAACTCATGTTTGTGAGGAAAAGCTGTGCCCAGCAAAGTCAAAGCAACAGTGAGAACAGCATCCCTTCCTTAGGAGGCCCCCCAGGACAGCACAAACTGCCTGCATGTGCCTTGCCTGCCTCTGCAGCTCCAGAGGCCCCTCCTGTGTCAGTGCAAAACCTGCAGCTTTTGGAGCTCATCTCCTGGCAGCATCATGCCTCCTGCATCCAGCACAGCCCTCCCACAACAGGGGCAGCTCAGTCCTGTGGAATGTCCTGCTGCTGGGGGTGATCTGTGCTGTCACACTCATGGTCAGAACTTTCCTGGTGGTATTTGGGTCCTCTCAGCCCATGCAGTAGCTGTGTACTAGTTTGAAAACAAACCAGTGGTAGATTCCAAGTCAGTAAAATTTGATAGGAAAATTAAAATAAAGGCACGAACACTGGCTTTAACTGGCAGACTCAGGATACAGCCTGACACCCTGTTGGTCAGGGTGGTGGTAGCAGTGTGATTAAATGCTGCCTGCAGTCCTGTTGAAGTGATGGATGTGGTTCTGTCGAAGCAGTGATCCTGTACAAGGGTCTGATCTTCCTCTGAAGGTCCAGTGGTGGTTATGTAGCTCTTGTCCCCTGGGAATCCAGTAGGTAAGGGCTGGCTGTGGTGTTCCAACCCTCAGCTCATATCCAGGTAGGAATGCTTGGTTCCTCCCAATGGGATGATGGAATTTTATCAGTCATGCAGTGACAGCTGATGGACCATTAGCAGAAGACATCCCAGGAGGGAATTGACTCAGGGATGAGCCATGGAAGAGATAAAGCCCACCTTATTTTAACACCTTAGGAAGATGGGGGTAGAATGCAGACTTTTGGTTACATCTTACATTGTAACCTAGCACACTGAGGCAGAGACTTGCAGAGCAGGACTCCTGCTCTGTTTTGAAAGCCTGCTCCATCATCTCCAAAGAACTGACATAACCATGGCCACAGACCTGACCACCGAGCTGGTCCTGGTGTTTCTCCTGCCTCGTGACTTTGACTAGCTGCATGGCAATTTGCAGAAAGTTTGCTGACAATAACACAAACACTGGCTGGCCTCTGCAGAGAAATATCCCAACTCTTGGCATGCAACCAACACAGTACATAAGCTTCTGTTTTCTCTTTCTTTGAACCATCTTTCTGCTTCAAATAATCTTCAGGAAAAAAGGGATTTAAAACCTCAATATCAAAGTCAGATACCCAGCGGTCATAAAGAACTGCAGAAAAACAAGATTTGTCTCGTAGCAGAGCTGAGGAGAGGGAGTGGATGCTGCTGCTTGTCATACTCCTGTGATGGAGCAGGGCCTGGGAAAGTGGCCCTGAGCTGCTATAGGTTAATCAGAGTAGCATTTTAAGGTCCCTACCCCGTAGCTATACCTAAGGAGCTTTTCAACATTAGTTGTTTCTGTACTGCTTCAATCCCTTCTGCAAGAGACTAATCCAGCCCCTGCAGTATCTGAAAACAGGGATGGGTTGAAGCTCTGGTGGTTTGATAGTGGGCCACCAGTACTTAAAATCTGAGAACTCTGTATAGTCTGGAGGCCTTTATAGCTCTGCTGAACTACCACTGGTCTAAAATATTGCCAGAATGCATTACTTGTCTCTGGAAGCCATTTGTTTTCATTCACTGCACAAAGTAAAACAGGCCCAGGGTTACAAACAGCTGGGTGTGTGCTGGGACTGTAATTCTGCTGCACTGGTAAAGGCCATCATCACCTACAAGTGCCACTGTCACATAACACCGTAGCTCAGGTAGCTTCTCCAGGGTGGTGGCACAGCACAGGTGCTCATGTTGCCGATTTTAGGAGCTCTTTAAACACAGACAGAGCTCTCTTACTGTGAGGATGATTAAATACTGAAGCAGAATTGCCTGGAGAGGTTGTAGAGTCTCCAGCTTCAAATATTCAAAACCTGACTGGCCACAGTCCTGAGGAAACTGCTTCAATTGACCCTGCTTTGAGCAGGGCATTGGACCAGATGATCTCCAGAGGTGCCTTCCAACCTCAGCCCTTCAGTGATTCCCTGAAAAGGGGTCCAGAGCAGGCACAGCAGTTGGAGCACTGTCTTTAACACAACAACAGAACTCCATTCTGCTCCTATTCCAAAAGGCCTATCAGCAATCTAACTTTAAAATCTGCATTTCCTGGCTTATGAGATCACCCGTGGAGGTAGATTCTCATTTCCTGAAATGATAAGAGCCCACCAGATAAGCAAAGGGCAAGAGCTCACTCAATCTGTTAGTTATATAAGCACATAAATATAACAGTCACTTTTCTTAGCATCAGGTACTTACTCTGTAATTGGTATCACTTAATGTAAAGCGTTGTTCTCGATTTAAAGGCTGATGTAATTGCAGTTTTGCAGATCGTGGTAGCATACTAATGCAGTCACTTCTGTGCAAAGTAAAGCACTTGGTGTGCTGCTCATGATATGTCCTGGGGTGACTTTATGATGCTTGTATTCCCAGTGGTCTGCTCTGTTTATGCTGGATATTAAGTTTTGCACCTCTAAGTGGTTCCAAGAGTGAAGGGGGAAGGAAGAAGTGCGCAGTTTTCAGAACTCCTTCACATTCTGCTCCTTGACTGTGCTGTCTGCAGACAGCGGGACAGAGCTCTCCTTTGCTTTTTAGTTGTTTTTTTAGCTAGCTGAGGCAAAGAAGTTCCCCAGACTGTGGTTTTGCTTTTTCTTGGAATTGTTCAAACCTACTCTGGACTGAAAACACAGAAGAACACTGGGAGCTCATGCCTGTGGCCCACCAGGGCCTGGGATGCTGCATTCCAGCAGCAGATGACTGATAAGAGACTGAGTGTGCTGAGTTACACCCCACAACAACGACTTTCTGAATTTCCCACCTCTTCAGAACTGCAGAGGTTTAATTATTTAAATAATAATTTTCATATTCATAATATTATTATTTTTATGCTTGTGAATACATTACTTGTTAAATAAACAGTTTTTTCCACTTTTCTCCAAGGAAATCTTTTCCCAAAGCAGTTTGGGGAGGGTCTGCTTGAATTTGCTTTTCTAGAGGGTTTCTCACAAGTTCAGAGGTTTTCTCATGAATTTGCCCTAAACCCAGATACAGTGTAAGACTCAGATGTCACAGAAATAGGACCAGATTTTGGATGTAGACAGCTAGTTTAATACAATATCATTATTATTGCTATTATTATTATTATCATTATCATTTCTACATGAACTACAGATTTTATTTCAGATACAGCAATTGCTACAGTATCAACCCAACTACCTAAATTTTCATATAGGATAGGTATAAAATTCCACTATAAAGAGAACCTCTGCAGAGAGGGGGATGCAGAAAGGTTTCAAACTAATTAATACATTTTGTAAAATCATGACTGCAAGGTGCATGTGTCAGGTGCTTGAGCCAGCACCTGAACTCCAGTTGCAGATCTTGTGGACAGTATCTGGTTTCCCTGAATATGCTCATCTGTGTCATACCTGACTCAGACATGTGCTCCACCAAGCTTTGGGGCTGCTCCTGCCTCTGTTTTATTCAGGGTGGGAAATGAGCTATTTTATGCAATTAGTAATCTCATTAATACTGACCCTGCAAGATTAAAATTGCTCCCTCTTCTGACATGCTGGCTGTAGTCCCTGGCAGCTTGCAGTGCTGTGCTGTTTCACAAAGCTGCATTCAAATCTCCGTCTACTTTGTACTGAAGAGTGGTGTTTCCAGTTCTGGAGTGTGGAGAGATGAAAGAAATTGCTGTATTCATGGTAAATACTCAGCAGAAGAGTGAAAGCTCCTGCTTGGAAATGCAGGTGAGGTCCTCATGAGAGCTGTCCTTTGAGAACCACAGAAAAGCTGATCCGCTCTGGTCAATATTAACATGGTCAGTTTTAGTAAACAAAGTAGGCTTTCATCTGCAGTGAGATCTCAACTAAAATGCTCTTGCAAGTGCTTATACCAGCAATATTTGGAACTCACAGTTGGTTCAGTGCTGGGACAGGATACTTCCCTCCCCTGGAATTGCTTCACAATGCCTCATTTACTCAGGTGTACTGGGATGATGCCTTGGGGTGGCTCCCTAGAACAGAGGCTAGACAAAATTAAGAGAATAAAAGTGGGTATTTATTAAAGGCCTTCAATAGGCACACCTTGGGCAGTCAGAAACCTCCCAGAGGCTGCACCCAAGCTGGAAGATGGTCACAAGTTTTACAGACAGATGTATGTTTGGTCTATTTACATCTCAGGTGTTAATACTCCAATAATGAAGTCATTTAACCCCAGTTTACCTCCCCCCAGCTCACTTTTGTTTATACTTTCAGGGCCTGAGGCTGTGGGGTGTCCTTGAGATTCAGGCCTAGCAGGATTTTTTTGTCTGACCAATATGTGAAGACAGCAGCTGTCACTCTATATTGGAGTTTTACACTTGTACACTAAAGCAGTACAGGATTTGAAAACTATAAAAGCTAAAATCCTAAGGCATCAAGAATATGATCAAAACCAAGATCTCTCCTTCCTGCCCACAGTGTCTGTAACAGAGACAATCTACTCTGAACTTCTTCCTTTTCCCCTGTGCCACTAAAATATGGTGCAGTGTGCTGCAACATCTGTGGGTGACTCTGTCCATGCAGGAGTATATTGATGCCTCTGCAAAACACGAGATTGGGTCACTTCTGAAGCATTTGGTAATAATTCTGATGAAGAGAGAAGCAGACTGGTTTGTTAATGGCACAGGCATTTCCTTAACTTAAAATGGCTCTTTGGGAGTCTTCTTTAGCTGTAAATCCAGGGAGCAGGCTGGCATGTGGGTTCATTAGTGTTCTGCTTATTTATACTGGTGCAGATTTTGGCTCTTTGCACCACATATTGACAAACCCAGCATTTTGGAGGGTTCCCCCTACTTCCCCCACAAATTACTAATGTATTCATGGGAGCTTTGTGTTTTTAGAAAACTGTTGTCCTGTCCAACAACACAAAAACTTCAATTTGCACAGTACATGCCACTCAAGTCAATGCAGTTATTTCCATGCCTACAATTTAGCACAGTGACAAAGCTGAAGTAATGGAAATATTTCTGGATTTTGTTTTTGTTGTGAGGACAAAGAAAGCACCAAAAACCCATTTTTTTCTGCTGAACTGAAATATGCCCATCCCAGAAAGTATCTGTGCTTTGTATGCATGGGTTGAATTCATGTGAGGCTATCTATTTCAATTACATAAGGAAAACACATCCTAGCCTGACTGAGCATAGGTGCATAGCTTTATCAGCAATTAGTTCCACTGGTAGGCTATCTGAACAGCTGTCAGAGATATTGATCAGGACAAAACCTGGTATGGAATAGTGACATCTGAAACAATTGGTTTTAAAACAGTCAGAAATATAGCTATTGATTGACTCAAGGGGATTCTTCTGGTCTGTACATGTACAATTTTGCTTTAACTCAGCAGGAATCTATGGGGTGAACTTTGGGAATAATCTTTAAGAAAAGTTTTGAAAAGTAAAAAAAATTATGCCGGGGTGATTGAACACCTTTCAGAAAAGTTATGGAGGAGTATAGGAAGCCAGGGTTCTTTTCCTGATTATTTCTCAGACACCTAAATCTGAGATTGAAAGCATTGCCTAGATTTAATGAGAAAGATGTAAAAAAGGCCAGAACCAGTCAGGAAAGACCATATGCACGCCATGTTCCTGGGAATATGAACTTTTTTGGGACTGGGAGATGGCTAAGTCACATTTGCAAACTGAGGCCCACAGAAATTGCAAGTGGTTTGTAATGCTGAGTAGCTGATTGAGAAATCAGGACTAGGATTTGTTCTAGATCTAGGCATACAGTCCTATGCTGGTGGGAGGGATTTTTTTTCCTGGATGTGTTTTCTTCAGGCCTCTGATTATCAGCCTGCACGTGCAGGTTCAGTACAAGCCACATGCCATCCCATTGCATTATTCTGAACTTGCACCATCAGGAGAAATTTCAGGTAGTGAAATGGCAACCTCAGTATTTTTCAGGGTATTTAAAGAACAATGGTGTCTCCCTTTCCCCCTTCTTTGTCAGCCAGTCATTGCAAAAGCACATAAAGTTAACACTCAAGTTCCAGGCAATCAATTAATGCACTCAGAGTCATGCATGGTCTGATGTGCACAATGTGCAGTTGCATCTCCATCTGCTGCGCTCGGCAGTGCTTCGAAAGATGGCAACATAACTGAAATGCTGATGTTGCTTATGCTGCTGTGAATTTAAAGGAGGCAGTTTCTAAATTGATCCTTGCTGTCTAGATAGCTAAAGTGAACTTCAAACATGGATTGAAATTTAACATTCCCTTTTAAAAATATCTAAGGACAATTCTGTTTCTTTCCTTTTCCTTCCCCACTTTAGAATGATGCTCAGTCTTGCTGATCCTGTCTGCCTGCATCAGGTGGAAGTTGTGCACCATGGACCATCCTAAGGTTTGCGTTTCTGGGTTCACTCCATGTGCTGCAAAGTGATGGAGCTGAGTCTGCTTTAGATCAGGAAGAGTTAAAATCTCTTCCAGCCCTCATGTCATATAATCTGTGTGTAAAAAAATGTGCTGTTCTTGAATTGCCAGCCCTTGCCCTCCGTATTCTAAGGTGTTTCTTATTTAAACACTGTTAATTGTTGTTGTTCTTTATGATCATATCGAAGGCCTCTGAAAATGTCAGCCCAAGCTGATATCGCTGTGTCCTCGGTACATGCAGAGTGGAACAGCTTACAGCTTTTCGTGAACTTGTCTGTTCCTTTTGCATTGCTGTCTCTCTTTTAGGGAAGTGAGAAGTGAGACGTGACAACATGAAGTGGCTCTTCCCCAGCATCACGCAAACTGCCTGTGACAGAGCTGGGAAACCTGACGCAGAGCATCCTAATCCCAGGCCAGGACTGGCAGCTCATCTCCGGGTGTTGAAGGGTGGGCTGGGAAAAGCCAGATCCCCGATCATCAGCAGCTTTCATCCAGCTGCTGCGCTCTGCCAGCGGCCCCTGCCAGCCCGCACAGGGCCCGCCTGCATCTCCCCAGCGCCGCGGGGCCGCTCCCGTTCCGGGGCCGCTCCCGTTCGGGACCTGCTCCCGTTCCGGTCCTGCTCCCGTTCCGGTCCTGCTCCCGTTCCGGGGCCGCTCCCGTTCGGGACCCGCTCCCGTTCCGGGGCCGCTCCCGTTCGGGACCCGCTCCCGTTCCGGTCCTGCTCCCGTTCCGGTCCTGCTCCCGTTCCGGGGCCGCTCCCGTTCGGGACCCGCTCCCGTTCCGGGGCCGCTCCCGTTCGGGGCCGCTCCCGTTCGGGGCCGCTCCCGTTCGGGGCCCGCTCCCGTTCCGGGCCGCTCCCGTTCGGGGCCGCTCCCGTTCGGGACCCGCTCCCGTTCGGGGACTGCTCCGTTCGGGGGCCGCTCCCGTTCGCGGGCTGCTCCGAGCGTGGGGCTGCCCGAGGCTCCGTCATCTGCTGGCCTGGCAGAACACGCAGGACAACCAAAATGCCCCTTCACCTCCAGCAAGAGAAAAACCCCGTCACGTCATCAGAAACCGCTCTTCAGCTGAAGCAGCTAGGGATTTGAGCGCGGAAATCTGGCATGGAAATGCCTTTCATTACACTCGTGTCCCTGAGCACTCCCATGAAATACCGCCTTTGCTCAGCAGGCGGCTTGGGAAGGCTGCGGGTTGTGCTGCCCGGGGCCGTCCCCGCTGCGGAGCCTCGCCGGGCAGGGCGGGCCCAGCGCCGCCATCGCCGGGGCCGCGGCGCCATCTACGGGCGGCGGCGTGAGGGGAGCGCGGCGTGAGGGGAGCGCGGCGTGAGGGGAGCGCGGCTGCCAGACTCCCCGGTGAGGCTGCGGGGCACGGCCGCCTCCCTGGGAAACCCGTTCTAATCACCTCTTCTGGAAATAAATTCCTCCTAATGTCCAATCTGAACCTCCAGCACAGCTTGAGGCGATGTCCTCTCATCTTGTCCCTTATTCCCTGAGAGCAGGGCTGGCCCCTACCTGGCTACAGCCTCCTGTCACGGAGTTGTGCAGAGCCGTAAGGTCCCCCTGAGCCTCCTTTTCTCCAGGTTTAACACCGCAGCTCCCTCAGCTGCTCCTCACAGAACCTGTGCTGCTGCCCCTTCCCCAGTCCCCTCTCTAGGCTGGTTCCAGCACTTCAGCATCCTCCCTGAACTGAGGGGCCCAGAACTGTGCACAGAGCCCAAGGTGTGCCCCCATCACTGCTGAGCACAGGGGGACAATTGTGCCCTGCTCCTGCTGGCCACACCATGGCTGACACAGGCCAGGTGCCACTGGCCTTCTTGGCCACCTGGGCACACCTGGGCACACCTGGGATCATGTTCAGCTGCTGTCAAGCAGCATCCCCAGCGCCTTTTCCTCGGGGCCACTTTCCAGCCACTCTGTCCCCAGCCTGTAGTGCCTCAAGGGGGTAAGAACAGAACTTGGCACTTCACCTTGTTGAATCTCATACAGTTGGCCTTGGTTCATGGATCCAGCCTGTCCAGACCCCTTTGCAGAGCCTTCCAGCCCTCCAGCAGATCAGCAGACCCGACCAGCTTGGTGTCATCCACAAATTCATGAAGGGATGACTCAGTTAGTTACAGGACTTTCTGCTGGCCTCCAAGCCTGGGAGGTGGCTGTGGCCTGCCTGGCTGGGAGCACCCAGGAAAACAGATGATAGATGGCAGGAGATGCAGCTGCTGCTTGGGGTAAGCTCACCTCAGCCCCCATGTACCTGGCTGCAGAAAGCTCAGGGAGCTTATCAGGGGGCGCTCTTTTTGACTTAATCTGTCATACTTTGCAAAATGCATGGTTAATTTTGGTACATAAAGTACATGGAGGATTGGGTAGAATCAGTATTGCATCCACCATAGTCAGTCAGGTTAAGCTCAGCACTGTTGGTCTGAACCTTTTCCAACCTGCACCTTAAAAATCATCACATTGCTCTTAAACTTGACATTATTAATGCAGATACACTGGAGTTTTTATGTGCTGTGTGAGTCCTGGAGCCTTTTAGAGATGCCTCAAAAACTCTAAATTGCAGTGAGATGCTCTGTGGCACCTGGGAGGCTCCAAACCAGCTGGGTCTAGGCCAGCCAGATGGGACCAGCTCTGGTTTGTGGTTAGTGACTGCTCACAGCACACAGGGTTAGGGGGACATTCTCAGCTCTGCTGAAATTCAGGGAACATTGAGTTCACTGCAATGCAGTGCAGTAGAACTGCAACAGGAGAGAGGGACAAAATACAGGTACTTTTAGGAAAACAACCCAAGTAAATTATGGCAGTTGCATTTTGCAACCATAAAGAGGGAATGCAGGAGCAGAGGCAAAACCCATTCTCTAAGCTGTTGGAAGCTCAGGAAGATATGGAGCTGCAAAGTCTTGCACAGCAAATCTAGTTCCCTAACTTGTTCTGGTGCAGAGAATTTCAGTACAAGTGGACTTGGGTGGGTAGGGCTAAGTATACGTGATGTGCTGCTCAGCCTAGTAAATCTATCACATGGAACTGCTGACTGACAAAACAAGCAGTCAACATTGCGTGCTGTGGAGAAAAGTGGTGCATATTCTGACATTAGCTGATGGGTTGGATTGGCAGTTTTGTTCTCATTCCTTCTCCAGTTTAGAGGCTAAAAACCCACCACCCCTCAGCAATAAAAATAAAATGTGCACAAAGCAGGGATACTGTTTTACAGAACATACTGTGGTCAGACTAGGAGTTTAATTTCCTGCAAACATGCAAGACTGTCTGCCTTCAGGAGGCAGAGCTAGCTGTGGTCATTTAGTGCCTTTGCCAAAGCAAACTTATTGATTGTACCCAACTGCTCTGAAGCAATTCATAAACAGGAAATACCAAAATGCAACCAGTAGCATTTTGCCCAGAGCAACATCTGTGCTCCTAGCAGCTTAGTCTAACAGTACAAATCTGTTGATAACACGTCAAATGGTAAATCTGGATCAGTGTTGCATATATCCAAGATTAAGCACTTCTGAGTCAAAGCCTTCAACTCCCTTAGAAAGAAATAGGTCTTAATTCTAATCTTTGTATAGTGGTGCTAGTGTGGAGTTACTTTGCTGATTTCACAGACCTTACATCCCGTTTATTAAATGGTAACTGAGTTGTCCAAGGTATGTCAGCCTGAGCTGTCTGCACTCCAACTAAATGAGAAGTGTTGAATAAAGGCTATTAAACACATCAAGACAAAATAATTTCACTAAATATGAATTTTATTGCTATGGTTATTTTGCTATAAATTAATAATGATAATGAGGACATACAGTAAAAGCTGCAGTAAAGACAGGGAGTGCACAAGAACATAAAAGTTCTGAAGGGGTAATTTGTTGCATGCTACCCTCCATGACTTACACAGTCTTACGCTGAGGAGGAAAAGCACAAACTTCTGAGGAACGTGGGTGTGAATTTTCTCCTCTACTCCACTTGCATAGCTGGTTCCATCACCTACTGAATCTTCACTGAAGAACAAACCAAAGGAAGCCAGATGACACTCAGGGTGGCTCCATCTAGACACTGCTCAGAATGTGCTTGGGCACTGGGGGAGATGTTTTTGCTGGAAGTCAGTGCAGCTGTTCTGTACAGAAACACTGCCCACCCCCTCCTCCCTAGTCCATTAGCTTTACCCACTCACTAGAAGAGACTGGCTCTTCCTAAAATTCACACAAAAGAAGCCAACAGCTATGTTTTCACATGTAACTAAGAATGTGGGAGGGGGTCCTGGTTCACCTCTTCCATGTGGTCAGACTTAGCAGGAGGCTGAGCATTCCCACCCTGCTCTCAGGCAGCCTGGCTCTGTCCAGCTGTCCATAACTGCAAGCCCAAAAGTAACAAATCCCAGAAGAACATGTAGACTCTCAACCTCCATCAGCACCGACACTGAACAGACTGGCTCTGCTGTACAACAGATTTATCCTTGTTTGACAGTGTACACTGCACAAAAACAGTGGCACTGTGGTACCTGGGAACCTCCCATAGCTTTAGGGGGTTTAAGTACTGGGCCCACAGCAGGAATGTGTGCTTGAGCACAATGCAAATATAACTGGAATTGTAGTAACGAATAGCAGCATTCAGAAACAAACTATCATTTCAATCTGCTTTGAAAATTATCTTGCCACACCTGCTGCCTCTTCCCATCACGATGGTATCACTGGTCTGCAGAACCTGGCTGACAGTCCCTCCAAGCCCCAAATCCCATCTCCCTCAGCTCACAGCAGCATCCACACCAACTGCAGACACATGAAGTGCAGAGCTGGGCAGAGGAAGGCTACTGAGTCACGACTGTGTATCCAGCCACACATTACCCTGCCCTGCTCCTGAGCAACAGCAGACACAGGAATATCTTCAGGAAGCAAGTCTGAGCTTCAGCCACCAGGGACTTCAGGTGGCAATCCCCAGGCTGCTGCTTTGTGCACCAGGATGTTGCTACTTCCCTCTCTGCAGTGAGATCAGAAAGGCTACAGGCACCTGCAGGGAGATAACTGTGCTCTTGATTTCATCCTCTAGCACAGGTTTGTACACTTGATTTCGGGCTTCTAAATGCCTGGGCTTTTGAGATAGAAAAACAGTTTATGATTTTTGTATAAAAGCATCCCATTGTTTCCAAGCTAAAACTAGAATCATTGGCTTCAATTTGTAATGTGTTTTTCCATTGAGAAGTGTAAGGTTATTTTCTTAATGGAGAATTACTTCAACTTGAACTTTTAAAAAGATAATTTCTTTTGAATTTCAACCCAGGAATGTTTTGCAATCAACAATCTTTATTTTATATACTTCACTTGAAGAAACCGGGAACCTAGACAGAATTATCTCCTGAAAACACAAAATACATGTTCCCCTGCTGTGACTAACAGTTCTGAAAAAAAAAGCCCAAACCAAAACAAAAACCCAGCTGATTCACTTTGTGTTATCCTTTCCCAATCATTATGAAATTAAAAAAAATCATATAATGCCCAATTGTTTTATTCTCCCCTACTCCTTACAAGTTAAGAATCACAGAGGAAGAAGGAGATGGAGGTGTTCTGCAGAACTTGCTATTGCAAAGCACAAACCAAACAGCAGCATAGACCTGCAATCAAATTCACCTCTTAAAGGGCTTTTTAAAAGGGTAAACATGTTTGTTCACTTACATTCCATCCCTTTCTGATCTCAAGGCTACCAGGTCTCAAAGAGAGTTTCAGTGGTGTACTGCAACCTCCTTTGGTTTGGACTAGCAATAGGAAACTTTCACTTTAGTCCTCTTTTGCACTTCCAGAATGTCCTTTGGGTACATCTGAGCGGCAGAACACGTGCAGCTTGTGTTAAACTGTGAAAGGACAAGCATGCACATTGGTGTACAGCTCAGAGCCAGCCTCCTGAAAGCAGTTTACCTTCCCTGGATTAGGCCACTCTTAGTAAAGCAGCCACATCTGTTTACTTCCAGTGATTCCATTTGGTTGAGTTAATCCTATGGCTCATGAAAGCCTACTGCTTCCCCTGGCTGCTACACAAACTCTTGTCCAGGACCTCTACTGCCTAAGTAAGTAGGACAAAGCTAAGAGCGTTTTAGGATAAAATGGAGAAGATTGGGACTTCAGCTAAATTTATATGGGTGCAAGTTCTCATCTATTTTCATCTTTCCTGACATGAAACCTTGTGAACCATAGGGAAACTAACCTTCTTCTAAATGGAAGCATAAGTAAGACCTAACATTAAAACAGTATGCAAATACAGGAAGCTAAAAGTGGAAGTATAAAAATAAGTCCTCTTACTATAAGAACTCAACTTAGGCACCCTGCCTTATTTACCTGAACAAGAAAGCCCATGCATTTCTTGAGAGCTTTCTTTCCCTGCCAAGCACAGCTCAGCATGGATTAGAAGAAGCCATGTAACACACAAAACAGCTGCACTCCCGGGGCCAGGCCACAGCACACTGAGTAGAGAAACCACACATACAAGCAAAGGCCTTGGAGTGTTTTTCTTACCAAGTTATGGAAGGAAGATGAAACCTGCTGAATGTGAGGGGAACACTCCCAGGCTCAGCTGTGCTCAAATTTAGTTGCAAATAAGAAACCTGGTTCAGGAAAGCTTGGTGGCTAAGAGGCAGGCCTCCTATCCTAGCCCTGGCAAGGCAGCTGATACCAAAGTGCCTGTGTGCAAGGTCTGCTTGTGCTGCTTGTCTCTCCCCTCCTGACTGTTCCTGCCTGCAGAGGGGCTGGCAGGCCCAGCACAGCAAGGGCAGTTCAAGCTCCTGTTTCAAGTTCTCCTGCAGCCTCTGCAGAGCCATGGCAGTAATGAGCACAGACACTGGACACTGGTTCCTAACAGTGCAGCTGGTGCAGTGTCTGAGGCTGCTGTTCTGCAAACACCTGCAAAGCTAAAGACCCTGTACTTCCATCTGACCAGAGAAGAGTCATCAGGATAAAGAGGGAGCTAGAACAACAAACACTGCTCTTCCTTGCCACCGGTCATTCACATTTCTGGGAGAATAAAAGAATTGAGGAGTGCTGCCAGTTCTTAGTGGTTTGCTCATACATTCTCAGAGACAACTTCACCTGGATGGTGTGAGAGGCAGGTACAGGGCTCCACCTAAGAAAACACATTACCATCTGCATGCAAGTCTGAAAACAAAAAAAAACCTCAAGCATGGCAGACTGTCTAATGCCAAGGAATCTCTGCTGAGCTCTATGTGTTTCCAGGGAATGTTTAAAAGCCAGTAGTATGTGTCTACTAATGCAGGAGTCCTGTTAATCTCTTATTTGAACTAGATCTTAGACCCCTCCCCCCAATAAAGCAGGTGACTGCTACCACTGGTGTTATATTGATCCTTATAACTCTGAACATCAGACCAGAATTCAAGAGCAGCACATGCCATTTCCAACCACTTAACTAAATGGTGCCTTTAAACTCTCATTAAGACAGTTAAGAATCAGTTATTAAGATGTCACTACTGAAAAATAACTACTGCATTTTTCAAAGTTTAACAGTAAACAACATTGCCAATATATTATTGCACACAATAAAGGGTTTTGGAACTACAGAGATAAGGAAAGGGTAATCTAGAAGACCCAAAATAATGATCCCAGAGCCATTCCAGTTGCTGCTCCAGCCAGCATGCCCAGTGCAAGATCTCCATCGCTGTCACGGTAACGCTCTCGAATGATGACGTGGTTTGCAGGGGGCTGGCCATAAGGTCCTAGGAAATAAGAAATGGGAGGAGAGCAGAAGAAATGTGTATCTTAATACCATTCACTTTAATTTCTAAACAGGCCATTCTTTTACCTCCTTCCTTCAAGTGAACACTAATATTTTGTCAGCTGCACAGGTGGAATACATTTCTGCTTCGGATTCAGCCTCCACATTAATTAAATCCAAGGGCCTAGTAACACTTCTAGCCTTGTAACAGCTTAATATCTGTGAGGAAAAGTTATCACAAATGTAAAAGTGAACATTGTTCTGCAAAGAACCTATTAATTACTTGTATTCACTTTGTGGATTTAATGTAAAAAAAATGAGTCTAAAAATTGATTCAGCCTTGAAGTTAAGGTAAATAGTTTAGTTCTTCCCCTTACCTCTGAAAAAACCTTTGGCAGGTCTCAAGGCAGTAATTTGTCTGAAACTGTGCCTCAATTATTTACATTTACTGCCTGCTGCAATTCAGCAGCCTTCACATCCTGGACTGATCTGCAGGGTGGTGACAGCTGCTACATTTCTGTTCAGATGGAAATTGGCCAGTAGTAAGAAATTAACCTTGGACTCAAGAAGCCATCGACTGACCCTTGCTCTGTAACAGACTTGTACAAGCTTCACCTGCCATGTTTTCTGATTTAGCTCCTAGCTGCAAAGCAAACATAACGGTATTGGTTTTCCTTCCAGACATTTCAGGGAGATTTAATATTCTTGAAAATCCCACAGTGGTGTTTTGTAACAGATTCTTAAGTAATCCAACTAAATATAATTAGAGAAGGCTTTCATTGACTCTTAACAATGCATGACTCTCCCCCCTGAGAAGGATTATGTCAGTGCAGAGAAGGAGCAATGCTACAGAAAGCACAGGGGTTAAGTGAGATGCTGTGGGGAATCTGAACTCTATGATTTTGTTGCAGTGACCCTGGTGAAGGAAACCATGGAGCCTTGGTAACTATGCCCAACCAGTAACCAGCATTTAACACACTGGGCTTGCAAACCAGTCAGGGGAGATACTGTTTGATGCTGCATTGCTATCACATGTGTTTGCCTTGATTTCCAAGGCCTGCTGGAAGTTTTTAAAAACAGTTCTTGGGTTTTTAAAAAGCTACTGCTTTTCAGAAGCAACAGAACAAATGTTCCTCTGTGTTTGAATATATATCATCTGTATCTTAGGGTTGCAATAACTTAGATGAAGAAAACTTTAAAAGCTTTAAAGGATGATGCATCTCCCTTATAACAAAAAATGGAAAAGGCAAGTGAAATAACCTAAAAAAAAAACCAAAACCAAATCTCTCTCAACTGAAATAAAAAATTCTCAATAAAGATTCTTGTTTGCAGAGTCAGATGATAAACAATTAGTTTTCTCTTTTGTATTACCCATACAATTCTAAAGACCCAGTTCTGTAGGACTGGGGCTCTATGCAAAACTAACCCTTAAATTAAGGTGACTGATTAAAAGCACACCCTACAGTTTTACTCTTTGCTTCCTGTTTTTGAGATTGAAAGCTAACAAACCTGAACAGAGCAACAGAAGATTTCATGTGGCTGAAATGCTTCTTTACAGCAATTCCAGCAGACAGGGAAGGAACCAGCTACAACCTTGTTCTGGGAGTGGATTTACTTTTGAAACTTACATTTAAATAATTAAACTAGGTATAAGAGCAGCAAATGAATGAAAAGCTCCATCAATGCCTAATATGGAGTACTGAATCACAAAATCACATCTTCTTCTGGCTCTTGTACCTTTCCTTAGAAAACATGCTGTAATTAGAGCCCTGTATGCTTCAGAAGGAGTGTATAAAGCAATGTAACTATGCTGAGATCACATGGGCAAGGTTAAATCCCTTAATACCAATTTCACTGCACTCCCTTTGTTGTGAAAGGGTGGACTTGGTTCCAGTTACAGGTCAGGTTTCTTTCCTTATGTGCAGGAGTGGTAGCTGGTAAAGGATGGTGATGAATAGAGCTAAAGCTAGAAAGATTGACTCAAATAGCTTCAGTGAGAAGGTGGAGGATGTGGCTGATTACCTTGGTAGGGATACTGATAAGGAACAGCATAAGCTTGTCCATTGGAGGCATAGAAGATCTGAGGGCCCACTGGGGGATACGCACCATTGTAGTGATCGTAGCCATAGCCATAAACCTGGTGAAATGAAAAATGTCTGTCACACAAGAATGCTTTACTATGGAACCAATTAAGTACACTGTTCAACTTGCCTTCATTTCTAATGTAATTGAAGCTCCATTCAAATATCCAGGCATGCTCTCTTATAGCAAATCTACTCCCTGGAATGGATTCAGAGCAGCTGCTTGAAAAAATAAGCACTCCTAAGCAGAATTCACTCTCTTCCTTTCCTGGACAGGCAACAGCAGAAGCAGAGCCTGAATCAGGCAGAGGCACAGCAGCCCTGCCAGCTTCTCCTCTCTGCCCTCCTGCCAACAACAGCTCTCTGGGGAGCCCAGAAGTACCAGGAAGGAATCCCTCCAAACCTCCAACCAACCCTCCAAGAGGGTACACTGCAAGCAAATGTCAGATTAAAGACAAATGCTCTAGAACTGTATGTTTTAGAAGTAATCTTTTTTCCCAAAAGAGAAGGCTGCACAGAAAAAGCTTCCAGCACCACAACTCATTCTTAACAAGAGTGAGAGGCTGGAGCAGATAGTGCAACAAGCAACAGTGCTCCAAACTATCCCCTCACATATTACTACACATCACTAAGCACACAGAGAAATCCCCAACAAATCCTGGTTTGGTCCCAAAGCTGCTCCTTCACTGCTAAAGAACTGTGTACAGGAACTAGAGTTATTGGGCTGCTGTGACATCTTGCTACAACAAAATCCTTATGTGTTTAAAGTGGCAGCTCCAGCCATTACACCCTATTTCTAAAACTCCTGATCTTACACCTTTCCAGTGCTTGCACAGCATGAAAGTGTAGTTACACCTCCTTATGTTAGAAGCTGCACAACCAATGTATTTGAAGATCAGCCAAATAAATTCTGCCCTGTCTCCCAGAAGCTTTATTTTCCAAGTTCACTGAGCAGCCACCCCTTTATACACCTCCCAACCAAATGTACCTCATCCCTTTCAAAGACAATCCATCTCAAATAAGAGCAACAATAGACTGACAGTTCCTTACTCTCTGTTGTTGTAAAAGCTTTAAAGCTGGGTGTAAGAGTACAATGCAGCACTTTGTGAATGCTTGCAGGAGGCTGCTCCTGCTGCCTCGCTCATGATAATGCTTCCTGACTGCAACCCTTACCTCAGGTGATGGTGTGGCATAAGCTGTGTAGGGAGGAGGGGCTGAGGAAATGGCTGTCTCATCATACATCACATCAGATCCCACGTAGCCCTAAACACCATGGATAGAGAGCAGTTAGCACCTGTTCCTACAGACAGATGGTTACAGCAGTCTAAGGATTAAAACATTATGACCCCAAAGAAAAAGTAACCTTTAGCCACACTTCCTGTTAAGAAAGCAGTGAGTACCTTGTAAAGGCTGCAAAAATAAAGTACCTGGGAGAATACAAATTCCTGACCAACCACAGAAAGGAGCCATAAAATTTTTCCCT
Organism: Poecile atricapillus; assembly: GCF_030490865.1. Lineage (NCBI taxonomy): Eukaryota > Metazoa > Chordata > Aves > Passeriformes > Paridae > Poecile > Poecile atricapillus. The sequence goes on along the minus strand of NC_081256.1, from coordinate 4,606,603 downwards.
GTATGTATGCCACAGACATGCATACATGTACATGCAAGCACACTGACTCCTTTCACCATTCCAGAGCCTCAGATTTAGAAATTACCCTCCTGTTCATTTCCTATCTTCAGATAAAGAAATCTTCACAACTAAGCTGGCTGCTTCCTGGCACCCTAGAGTACTATCAGCAAGTTCTGCAGAAGCAGGTAAAGGAAACAAATACAGTAGCCAAAAGTGGTACCTGAGGCAAAGGTGGTAACACTTGAGTCCATTTAGAGTCATTTCTCAAAGACAATTAAGATTTCTTACACTAACCTTGTATTCTTCCCCTAATATCCAAAATCTACAGTGATGCTCTTGCTCCCTTTTCCAAGGCAAAATCCAGCTCCTAGTTTTTAATTCATAAGAGAATATTTTAATAAATCTACAGCAGATGTTGTATTATCTCTCGGACTGATGACATCATGGCATTTGAGGACATAATATGGTTAAATCCCAAGTCAAACTCATGGTGAAGATTCTAAGGATTGCTTGAAATACTGTTAAAATACTTTATGAAGTGGTATTTCCATCACCTGAGAAATCTGCTCACAGCAGTAAATGTCTTCTGCCCTGCCACAGGGATCTTTGTACAAGCAATGCACAAGCCTGCAAACACCTGTAAATGATAAAGTTCTCAAAGCTAAGGTGCTCACCCAGCTATTCCAGTCAAATAAGGAGGCACTGCTGGATGCTTGGTATTTTTGAAAACTCTGTCACGCACCTACAGACCCAAACCCACTTACCCAGTTAGTCCACGTCCTTGCTGGACACCTTTAATAGCTTTGGAAAATGTTAATTTATGTATCTACTTGTGTCAAGGGCTACCTGCTCTACTTTGAGTAGCAGGGGTCCTCCTTGGCTGTCCAAGGTCAGCAGTGCCACATTCTGAGCCATCTATCAAGGCTGGCAGCAGTGACAGAGGCATGAAAACAGCAGTTCCCATTTCCTGAAACCAGGAGTCACCATTTCACACACAGGCGATATAAAGCCCCTAAAACTAGAGCTGACAGACCATGAGTGCTGTGTCCTCTGCATGAGGCCAAATCCTTCACTTCTCATTTAAGGCCACAGGCAGTGTAGCATGGCTGCAGTCAGAGGCAATCGTGTCTGGGGTAGTTTTGCCATGTTTTTGCTTTGGGTATCTAAAAATCTGTTATATCATCTGACAGATGCCCCAGTACAGTGGCAATGTTAATGTGACCCATCAGAAATTGAGATAAACTTCTACAAAACACAGCATTTCCCCTGAAACAGAAACACCTCGGGTTGGCTCAGCCTAGTCATCCAAGGAAAGCTAGTGCTGCAGAGTACTCTGGAAGGCAGTCTAAAGGAAAAACAAATTAGCAATACCCACAAGTGAACAGATGTGGCTGCCCAAAGACACAGCTCTCCAGGAGACTCACAAAGAGGCTTCTATGAGTCCTGATTCTCTCCACAGTTAGCATGGCAATGCAGAGATAATACACTCCTCCTCAGCATGCCTGCACCCCCCTCCAAGCATCTCACTCTTGCCCATGTCTCTGCCAAGAAGCATCCCACAGTAGGATGGATGTACATTAACAAGCAGCTGCTGTGTAGTAAGCTTCCTTTAGCACTGCCCACCTGGGAGGCAACAAACACTAGGAGTGAAAAGTTCATTTTTGCTGGTTGCAGAAGATTTGCTTGTTGCCCACAGCCTCAGTGCCCACAGACCAGCTTTCCAAACATTCAGTTCTGCCCAGTGAAATAATTCCTTAAAATCATTATTTTCCACACAGCATGTATTTGCCTGGACTTGGCTGCAAGGATGTGTTTGTGATCCAGAGAATCATTCTTCTCCCCACCCACAAGCTTTACTATCATGCTCATGGCCCTGCTTTTCTCTAGCAGAGAAGATGGAACATGATTTCAGAACTAAACTGCTGGACCACACATAACACTGAAGTGCTGCTTCTCTATCAGAATAAAGTCTAGGTAGGACACTCACTGTGTTTGTCCTGGCATCCTGGAGAGCAATTTTCCATGCCCTGCAAAGAAAAAAAAACCTTGGTTAGTGGAACACTGATAAAAATTAAGGTCACCTTTTTCTTTCAGGTCAATGAAACAAACAAGGTTAGCAACTTGAGGTACTGCAGGAGCAAAGTTTAAGATACTGCATGAGTCAATGGCTAAAGAGACACTCAAATGCACAGAAGTGTTACACCAAGACTGAGAAGTAACTACTTTCTTTGTAGAAACCACTTTTCTGTGAAAGAATGAGGAGGAACAAGAGGAGGAATGGATGCATTTGGAGGCCCTTACTGCAAGGACACGAGGTAGGAAATATGAAATCATGCTTAGGATGAGGTAATAGGAAGAGATGCACCTCAGCAGAACAGTTAATCTGTGCTGATGAGAGCACAGATTTGCTGCTATTGCAGCTCCCAGGAGGTAGATACACCTCACCCAGCTCCTCCCCTGCCACGGGGCTGGGAGCATGCTCCATGGACCACACCTCTTGGCAAAGAATGATCACACAAGTCATCTAACTCTACACAGCCCAGCTCAGCTGAGAGTTCACACTAATGGAATATTCCCCCTATCGCTACTGGGATGTCCTTGGGCTAATGCCACATCATGTGCTCTTGAAGAATGGCAAAAGTTGAAAAAAATCTATTTAACAAGTCTTGCATTAATCATATTAATCAGATTCTTCTACTCCTCCTCATCCTTCAGTGTTTTCAGTGACTTAACTTGCACATACTTTGCATGAGCTCGACAAATTCTAGGAGAGCTACTGGGTTTTTTGTCACCGAAAACCTGTTTTTATTTGCTTGAAAACTTTCTTAAAACATATCTCTGAAAGTCAGAAGGGAGGAAAATAACTAGAGAGAGAGATGAAGAGGGATAAAAGAGGGAGAAGCAGCAAAACCATTATTCTCTGGCTGTCTTACAGGCAGTCATCTGCACTCTCTGCACAGAGGTTGACTGTCTTCCCATCACGGCAAACAATCTGCAGCAAACAGTCTCTCTGCTTCCCCTCTGGAGGCTGGAAATCTGAGTGGGAAAAACAGAGATGAGTTATGAAGCATAAACAGCATCACATGTACAAGAAGGGAGTCAGTTTATGCAAGTCTGGACAAAATAAACTAGGGCCAGTTGTAGCTGCCTTCCATGGCATCAGAACAAGTCCCAGAAGGAAATAACCTGTTCTTACTCTTTAGAGTGTCCTGAAAGCAGCTCTCAACACCTTTGCTACGAAATGCAAGTGCCTCACAGCAAAACTTTTCCATATCCATATCATAATCCATATTTAGCAATAGATGTTCTCCAGCACTTGTGTCCTTCCCTTTTGTCAGCACCAAGTGGAGAATTAACAAATGCTAGAAATGAAATTAGGAAAAGCATTTGCTGAGGTTTCCCATTTCTAGCCCTGCCTCTCTGTCCAGCCAGCACTGTGGTTCCACCAGGAACGCTCTGTATCAGACACAGTCCTGCTGGGAACATCCCATCCTCCTGCATGCACGGGACACTCTCCTCACTGAGTTTTAACAGGAAGTATCAAACCCTAACCCAGCCACCCTGACACCACACCATGGGTATCTCTAAAGCAATTTAGCAGTTGGTGGGGTTGAGTTTTTTTGGAAGGTGGGGGCATTCAGGCACAGTGAAGCTGCACACATTTTGGATGTGTTTACATCTGCAGTAGTGCTGTATGTGGTATGCTGGGCAGGCACTGAAGCTGTAAAGAATCTCTGGATACACAAATCCTGAAGATTTCATTATTTACCTCGACATTCATTCCCCACTCTGAGGTTGATGCAGTGGATTCTCATGTGGATTTTATCTTCTAGATCATGGCGATTTTGATCATCATAGAATATTAAGCGGCCATCAGACCACAGATCAAACCAGTTCTTCTTCCAACGTCGTAAAATAGTACCTTAAAAATCAGACAGTCACTTTAGAGGGCACATATTGGGAAATATTTCTGTCCTAAAGTTAATAAAAATAAACCAAGAAATCCTTCACAGTTGCCCCAGACAACATTCCAAAGTGCCAAGCAAAATCCTGTATGACATCATCCCCACTTGGGAACATTAGAGAATCGGGTGCCATATTTTATCTAAGATTCAAGCAAAACTGGTTTTATTTTAAGTGCATGATGCTTTAGTTCTAACTTACTGCAGGAACAAGCATGGGGCATGATTAATTGAAAGACACTAAGCTGAGGTGTCAGGTAAAATTTTTAAGTCCCCACTTATAGAGCACTAATTATGGAGCAGCATCTGAAGCTGAATGCCAGTCTGACACCTCAGATATGTTTATATCCTCTTTCCCACTGGAGCACCCAAAGGTCACACGGGAATGCTGTCATGACACGTCATTATGTGATGTGTCCTAACAGTAAAAAGGAAAAAACCCAACAAAAACAACCCACAGAACTAGAGGCTCATTTTAAGAAAATCTGGGAATTACTAAACTGCTCTGATGCTTTCTGAAGAAATCCCTGAAGTGAACAGAGAGAGAAGGAAGAGAAGGACCCATGACTTACTTTGCCGGAGCAGCCATCCGCTCTTCACAAATGCCATTGTTGCTTAATCTAGTGGGCAGAAGAGGAAGGGGGAGGGGGGAGAAAAGCAATTTTCAGTATTTCACAATAACACATTAGAAAGAGGCATCTCAGTACCATCTTACAGCTGCATGTACCCAGCTCACGTTGCAGACGCAGTAGATCTCAGCTGAAGATACTCAGTAAGCACAACCAGTGTTGTAGGATGTAACAAACATGCAAGTGCTGTGATCCAGTGTGACTGTCAGAGAGCACCTTGATGGTTAACTGACAAACAAAAGCCTAGAGATACTGCTCTTAGAAAATGGGGAAGAGACAGACTGGAATGACTGCTTCCTGACTCACCACCAGTTCCTTTCAAAGTTCTTCTCTCTGCATACGTGTACTTCCTGTATTCTGCAGGCTCAAGTTACCAAGCACCCTCACTTCTACCTGCCTCTTTTTTTTTTCTGTATTTCCTCTTCTGTGTTTTTCATTCACTGGCTCAAAGTCCAGTCAAAACAAAAGCTGAAACAGTTTAAACAGGAAGGAGAAAGCTGTTTTTATGTTATGATGTTTGTATTTCTTTCAAATCATCACTAACTCACTCCAAGAAGAATTAAAGTAAGTAAAAGATAAGCCCATAAAAATTCTTAGTTCTCCTCAGCTTTTAAATGAAGCTTGAAATAGCATGGCAAGGACTCTGTGTTAAATTCAAGTTATCACACATGACATTAAGTACTCGGCCACTGCATTCTGGTTTATGAGCATCCTTAAAAAAGAGATCAAGCATGGGATATATTGGAAAATGAGGTTTTATTTTACAGCTTAATGGTGTTCTGATTATTGTTTTAAATGAGATTATAAAAACTCAACTATCTGGGTGCAATTGAAGTAGAAAAGCAAGAACAGAAGCATTTTAAGGCTCCCCGAGAGAAGAAGGCTTTTTAGAAATTATTTGTGGGGCCTGTAAGCCAGTATGAGAGACAGACACTGAAACCTAACAAATAACATTCCACTGGTAGCTGCATAAAGGGGGAGCCATGAGGGTGTGAAAGGTGGCACAGCAGATTTGACAGAACAACTCCTCCCAGCAGAATGTGTTTAAAGCTGAGGAGAAGAGAGAAAAAGAAGTGTTTTGTAATCCAGTAAAATATAAAGTTAGTAAGCATCCATCCATTTCCTGATGGATATTGTAGCTGTGTCCTCTTCAGAGTAACGGGCAAATACTGTAGCACAAGATTATTACCATCAGGATTTCATATTTAAGGAATCCTACACAGGCTTGGATATGATGGTGAGAACCAGCTGCAGGTACAGTTTGAACTCCAGGATAAACCTCTTACTCTTGACTTTTGCACCAGCTTGCTGGGAAAAGATTCTGCTGAGAGCCCACAGAAAGGGAATGTCAGACTCCTGTCCTGCTTTAATCATGGTCACCTGGACCTGCTCTGGGGTCTGAGCATGCTCTTGTCACCCCTCTGCAGAGAGCGAGCTCCAGAAATAGAGGCAAATTAATTCTTCCAAAGTACCAAAGTAGTACAAAGGACCTGAGCCTCATTGTGCCACCACCCCAGTACAGGCTTCTCTCCCCTTGCTTCTCCTTTATAAGGAAAATGTCTACTTGCTCCTCATTTTCACAGGAACAGGTGTCTTTAATTGTGTTTCCAGGTCTTCCACTTTGCCCAATAAGGTGAAATCACTATTTCTGGAGGCTGTTTCATAGTCTACAAGCCAAAAAAGAATTTGCATGAACTTCAGTTCTGCTGCAAGTGTTAGACTAGGCCATGGAATGTTGTTGCTACCTTTAAACCTACTCTGTTACACAATACCATAATTAGATTTAACTTAAATACAAAAATGGGAAGAACCAAAGAAGAAAATTTCTGCCTTGACAAACTGAGCTTTGCCTGTGATTACAGAACAGCTCACAAAGTCTCACATTCAGAAGGCCTCAAAGCTGTCTAAAGATACAAGAGGGAACAGGGCTTCAGCAGCTGTACAGCACCTTGCATGCAACCTGAGAAGCAACAACTACCCCTTCCCAATTCAGAGTTTAAGTGCCCAAAACTTCAGCTCTGGAGAGAGAGCAAGGAATCACACAGAACAATCTGTCAGCACTTAAAGTAGGAGGTGCAAAAACAATTAGATATTCTTCCCTGTCCTTTTTAAGCACAAGGGTTCCTTTGAAGTCCTATACAGTATTCACAGTCCACCCACACGATGTTTAAAAGCATATTTGCAGAGCCAGAAGATAGCCTAGCAAGATCAGCTGAATCTGAATAGTATTTGCTTGTTAAACTAGCCCAATGCCACCAACATGAAAAATAGGATTTAACCAAAGATAAATTAATTTATAATGAATATGAAATAAAAGTGCTTTGGTGACTGAAATCTAAGAGTAGTAGCACTCTCTAAACTCACTTACTACTTAGAGAGTAGCACTCTCTAAACTGAACTCGAGTTAAGAGTAGATGTAGCAAAGGGGTGAAACTATTCCTTTCTGCTCCCTGGAACAGCAGTTTTCTGCACGGAATATAATGAGGAATATCCAACAGTATGTTTCATTCCCTTTCTTGAAAAAACACACTTTAGAACAAATCAAGTATTTTTCCCTGCAGCTTGTAATCACTCGAGCAATTGTGATTACTGCAGTTGAGCTAGCGGTGGGCCCGACCCCGCAATCCGTGTATCTGGGGAGGGCTGAGACAGCAGACCCAGCTATGGACCGCGGTGAGCAGCAGTGCCCGGACACTCAGGGTTCTTTACTCTCAGTACATTGGGTAGAGTACAGGAAGCTCAGCGATCAAACGTAACCCTACCCGCCCCCTCCCGCTTTCAACAGCGCAAGTTTGCTATTTCTGGATCTCCCTGGCTCTGGCCCAGCTGCGCAGGCCCTTTCCCCGTGGGCAGTCCGTGCTCTCCGAGCCATCGCCCGGCTCTAGCGAGGCTGCGGCTCCAGCCCAGCCCAGCCCAGCCCGTGCGGCAGCGGGGCGGTGCTCGCTTCCCCCGGAACAGCCCCACGGCAGCCCCCGGGCTCACCGCGGCTCTGCCCGGCCTGGGCACGGCAGCGGCTGCGCTCCATCCCCGCCAGCTGCCGCCGAGCAGCGGCCTGGCCTGGCCTGGCCTGGGCTGCCCCGGGAGCCGCGTCTCGCCCTCCCCGCCGCCGACAGCCGGGCCCCGGGACCACTCCGGGGCGCCGCTCCCGGCCGGGTCCGCACCCGCCTCGGCGGGGCTGGCGGCGGCCGGGCCGCCCACCGGAGCCCGGAGCCCGGCCCCCTTGGCCCCCTTCCCCTCGGCCCCACCACCGGCCCTACCTTCCTCTCCCCGCGGCCGCCGCCGGCCCCGCTCCGCCCGCGGGCAGCGCCAGCCCCGTCCTGACGTCACCCGCGCCGCCCGGCCCGGAGCCCGCCCGGAGCCGCCGCCGGGAGCCCGGGGGGGGAGCGCCCGGCCCGGCCCGGCTCGGACCCGCTCCCGGCAAGGAGCGGCTGGGGCGGAACAGTGACCCCGTGCCCCTTAATGCCTGCCCCCGGCACAACACGCGCTTTCTCGGCGCGTTAAACACATCGCCTCCTGCCCGGGCCGGCGGCTGGCACAGTGTCGGCCTCACGGCACTTAGCAGATCAGGCTTCTTCTCCTCGGCAGTTCCTGATCTCACGCCCTGGAACCACAGCAGGGAGTAGCAGGCGCTTTGTTCAGGCAGATACAAGTGCTGGAGGCCGGGAAGGGCAGGTTGGTCGGTGACCTCTTACATAAGATAAGGCACCAGGAGCCGCAGCTGGGCCGTGCTCGCCTCACAGCTCCGAGCTCTCGGGGGGCCGGGGCTGCCCGCCCTGCCGGCACTCACCAGCCAGCTCCGCCACGTGTTTCCATCGCTAGCAAAAAATGTATGACATAGTTACTGTGCAAATAAGAATAACCTCTTAGGGAGATGTAATATTTCCCCTGATTGATGGAATTTCCTATTAGAACTTTTCCCAAGCTCCTTCTGGCAGCATAGGAGGAGGGAATACGACCATTGTAACAACCGTAAGTAAAAAGGAAAAAAAAAATCATTAATTTGTTTGCTTCAATCAATTTTTTTAAGATGAGATAATACAGAAATTATATTCATCATAGTTACAATATGACTTAGTCTGTCAACAAGCTCCACAAGTTCCTCCTACCCATCTATTATCTCCTCTTGAGCACATCAGTTCTAAGTAGAAATTACATAGAAAGCCTGTGACCGTGTACTTCAAGGCTGTAGTGTCGCCTTTGCTTTCATGTATCTCTGAAGGACCAGAAAAGTGGTGCAGGCAGAACAGAAGGGATAAAAAGCAATCATCTATCTGTGAACGGAACAGGTTTCAGAAACCACCAGTAAATGAGATTTGTGTAGGGCAAATTCTATTTATGTAGTAGGCTAAAACTGTCACTTTCATTGCTGAAAAAGTATTTTCAGAATTGGAGCTATTAGGTTGGTGGTAGAAGGCAAGACAACCTTTACACCGGGGGAGGGAGCAGTTTTCTTCTGGAATGAAAAATACTCCTCTTGAGAATTTGGGAATCCAGCAGATGAAAGGTGAACAGTCACTAGCTGCCTTTTTGGCACGTGTTAAAAGCATTGGCTGTTTGGGTTCATATAAAACTTTAGTTTTCATATTAGGTTTAAAACCATTTTAAACTTCATCAGACAACTGTCAGGTGTTTCCTGAATGAATTATCTCCATCAAGCTTTTGTTTTGTAGCTGTCTGGGACCATGTCCTGTACTGTACCCAGCCTGGAAAGTTGGTCAGAGCTGTGAACGCAGCCACAGGAAGTGCCACACAAATCCCATCTGAGGGTGCAGGAGAGAGACACAGATCCTGCAAAGATCAGATCTTCAGTCTGCCAGAAACTCAAGCATATGCTGGAAATCCGTGCAAGCATCTCTTAGGCTTATCATTCTGAGATCTTTTGAATTAAACATTTTGGGCTCCTCATTTGCTGAGGAAACTTTGATCACTGAGTTTCTAATTATCTGTGCTGCAGAGCTGAAGGCCTGAGTATTAATACCCTGAGCAAAAGAACTAGAATATTTAGGTGGATACTATTACAACTGGGGATTTCTTTTCAAGTCATTTTCCAGTGAAGTGTGAAAGTGAAGGCTTTTGTTCAAATGTTCAGGCTGTTCATAATTGCACTGTCAGTCTGGTAACTTCCAGAGCATGATGTAAGATTCATCACTCACTAATAATTTTGAAAAAACATTTGGAATGTTAAAGACTTACCAAACCCTGTTTTTTTCACACCCATTCTTGTCCTGAATCAAAGCAACCAAGGCTGAAGTTCAATTTCCCTGTCATAGTTACAACATATCAGTTAAAACTGAATTGGCAAATTATGTTTCTAAACACATAAGAAATTGCTATTTGGAAAAATGTATTTGTAAAAACCGAGCCATATGTGACTTCTAATTCTTTGTCATAATGCAGCTGACATAAATCATCTCTTCAATACATGCTAAATTTTGATTGCCACCAACGTAAGCATTTGAATTCTCACAGTCATTTGAGGGTCTTCAGCTGAAATTTAAATTTCAAATTTCATACTTTGATTCATAAAATATAATTAGACTCTAAACCAAGCACAATATACATTTGCATGAAGAAAAATAATTTCAAACAAAATACATGCTAGCATTATTAAGTATTGTAATTAATGCTATTAATATTACTACAACTAATACATAATCAAGCAAAAAAAAAAAATTCAGAATCAGCATTGCTTACAAATTAATAAAATGAAAAGTAGTAAAATCAAGAAAATTATTATTTGACCAAAGAGCCCTGCTTGCAATGGAAAGATCAGGAGTGCTGCTGGAGAACACCTGAATAAGGACTTCAAAGAACTAGGACTCCAAATGGGTAATATGGTTATTATTTATTAGTGTTTCAAAGCTTAAATATGAAGGTTATGGGCAACTTGAAAGTAGTTAGGCATTAGGTGAAAACAGCAGAGCAGAAGATGGGTCCAGAAATAAAGCAAGCTTGATTAACTGTTTGGGAAACTAAGCCAGGTTGCAGTAGTTTGTACATAGCCTATAAAGTTTTCCTGATGAAAGGGAGATGGAAAAGAACATATTTCTGTTTTTCCAGAAGGTTGTATTGTCTTAGCCATGTGTATAACAGTCCTGAGCAGAAAGGTAAATCACAGACTTGGAAAAAATCTTTCTGCAGGCTGCCTTAACACACTTCCATGTCTCCAGTGGAAAAGATTCTTGGCTTTCAGTTCCTGCCATTTCTATGGGTAATTCACCTGCACCAATGATTAAAATTCCTCAGCAGATTTTACCTGCTGATGCAGGTAAAAATTACCCTTTGGGATCAGTTTGTGTTGTGCTGTCACATGAGAGGAGTGTCCCCAGCTGAAGGGGTTCCTGTGATGTCTTGTGGAGGTCCTGGCCAGGATGCAGAGCGCAGCTTTCCCTCCTGAGAACTACAGACAGGTCTCCTAGCAGGGCTGTGGTCTTACATGGGAGGAGCTGAAGTGAAGAGCACAGAATTTTAAATTGCTTTAAGTTTTGTTCTGTTCAGATCTGCAAAATATAATGTACCCATGTAGGAAAACATAACACAGAACTGGCAAGCACGGCACGTGTATAATGCATGTGGGATGGGCAGTGTGCTTGCAGGCTGCACAAGTGCTCTGTCCCAGCTGAACCTGGCCAGTGCTCAGACCCCAGCACCACAGACTGCAGCACATGCTAATAATCTGGGCACTGTGATGCCTTAGGATTTAGCTTTTATGTTTTTCATGTATCTGTAATCCTGCAGTTCTTTAGTGTGTAACTCCAAACTCCACACACAGTGGGAGCTGCTGCTTTCCCATTTGGCTCAGACACAGCAATTCCTCTCCAGGCCTGGCAATCAAGGACACCTCACTGCCTCAGGCCTGAGAGATGGAAACAAAAGTGAGTTGGGGCAGCAAACTTGGGGTAAATGAGTTCATTAGCTGAAGCTGGAATTGGAAGATGAACCCCCAATGTGCAAATGGACCAAACTGATAAAAGTGTGAAAACCTGTGACCCATCATCCATTTTTGGGTGCCTGGGGGAGCTTTGTCAGCCCTAAATGTATCTGAAGGCCCTCCAATAAACAGAACTGCTTTTTATTCCCTTGATTTTGTCTGGCCTCTGTTTTTAGGTAGCCCCAACAAGGCATCAGCTGGAGCATCTCTGTTACATGGAAAGGCTGAGGAAGTTGGGTCTGTTCAGCCTCTAGAAGAGACCCCTGAGAGGGGATCTCGTTATTGTGTGTAAACATTTGAAGGGGGGTGCCAAGAAGATGGAACCAGGCTCTTCTCAGTAGTGCCAAGTAACAGGACAAGAGGCAATGGGCAGAAAATGATGCACAGGAAGTTCCACCTGAACGTGAGGAAGAGCTTTCTTCCTGTGCAGTGCTGGCTCACTGGAACAGATTGCCCAGAGCTGGTGCAGAGTCTCCCTCCCTGGGGATAATCCAGACCCCTCTGGACACAATCCCGTGCCACATGCTCTGGGATGACCCTGCTTGAGCAGGGATCACGAGGCACACAGTGGCTGCAGGCACACAGGAAGAGCTGTGCCTCTTGCCTTCCCAACTGCCGTTAACCCTAAGAACTGGATTTTGCTGAAGGTGATGTGACAACAGGTGTGTTCACAGAACTGAGGAACAGTTTCAGAGCAATTCCATAACTCAAATGCCCTAGGAAAATTGTATTTTCTGAGAAAAATCTGTTAGCTAAGGTTTGTGAAGGATTAGCTCTGATACTGACAGCAAGGGTGAGAGACTTGCCTGGGTGCATGAGAAGTCTGTGACAAAGGTAGAGGATGCTCCTCCTTGACCTCTAACTGAAACCATGCTTGCTCTCCTTTGCCTCCTCCTGGCCTGTGGTTTGTGGAGCACTCCAGACACCTCATTTCTGCAGTGAAGGAATTTCTTCAGACACTTACTACAGAGGAAACAGCACAGAGAGGTATGTTCAAACAAGAGGCAGCTGCAGCTTCCTGGTGGCCAGTGTAGCTCTCTGGAAGCAGATTACAGAGTACACTGAGAACGACAGACAAACAAAAAGACCAGCCAAAAGCTGAGGAACTTTCTGGGTGAGACTCTGGGATTTCATTGTCAGCTTCCATTGTTCAGATCTGATTAAAAACACACTGGCAGGAGAAAGACCACATGCTTATCAGACACGCCTGCAGGTCACGCCACTAGAAAGCCATTTCACTGTCACTGATGTGGCCTGTTAGGCAGGAACAGAGGTTTGGATCCCACTTTTATTTGTAGCAGTTTTGAAAAGCGTGGGATTATCAGGGATGGGTTAGATCCTCTGCAACTTGCAGAAAAGTTCCTGTCTCTTTGCAGCCATTCTGAAGAGGAAGGGAAGAGAAACCTAGTACAAAATATTTCTGCTTGCAATAATAACTGTGTTTAGGCCTGACAGCCAGCCAGCAGCAGTGGGAGCGTTTCCTCTGAATTATCTAAGCTTTGACTCTCACCTTTACTTTACATTGGCTGTACTATTCCATTAGCATCTAAAGCTACATGCACAAAGGAGAAGATTTACATTCATAGTCAAAAGAAAGATGTGTCAAGGAAAGAAGTGATCAAAAGAATAATTACATTTCGTTTTCACAGAGGGACTAAAGCACAGGGACAGTAAGAATTAAATGCAGTCACTTAGAAAAATCTGTGCCACTGTGGTGAAACAGATTTACACCTCCCCTTGCCAAACCATCAAATATTTGTGTTCCCTCATCAGACTGCCAGAGTCCACAAGCCACCACCAGAGAAGCTCCCCATCTATATTTTGGTCTAGGACTATTGTTTAACCTTATCTTCAGTTACACGCTGCTTGTGATTTGGACTTTGGAACAACATTTGGTGAGGGGGCACCTGTTTTGCCTAATTTCATTCTTGAAGCTTGCTGGAACTGGTAAGTTAAAAGTCAATTCCCTCATCTTATTCTGAACACCTGTTTCTATTTGTCTTCAAATGCATTGAATCTGCCCTCTTAAACCCAACCTGCCAAACACTGGAATCAATAGAAATCACCGTGTCTTCAGAGGCTTTTGCATTAGGCCCCATATTTTTTCCCTTCTCTTCCAGTAGTCAGACATTAAAACACTGACACAAAGTGGAAGATGGATATCCATTGCCTCTTGGGGATTAGTGTTCTGTGTGCTACACTGATATGTGTGGGACATGCTTGTGTTTGATTTCTGGTTTTCTAGGGACAGACTCCAATTCTGCCTCTCCCAGAAGCCTCTGCATGCCTTTTGATTAAGCAGCAGGAGCTCTGGCTAGGAGTAGAGCTATTTGACTGATGCTATTTTATTTTACAGCTGAGATCTGTTGAGATATTCTGTTTTTTTCCAAGTGATCATAGGAAATCCAACAGTTATTTTTCAGAACCAGGGCCCTGTAAGAGGGCCAGTGCATACCACATGCCCAAACCCAGGTACTCAGAATACTTTGCTAAGAATAATTTCTGCCAAGCTATGTATTCCCACTGAGGTCCTCTGACCACACTGCAGTGCAGGACTGCAGTGCACTACCCAGCATAGTGCCAGTTGTTGTTGCTAAGACAAGCCAGGAGCAAATTATCTCCTTCCAGACAAGGAAAGGCCAGCATGGAAGTGTCTCACAAGTGTCTCTCTTCATCTACCCCTTTGTATTTAGGTCTTCTGGATGTTCATTCTCATTTATTCTTGTTCTTTTTGAACCCCCACTCTGTCACTTCTACGACCAGTTAATTTGCACATACACAGATATTGAAGCAAAAACCTTCTAGACCTGTGGGCTGCAAGAGTTAGGACAGAATTCAACACTAAGCACCAGCATTCAACTTGTAGAGTTAGAAGGAGGTGGGCACCTGAGGAAGCAACCAGGAGAATTTACTCATCTGAGCACAACTACAGATTGCATATCTAGCTGTAATGTTCCATACAGAAATCTGACTGCATGGTAGTTCCCTTCCAGCCTGCACCTAGGTTTGCCTTTTCTAGAAAGGCACAAAGGATGGAAGGAAATGCCTAGGCTGAGCTAAGGAACATCCCTTCTTCACCTCGCCAGTAGCATGACAGCACAGTGTCTGGCAGTCTAAACCTTGCTAAGATTGGATTTGAATGAGAGCAGAAATGTTCCCTCTTGCTCCCTTACTGTGTCAGGTCTGGAAGTGTTTGCAGCTAGTTGCAAAATGCAAGCAAAATGAAAATTGTGAAGATTTCCATTTGAAGCACATGAAGGTATTTCCACTATGGTAAAAGTGTCAGACCAGCATTAGAATGTAGTGAAAAATACTACAGAATTCCTGTTTCTGCAGGCAGGTTTGTAAATCTAGAAGGGTAATGGTCTCCATGTCATATGTTCTTTGCATATAGAAAAGCTTTGGAGACAATTACTTGACAAATCCCATGTACTTTGCAGAAAGCATTCACCAGAAAACAGTGATGGGAACAATTAAGCTCCAGGCATGGAGCCAATATGCAACTGATTTTAACAGTGTTGGATCAATTGCTGAAAACCTCATCTGTATAGAAAGGCTTTGGAGCACACACTGAAAGCTCTTTACATGATTTGACCCATGATCTAACAAGGACCAGAAATAGAAAGTTCTGCTGTTGTTTGTGTTGCAGTAAGGACAGAGGCTTGGGTGTGTCTGTGTGTGTATACAGACAGAGGCAGCCCTTCCTCCAGTAACTTATTTAACAGAGCTGTACAAAAAGGGTTAATGCAATCCATCTCTGAGAGCAGCTCACCAGATAACGTGCTGTTTATTTACTCTGAGCAGGTTAATAAGTTGGCTCCAAAGCAGAAAGCTGTTTTGCAAAACCATTCAAGCAAGAAAAGCAGATAGAGTGATTTCAGGGATTGTGGTTTCACTGTGGTTTTATTGTCAGCTGTATTTCAATTGTGCACTGTCTGGTTTCCAACCACCATAACATTCAAGCAACACCCATGTCTTCAAAGAAATTATTTCAGCCAAAGACATAAGAATGAAGGGCATATTTCAAACATTCTTTGTTCAAGTGTCACTTGACTCTAGAAAAGTTACAAACCTTCAGAAAAATGTAAGATCTGTGGGACATGAATTTTTGCTGCTGTGTTTTGTGTGGTCCCCTACACACTGAGGTTACTGTAATAAGAGAAAAAATTACTGGAGAACAAGCACTTTAAAAGTTTTAGGCATATTAAGAGAGTTCATGTTCCCTCAGAATTAGCATAATTTGAGACCCAGCAGTCCTAATTCAGCATATGAGAGGTGTTTACTTCAGGGACTTTGCTGGGAATGTTCGAATTGATAGGTATCAGTGCTGAATCAAAGCACTAGACCAGTGCAGGAAAAAAACATCCCCAGCCCTCATGTCCAGCAAAGATTGGCTCCTGTGACAACTGGCATGAGACAACTCCTCAGAGACCTGGAGCCAACAAGAAAGTCCAGTTATCCATTTATTTTACAGCAGGCATTTACAACAATCATACAATACATCAGTGTATACTGTATACATCTGCCCTAACTTCTCTGAAGCTGTGAGGTGTTTGTATCTAAATTAATGGGGCCTTGAAATGACAATATTCTACCTCTAAATAAAATTTAAATAAAATTTCTGCATGGTGCAACCTGAAAGCCCTTACATCAGTGTTGAGATTCTTGCATTGTAGAATATTTTAATTGGTGGTTTTGATGCAGTAGCATAGTAAGTAATTCCTGAAATAAACTACTTCTGCTCCCTGGTCATTCTTTAAAGTTTTAAATTCAAAGTGGGCCAGCTTTCTGGAAGGTATGCTCTAAAGGTGAAGGGAAACATGCTGCATACCTCTGTGAACATGTAATGGATTCAGCATGTGAAGTTCAGATGCACTGAATGCATTTTGGCTTCCAATTCAATTAATCCATGAAAATCACTAATCTGGAAACATTTCATTTCTGAGTCTCTTCATGGTGCCCTTTTCTTTGCCAGCCACTGAGCCCCTATAATGTGGTAATTCCACTGCTGACAGAGCCTAAATGAAGCCAGCCAAGTTATTATGTGTAATAGGATTTCCTGGCTGTCCCTATTTGTGTAGCTGGAAGTGTAGACTCGCCAATTTATTAGGTGCCTAAAGAACCAGTTAGGAATGAGTGTTATATATAATCCAAGGAGGTGCATCATCCTGCTTTTTAACTTTCTCAGGCACTTTTCAAATGCTTATATGGTACCAATTCATCCCATAAAACTTCAGACACTTCATTTAGGCACTGGGACAGAGTACTTGTTTTAGATTCTCTCTAGATGACAGAAAGGCCTCTGCAGAGAGTGCTTCTACCATCTCAGCTTCGGCTCTTTAGGAATGTTCTTCTTTTCAGCTTCACTTTTTAGGGGTGCCATTGAATAAACAGAAACCCTAAAGTGATCCTTCTCCTAATGTAGGTATGTGAGGAGCTTACTGCTGAGTAGAAACAACCTGGGTCTAGGGTTTGCCACAGTATCTTGGAATGTTTGAAAAATGTGGTTCAAGATGATTGCTGAGCATGGGGGTTCATGCAGTCACTCTGACTCAAAGATAGCTTTGGCTTCAACCTGAACAGCGCCTCCAGCCCTCATTACTGTGTCATTTCTCCAAAGCTTGGGTAAAGATCTGCTTGCTCTTTCCTTGGGGGAGAGGGAAGAGTTTAGAACTGTGTGTAATACTCATGGATATTGTATTGCTCTGCAGTAACACAGAGCTCTGCCCAATAACATAAATAATGCTTGTCCTAGTAAAAGCATAGGTACGTTAAAAAATGCTGGAAGGCTTTAATACTTGTATCACCCTTTAAATGTAGGTAACCATATTTGAGTCTCACGTGCTTTCCTTTTGTTCAGTTGACTCCCCAGCACTTGTGCACTGTAATAATCATTCCTGGAGATTTCCATCTGAGGGCTGGCTGCTGCCAGTACCCAACTGAGTGCCAAGGGCTTGGCATCTTCCTTCTGTTTGTATCAGTCAAATCTCTCCATGGCATTAATGCTCTCACCTCCATGGCAGCAGTGCTCTCACCCCCAGCCCTTCTGCTCTGAATTCAAGAGACAGTGATGACAGAAGGAGCTGCTTAGAAGAGCTACAGCAAATCCCTTTCCTTATGAGAAAATATAAAGCATTCCCAACAGTTTACTCAGGAACTTGTTGGTTTTCTTTTATATTTCATTCATGAAGCACGTGTGGGAATAAAACACATCCCCTCCACAACTAATGTAACAGAAATACAGCACAGACATCCCCATTAATTGCAAGTGGATTTTTTCTGTTTACCTCCATGCACTTGCTCTCATCAGAAACCTTCATTGACCTCTTGGGAGCTCTCTGGTTTCACACAAAATGGAGGCAAAAACGATGCCAAGTTGTAATAGGACTCCCATTTGTACTTGGATCAAAAGACTGCCAGATAGGGAAGAAGTGAGTATCTGGTTCCTGGTGTCACTCTTTATACCACGAAGCTGAAGGAAACAACATCACTGCTGGAATCATCTCTGCCAGCCTCAGCTGACAGGACTGGCACGGAGCGAGGCACACGCTGCAGGGATGGAGACAGTAGCCTAATTATTCTCATGTCCACGATACACTGAGTGCACTCAGTTTACCAGGGCATAAACAGAGCTTTGAAGGGGATGGGGACAGCTGAGGAGAATTCTCTTTTGATTTACATCCTCCAGCACTCGTCACATGCAGTGCTATGAAAACAGCATGGGTATGGAAGATACTTGCTGCAGCTGAGAAGACATTACTGGTTCCTTTAAAAACTCAGTTTCCCAGGAAGAACAGACCCAGTGTAACAAAGCCCATCACGACTCGCTTGTGCAGAGAAAAGTTCTCACTGCTGGAGCTGTTAGTTTGGTGAGACGTGGCTGTTACAAGTCAGCAAGGCTTCAAAAGTGCCTGACTGCCTATATAAAGAGAAAACTCATGGAAATACAACCCCCAGAGGACATGCAGCTTACCAATTACACATTAAAAATGATATGTGCTTATCAGCAGCTTGTCCATATTTGCTTTGGACTTCTTTCAAAGTTATTGTTTAGGGGGATAATTGACTATTTAGTCTTGTATTTTGGTTCACTTTAAAACCTGTACCTGCTTCAGGCCCTGGTTCATGAAAGTCCTGCAAAGTGCCTGTCACATCAGGGTATTTGTATTCTCTCTTCACCCTGCACCCCTCGACAGCTGCATCACTCTGTGCCCTGCCATGGCCTGGAGCTGCCTCAGGCTGCAGATGTGGGCACAGGAGTGCAGCTGCTGGCTGCACAACAGGGGCTGGATTGAAGCACGAACCAAAGGGCTGCAGCCACTGTGTCTGTCATGAGGATTTCACTTTTAAAGGGTTTGTTTTGCTCTTAATCTTTGCTGTGGAAAGCTTCTGCACTGGCAGAGAAAAAAAATACTGTGACGCTGAGGTCAGCCAGCTGAACTGGGAGGAAAGTGCAGGGGAAATTCCATGGAACCGATCAGACTTGTACCACAAGGTCACAAACCCAGAGCTTGTTTAGAAAGGGTGTATCTGGTATTTTATGGATACTTGCAGAAATGCAGGGAGCTCACGATACTTGGAATTATTAATTTGTTCTGTTTATTTTATTTTTTTTCCTTTTCAAACAAAACTGAAGTTACTCAGAGATGTTTCAGAGCTTTGTCCTATGTCCCCTCTCAGGTATAGGTTACATGAGGGAAGAAGGATGTTAGAAAGAATGCCAGACATAATCCAGTTTAGAAGAGCTTTATATAGTCATTAAGAAACACCAAGTAACACAGATTCCACACCAAGCATTGTCCCTGTGCCCAAATGCAAGACTCTGAAGGACAAGGCAAGGCAGAGCTGTGAATAGCTTATTGTATCTATTTTCATTAGATTGACTGCCTTCAATTTCTTACTAAACTATTTACAGAAGTCTAATTGTATTTGTAAGCCACATTCCATCAATATGTGCTGCTATAGAATTGTCTTTATTTGATTATTTTTCTGTCTATCAAAAGAAATGTAAGTCTTATTGTCATATGATGAAGTTAATATTTGTATTTTTTTTCTTTTTTTGTGGCTAGATACTTTCTTAGACTGATGGTAGGAAAAGCAAGTGAAAAAGGTTCATCTGAAGTTCAGCATCCAACCTTGTAATTTTAGGAAGCTGACTTTGCAGAAAGAGAACAGCTGTTAAATCCTGTAAACTACCTATGCTGAAAAGTAAAATTTTATTACAGACAGGCAGGGTTGAACATGTGCCATTAGCCCATTAGCAAAGCAATTCTGATACAGCAACCAAGGAGTCACCTAGTCCAGAATTCAATTTATGAGGTACTACTTTCATGCCAAGACCAGTTTACAAAGTCTAGATATCCCAGAAAAAACACGAGCATCAAAAAGTCATGAAGAATTCAAGGTCAAGGCCCGCACAGAAAGCAGCACTTACTAACAGACACAATGTGTGTTAAACTTGATGAGAACACCCAACATGATTACACCTTCCTGCAAAAATGTGCTGAAAAAAGGAAAGGGAAAAGGAGAAAGGAGAAAGGAGAAAGGAGAAAGGAGAAAGGAGAAAGGAGAAAGGAGAAAGGAGAAAGGAGAAAGGAGAAAGGAGAAAGGAGAAAGGAGAAAGGAGAAAGGAGAAAGGAGAAAGGAGAAAGGAGAAAGGAGAAAGGAGAAAGGAGAAAGGAGAAAGGAGAAAGGAGAAAGGAGAAAGGAAAGGAAAGGAAAGGAAAGGAAAGGAAAGGAAAGGAAAGGAAAGGAAAGGAAAGGAAAGGAAAGGAAAGGAAAGGAAAGGAAAGGAAAGGAAAGGAAAGGAAAGGAAAGGAAAGGAAAGGAAAGGAAAGGAAAGGAAAGGAAAGGAAAGGAAAGGAAAGGAGAAAAGGAGAAAGAAAAAGAGAAAGGAAAAGAGAAAAAGAGAAAATAAAAAGGTTGGTAACAGCATTATGTACTCCAGAGGTTTGAAAAGGCATAAAAAACCTTGGTTGATACCAAAGGTTTCTTGTTGCAATTGCAGATTTTACACATTAGTTATTCACGTGAAGCCTCTGGAAAGGCAGGAATGTTCTGTTGTTATCTTGAAATGTGACATATTTTACTTGGTACAATGAATTGTACTCTAGACATTACTTAGGTCCATAGCTGTAGGGGGAGTTTTTGCTTGAGGTGTTTAACATATCTGTTAGCAAATTCAGAAGTTGAAGTGTAAAATCCAAGGCACCATGAAGACTGGAAATAGTCTTAGTTCTATGTGGTAGTTCAACATCAAGTATCAGAGAATGCAGTTTTAAACGTTGCTTATATCAAGATATGCAACACAGTATTTTTGTATAATTAATGTCTTATGGATCAGTCTCAGTGAAGTGTCTCTCTTTGCTTATTCACTAAACAGCCACTATGCAAAATAACACATGGTAAACAAAGACATCAGCTGAGAACTGTATTTTTCTGTGGTAGAGCACTGTGAAACATGAGCTATTTCATTAAGGGTAGCCTAACTTCATCATAAAAATGTTTTCTGGGCCTGAACAAATAATGAAAAATATCCCTACTGAATGGAGTTTCAGTATCTAGTACTTCCCTGGAGATTGCTCAGTAGTAAGAGAAAAGCATTGCAGAATGTGGTGTGGAAATATGCTCACCTGATAAAGGGGGCATTTAGATTGGGCAACATGAGATTGGTAATTAAAAATGAGAGGGAAGCCACTAATTTGGTGGCCTTTGGGACTTTGAACTGAAAAGGGAAATATATTCAATATTGAGTATAAACCAGACTAAGGTAAATTCAGTTTCCCTGTGCTTGCTGACATCCCTGCCCTGGGGCCAATGCCCAGCCATTACCTGATCCCTGCTGTTGGGAATGGTTACAAGAATGTTACAAGAACAGAGATTTCCCCTGCATGCTACCAGGCCTGCCACCACTGGGGACCAAAAACAGTCCTAGGTACAAGGTTGACAGAGATGGAACACAAGGAAGAGCTGTTTAGTCACTTTACTGACTATCATGTTTCCCAATTCTAATAAAGTTCTGGCAGTGTTTTTGGAAGAAAACAGTTCTCTGTAGTGCCTTATTACTGTCATGTAAGTGTCAGCACTTAGGTGGATTGCCTGAACTTTCCAAGTGGAATATACTGATCAGCAAATGGAAATCACTGCACAGAGGAGGTGCAAAGAACACTGAATGTTCACTTTCTCTTTAAAATATCATGGAAATGTCTGGCAGATAATTATCATTTGCTTTTCTACAGTAACTACTCAAGTCTTTCGTCTCTTCCATTATAAGCACTTGGAGTAGAAACTCACAAGCTGAGTTTATTAATCTTAGTGGATATTTATGTGTTAAAGTGCTTCAAATGTGTACTGGAGTGAGACAGGTATCCATCAGTTCAGAAGTGTAGAATCATTACCATCTGAAAGTGTCTTACTGCAATGTCTCACTGTTGTTAATTTTAATAATTTGGAAGAATTTTAAAAACACTGTGAAAAGTGAAAAAGCCAGAGGAGTTCAGTTGTCAAATAGCACAGCTTTTGGAAAGGAGTTCCTCCCCCAAAAGAAATAAAATACAAGTTTAGCAGCTCTGCAAATGTTGTTTCCATGTAGCAAGAACACTTACAGTTAAATAGGCAAGAATTGCAACTGATGTAAATTAGATTCTGTGTGTCCATATAAAATGAACTACTGGCTGGTGTAGCTAACAAAAGGAACAAAGTGTAGAAAGAAGAAAAGGTAATATCAAAGAAATTGAAAGACTTCCTGAAGTTTCAGTGTCCATCCACATGCCCGCAGCTCTTGTTCTGCTGCCCTTCTTTGAATCTCATCTTTAATGGAACTTCCATCCTTTGGTAACGGGACCTTGCACTCACTGATTTCTGTGTGTGGCACATTGAATATCCCAGCTCCACTGGTGTGCAGGTACTTGGCTGTACTCAGATCCAGCACAGCACTGCCAGGTGGAGCAGGAGTGGCTGTCAGCAAACACTTCCCTGGCTCTGAGCATCTGGCTCAGAAGGGCTTTTTCAGCACCAGAATGATTCCCAAGAGACAGACAGATGGTACCATCTCTGCAGTCTTCTGACTCCCAGCCTTAGTGCTTGCTGCAATCTCACTGGGTACAAACTGTATTTAGGAATAACCTGTTCAATTATTATTATCTATATTATTTTATTAACCAGCAGTTGATTCACATTTAGAATTGTCCTAAAAATGTCCAGGGCCAGTTGTCATCACCCTGCATCTTTTACCATTCTCAGGAAGCTCATTTTGATGGAAATTAGTCACATCCTTCACTCATTATCTTGTCCAAAGCAGAAACACAGATAATGAAAAAAATGTACTTGGGGAGAATTACCAGGCCATGGATTTAGATGGGACCCAAAATCACTGGAAGTAGGTTCAGAAGAGAAAATGTTGAACAGTGAGTGTTTGAGTAAATAACGTAGGAAAAAGAATAAATCCTACTGTGCTGTGATTCTAACAACAGATGTGTTCTTATCCGAGCCTTATCTTCAGTTGGTTGCAGGTTTAAAACCTGTTTCTGTATTTTTGCACAGCTAAAAATACAGAAAAGCATACTGTACATTCTTCAGGAGGGGCGATTAGTCTCCTGCTGGAGGAATGTCAGCTATTGTTCTCCTCCCAGTCAGGGCAGTTTCAAGATGAAGCTAAAGTCACTTTTTATTTTCCATCTCAAGTTTCCATGGGAACAGTATGTAATCATCATATTTGTAAATAGCAACTACCCATTTATCTTCACAGCCACTCTGAACATTTTTTGCTACAATTTTAACATCCTTGAAATGTCCAACTCTTGTCTTCTTACAGTCTTACTGTCAGTATACATAATTATTTGGGGATATTTCTGGTTAAGAACTCTTCAGTGATGCAGTAGCACTGTAGTACATTTGTATATAATACAGATGTGTGGGGGTCTGTATATGCACAGACACATAATGAATGTTCTCTGGCAGTGGCACATCCCATTATAAATCTTTATTTTTCAACTTCTTACATGTTGCCAAGTTGAGGCCACTCAGGTTCAATGCCATTCAGCCCAATTCACATTCCAGAGATTTCTTTAGTAGTTTCAAGTAAATTCTTTCAGTTGTGGCCAAAAATGTGGCTATGGAAGAGAAGAACAGTTTGCCTTCATGGACAGGATCCTTACAAGTTTTTCAGCAAGTCTGGGAACAGGGCATGGATGATAACCTTGCTGTGACAGACACAGCTTTTTGTTATCCTACTAAGAATTATCCCAAATTTGGCCAACTTTTCATCTTCTGAGAACTTCTATCTCTTCTATACACAATCTAGATTTCCTAAAACTCATAGCTGGAATTTGCTGGAGTTTTTATCTGCACTAAGCACAGTTTGGTCCATGAGAACTCCTTTGTGCTGCTCCAGCATGGAATGACACTTGGTGCCTTCCTGCCTCTGCTTGGGTCCAGGGCAGACTGGGGACAGAAACAGAGGGCAAGAGAACAGCAGAAGGACTCTCCTGTGAGACCTGCACATCTGGTTAACATTAAACAGGTATTTAAAGGCTTTCCAGAGTAAGGACACAGAACATTTTTAACAAAGCCATTTCCCTGAATCTCTCAAATCTCATTCTTTGCAAACTTAAGCCTCTTTCCCATCTCTACCCCATCCACCTTACATCCCCAGAACACATCTTCCTGTGGAATTAAACATCAAGAATATAGCTTTTGGGTTTGCTCTGAGTAAATGGTCTGTTATTGGAATCCTGACAGTTGTTTCCCATTAGGAGAAACGGAGAATGAAGTGGGGAATTACTTTGATGTAGCCCTTTTCTTTTCCAAAGAACACGCAAAGGTCTATTTCCTTGGGCACAGGAGGAACAAAACAAAGACAGTTGCTTTACTCAACATCTAGTCCCTCTCAGTTTGCACTTGGCCAGAGAAGTTCATTCTGGCCATGATCCTAAACCTATTCCACAGAGAAACCTGTCTTTCCTACATTTACATTGGTTATACCCAAGAATTCTGGAATATAGCTCTCACTCACAACAGGACAGAATTTTAAAGAAAAAATAGCAACAGGAAAGTCCTTGCAGATTTGTTTAACCAAAGTTAAACAGTTCCATTGTGCAAAAATGAATGTACTATTAACGAGAAATATCAGTTATTTGAAACATGCTTAAACTTAGAAAAACTAGCAAAATATTCATATTTTCTTTTTTCCCTTCCACATTCTAGGAAATTCCTGATTTTTGCAGATAGACACCTGAAGTGAAGCAAATAATTTTGGGTGATTCCTGCAGGAATCCTGTTACCTGGTTTCCAGGGGGCTGGAACACAGGCAGTGCAAGCTGGGATCTGTCTGCAGCAGATTCTGTGATGCTCATAACTTCCCACTGCTTGAAGTAAATTTTTTGTTGAGGTGTCTGGAGGAAAGAGGCTTGGTTACTTTAATAGTAAGATCAAATATACACATTCCCTTTAGTACTGAACAAATGAAAAAGGAAGCATAAATTGTAGATTTTTTTTTGTTTAATATATGAAAATTATAACGTTATTTTTCTTTCTTCACATCACTGAATTAACCTTACTTCTCTTGTCTTTTGCAAAGTGTTGGCATCAAATAAACAGCAATAGGTCAGTGACAGGGAACACAAATTAGCTTCCTTTTTTAAGTGCTATGTTTCTTACTCCTGATTCTGACAAATACAGGGGAAAATTGAATGTAGCATTCCATAACACTCTCTGGAAATTGTCAAATATTCTACTGATACCAGACAGAATGATGTTAAACATTTATCTGTTGCAGTTTACTTATCTTGAATTTGGGGGTAGAGCTGACTAGTTTTATGTTGGATTTTTATTGCTAAATTCTAGCAAAAGAATTTTCCAGTTTTGTTTGTAGAGGCTCATGGTGGCTCAGAGTTCTATAAAAACAAAGCAGGTGTTCACTCTGCCAGAACAACTGCTGATGGCCTGCAGCTCTGGGAAGGGTCTCTCTGCTTTTGAAACGAAAGGAGATTATCACAGGGCTGTCAGCAACATTCAGCAAAGATGTAGCTGAAGATTTGCATCATTAAAATAAGTCACAACAGTAATAAACATTTGTAAAGCCTCACTAAATGCCACAAGGCACTGGTCCTCATTGTAAGCTCTCACACTAGAAACACAGGAAATATCTGTTTCCTTATTATTTCCTCAACCTTTAAGCAACTATATAGTTTGTCTACAAAAGCTCTCCATTTGTTCACCAGTAGGACACAATGGCTTAAAATCTGTCTCCAATTAGGGCAAGAGAAATCTAACCATGAAATCAAGGATTTTACCTCATAGATTTTTTTTATTTGTGTAGTAACAGAGTAGAGTTGAGCTATTTATGACACAGTGATATTTACATACATTCCAAAATCTGTTTAATTTTCTGTCTTTAAATTTGTAATTCCTGGCTTTTGGATGTTAGGGATCATTTTGAAGTTCTTACCATGTTTTCTGTCACATATTTTCAATCCTCACTATGATGGAATTAGTATTTTGTCTGGTTAATTAACTCTATGTATGACTTTTATCATGTTGTGTTTTGGAATTTAGAGCCAAGCTGGGTGCCTGTTAACAGCCCCTGTGTATTATTGTGTTAGCTGTGCACAAAGGAGGTATGCTGAGTGAAAATATTTCTGGTGGCTATAAAACAGAATCAAAAGAAATGGTTCTGCTGAGTAATAAATCATGTCTGATGTGAGCTAGAATTGTGCCACAGCTGGTGTCCACATGGACTGCTATTTTCAGATGCTTTTGTGTACCTGACAAAGATACCTGTGAGGGACTTCACATTAGAGAAAAGCATGTGTCCCATACAGAAATTAAACTCTTAAAGAAAGGGAATGTGTCCACTCCTGAGAAAGGGCAAGTTTGAGGGATAATAACACTCTGAGGTATTTTCGTATGGTTGATGGGTCAGTGAGGCTCTCAAAAAATCAGAACGTGTTTGCACATTTCTTTTTCTGTATGCCACCCTTTGAAATGTGTTTGCCACCCAAAGTGTTTGATCAAAACATTCATTTATGAAGAATTTTAATGAAGGAGAGTGATAAGGCCCAAAGAGATGCCATTTTGAGCTTGTGGAAAAAAATAAGGAAAAGCATGAGAACTCCTGGATGGCAAAGAAAAGGGTAGGAATAGAAGAAGCTAAAAATGAGAAATGCTTGTGAATACTTCTATAGCATTCACCAGTCTTATTGAGGACAGTCACAACTGCCTAAAATCTACTTTTCAATTACCTTTTTGCCAGTTCTTAAGGATATTTTTTAAAATAGGGGGCCACTTGAGAGTGCTGAACAATATACACAGGAAATGAAAATGTACCCTGAATTAACACGACCCTCTGCACATCTCCATTCCATGTTCTTAATTGCAAGTTTTGCTTCCTTTAGAGTTTGTTATCATGGGTTTAAAATATACAGACAGTAAAATTCAAAACCACCAAAAAACACCACACAAAGTACTAAGAAGACAGTAAGTAACTATCTATTTGTTTCATACAAGACTGTTAGCTGGGTAAAAATGTCAGAGTGTTGCAGTAGGTTTTATTGGCACTGGCTGGGGAGATCCAAGGCAGGGATCTGCCTCTTCAGGCAGCCTTGAGGGGACTGGAGATGCACAGAGCAGCCCAAGCAATTCCAAGTGAGGCAGACTCTTAGCAGTGCAGAACAGTGGGATGTTGGGTGCTTCAAATATTCTGGGATATCCCACAAAACACAGGAAATCATTTTTGAGCAAGTATCACTTCACTGCAGATGGCATAATTCTCTGCAGTGCCTTTGTTTCCTCATCCTTATTATTGCAAATTGAGTCCCCCCCCCCTCCCAACAGACAGGCTGCAGTGCCCACAACCACACCTTTGAAAGCAGAATTTTGGTGCCATTACAGCAGTGATGACCTCTCATCCCCCAGACAGGTCTCTCTCCTCTTCCCCAAACAAACCAAACTCAGAAGGGTTGCATGGCAGTGCTGGACACTATTTCTGAGTCACCTTCATGCTCATTCCTGCTGAGGTTTCAGTGGTACCATTCTTCTTGTCCTGCTGCTGCCATTTATTGCAGGATTCCTCTGCAAGTGACCAGCATGAGGGATGAATGTCAGCTCACATTTCAGGGAAGTTTATTACAATAAGAGGGAGACATTTCAGGATAATTAGAAAAGTACAAGCTGCCCTACCTGTCATAAATGTCAGCAAGCTGAGAATCAATTTGCATTTTTCCTACAGAGAACATTATCACTTCTACATTTTACTAGTGAAAATATGACATTGCACATGGGAAGTATAAGAATGTCTTCAGTTTTACTAATTTTGAACAATAATATCCATTTTACTGTAATTTCTCTCAACCACATGTATATGTGTGTATTTGCCTGGTTGACAGGGGCTGTGCACCCTACAACTGATCTGTAGTTAATATATGAGACTAATGATTGCACAAACCAGAGATTGCCTTCTGAATGTGCTACCAGGGTGTAAGAGTTCACAGTGTTGCTTTGCCATCTCTTTGGTATCAGATTTTTTGTTTGGGCTGGAATACTTTCTGTCATGATGGATGGAATTACACCAGGAGAAAAGTTAGAATTTACAGTTGAACTTAACAATAGTTTGCAGAATTCTGTCTGGCATAAAGAGCAGCACCCCTGTGGTTTCAACAGTAATGCAAAGTGGGATAACTCATGGGGGTGTTAATGGTATTGCACACCCCTAAGTGAGGGAAACATCACTGAAACCTGAGCTCACCTGATTTCTGAGACCCCTTGTAACCTCAGGGATGTCATATCCCTCTGGATGCCAGGCTCATCTGTGTGGGCTGTGTGCTGGCCAGAGCTCCACTGGTTGTGCCAGGGACTGGTATCTTTCACTGTCCCCCCTTGGGACTTCAGATGTTGATTTATCCACATTTGTCTCCCTGGGCTGGCTGTTTGCTACAGCAGCCCAGGATCCTGCAGCAGGACATCACCAGGTCTCACCAAGGACAGGGCACAGGGCCACTCAGCTCTTACCTGTCACCAGCTGTGTTTCATGCCAGTGTGACTCTCTCTGGTTTGTGTAATCCTGTGCAGCCCAGGACCAACAAGAATATATTTGCTGTCCTGCCAGCAGAACCCTCTTTGGTGGTGTCAGTCGTGGCTCTTGTCAGGAGCACCACAGAACCAGTGGTGCATTGACTTTTCAGGACAAATCCTCTCTGCTCAGGCTGCCTCCAGATGTTAGCAAGTTCTGTTTCCTTCACAGTTGTTGGGCACTGTGAGTGTTGGCTTGGCTTGGGGCTGTCCCACAGGTGTGTGCAGCTCCAGGTGTGCGTTTTTGAGGAGCAGCAATGTCAATTCCACATTCTGATCCTTGCAGGAGGGGCACTGCACACCCCTGAAAGGAGCGGGTCAAAATCTTCTTCACACTTCCCGAGCCATGTTTTCCATAGGACTTGGAGCGGTTTTCACGGGAGCAGGATTTTTCTTTTAAAAAATAGACATGAAAACTAGATGGGACTTCCAGAATTGTATCAGACAGCCCAATTTTCTGCACCGTGAGCTGTTGTGCCACATGGCAATTGCTTTGTATTATAAAAAGCTGAGGAAAGTGACATCGAGCTGTGCTGGCAGGCGGTTTAAGGGAATTATGCAGCGGGCCAGAGTCCATTGAGCCTCCCTAGGACACTGAAAGGTGCAGTTAAACCACCCCGCAGAGCCAGCAGTATTTTTGTTTCTCAGAGCGAGCACAATGCCTGCGGAGATTCCCCTCAGCAGCAGTCGCAGCCCCACACGCGGAGCCGCTGCCGCCGCTGAGGGGCCGGGCCGGGCTGACCCCGCCCGCCATGGCCGCCGGGTCACGTGCCCCGGGCTTTCCGCGCACGTGACCGCCGCCCCGCCCCGTGCGGGCGGAAGTGACGTCAGGGCGGTCGGTGCGCAGTTGTGCGGTGCGGCCGGCGCGGAGCGGCCGCCCCCTCCCGTGCCGAGCCGTGCCGAGCCGTGCCGTGCCCGCGGGGCCGCGCACGCACACACCCACGCAGCCGCGGGCACCCGCACGCACGGCCGCAGCCAGCGCCCGCCGCGCCGCCCGCACGCAGCGCCGCCGCTCACGGTGAGTGCGGGCCGGGCCCGCCGGGGGACGCGGGGAGGGACGCCGGGCCCGCCGCCATCCCGGGACAGGTGCGGGCCGCGGGGCCCGGCCGGCCGAGGGGAACTTGCGGCGCCGCGGGGCTCCGGCCGGAACAGGTACCTGCGCAGGGCCCGCGGCCTCCCGCGCCTCGGCCCCCGCGCACAGCGGGACGCGCTTGGGCCGCAGCAGCGCAGCATCGTCCGGCTGCCAGCTCGGTGCAAATCCAGCGTGTCGTCCTGAGGGCTCCGGCCGGCTGCGGTGCCCGCGGCCTGGCTGCGGGCTGCCCCGTACCTTTGTGAGCTGCGGGCAGCGAGCCCAGCCCGCTCCTCCCTGGCCTCTGCTGGGGCACAAATGAAAAAGGTACAAACGGGCCTTGCCGTGCTTTTCTACATCGTTTGGAGCCGGATAAACACCAGCCGAACGGTGTGGTCGGTGCTCTGAGAAAGGTGAAAAGTCAAGGATTGGAGGAGGGCAGACACCCGGCTCTCAGCGGCAGAAGAGCTGGACTTGATTTGTTCTTGAATGTTGAATCGCAGTGTGCGTGTTCCCTCCTGTGAGCAGACTCTCTGTCTGCTCTGATGGGATTTTGCTGCAAGATGTATAATTGTCAGTGCCATAAAACTTCCAGGCTCGTAGAACGCACCCTTTCTCTGCGCGTTTGGGGTGGTAATTACACACTCTAACTCTGAGGCTGAAAAAGGACTTAGGAGGCTTTTGGAAATTCTCTGTTCTTTGTGGTTTGCGACAGTT
This sequence comes from Poecile atricapillus, assembly GCF_030490865.1. Classification (NCBI taxonomy): domain Eukaryota; kingdom Metazoa; phylum Chordata; class Aves; order Passeriformes; family Paridae; genus Poecile; species Poecile atricapillus. The sequence goes on along the minus strand of NC_081256.1, from coordinate 4,576,231 downwards.
TCGTGTTATCTCAGAAGGCAATAGGGAATAAATTGAAAACTGATTTAATGAAAAAATGCTTTATAGGATTTTAGGAAGAAGCAGAGCTCTGGGGCTTAACTAAAATGTTCTAAATACAATTCCTTCATGTAGTGGAATTATATTCCTACAATTTGGTTTTTTTCTCTGTTTCTCGTAGTTGATTAAATTCCCCTGAATTTGGCAATAGATAGACTTCTATGATTCTTCCAGTGAGGACCTGGTGATTTGAGGACTTGGTTGTTTGAGATGAGAATACCCACAAATTCAAAGTTATACAGGAGATGTGGGGATTTGAGCTGGCAACTTCTATCCCCTTGTGCCATAGCAACAACAGAAATTGCAGACTTTGCAAAATATTGTGCAGTTTGTTTAATATTTCCATAAATTGGAAGGGATTTTTTGAAGAAAATATGGTTTTGGTGATATTCTGGGGTACAAATAAAGTTGGATCACAAGCAGGAGCTTACTATTATGTTTTTTGTGTTGGTTTTCTTTTTGTGAATGACATATGAAACTGAGTCTTTCACATATAATCCTGTTGTCTCTGTCCTTACTGACACTGAGTACAACTGGTGTTGGTGTTAATGTATGTGTATTTTATATAGGAAAAAAAAAAACCCCTAACCCTTCGTAGACCAGGCTTACAGGGGAGAGTTGTATTCACTGGAAAAGATTAAAAACCTGAACTGTTCCATTCTTTTTTTTAGCCTCAGGAAAAAACAAGGCATGCAAACAAAACATAGAGTGCTTGGAGGTGTTTTATTCTTTCTCTATGACAATGTCATGTAGCTCATGCAGGACAGAAATACTTGCATGGGAATGAGAGCTCCAGCTTTGTATTTTACTTGATGTGTGAACTTTGAGCAGAGTTGTTAATTGTCCTTTTCCAGGCTGTGGTTCTGCAGCCCCAGTCTGTCCTGTCACTGTCCAGTCCTGCTTGCTTCCTTGCACTGGAATTGGTCTTGGCCATTTGGGGACGTGTCTCAGTTCTCTCAGGCTGATAGATGCAAAACTAGCAGTCCTTCATCCAAAAAATCCTCCAGCAGAGCCCAGAATCCTGGCAGCCAGCTTATCTGCTCTAGCCTAGTGAGGAGTCCCAGTGCAGGGATTGCTTGCCAGCTGCGTGGCTGTTCTGTGTGAGCACTGATTCCAGCTGCCTGCACTCCTGGGCTACCATAAACCCCTGCCCTCGCCTCAACAGGCTTTTCCTCCTTCCTGGGAAAATCCAGTGACCTTCTCTGAGGTCTTTAGACAAATGGAAGAAATTTAAGTACTACATGCCAGCACCAGTACAGCATGGGATGCTTTGCCTTGGTCTTTATATTATGAGCCCCCTTTTTTTTAAACTAATTGTGAGAAAAGTGCCTGTTATTTGGTCTTGGATTTGCATCAAATGGGCTGTTTGGTGGCTGAAGTTTTAACAGAATATAGTGTGACTGAGACTTTGTCAGTTATTTGAAGAGCTGAAGCATCATGAACTGTTTTCTTTGTTACTTGGTAGTGGAAATTACTTCTTTTACTACCTGGCACTTATGTATTTTACTTGTATTATGCTTTGACTGGAAGTCAAAGGGGTAAATTGTAGAGCATTATTAAGATTGTAAGTAACTCAGTAAGTGGAAACTGGGTCATCTGTACAATTTCATGGCAAATGGCATTCTGATAGTGCTCTAAAATGGATCAATGTTAAGATGACTTAGTGTGTGTGAGTCTGCTTAAGAGCCAAGAAGGAAAACGTTACTGGACCACAGTAGTGTGCCTTAGCAAAGGTATTTGGAGATTCTTCCCCAACTCTTGCAATGGAATTGTTACAAGAAGAGCACTGAGTCACATTTGGTAGATCTTATTCTGGTGGTGTTCCTTCACAACTTTGAAAATCAGGATTAAGATACATGTGTTGCAAAGGAATATGCAGTTTGTCTCACAGTGTTTGCATTGATCTGTGGGTTTTTAAATTCATCTCTGTGAAATGATTTTTAAAAGCAGTTTCCTAGAAACATGCTTGTTCTGAGTGTAGCAGAAAAAGTTGTGTGCAGAGCAGATCCAATTGGGAGTGCTAGAGCTTCAGCATTAGCAGTGGCTGGCCTTTGTGCTCAGCTTCCAAAAACATGGATTTAAGAGGAGGATGGTTGTCCTGGTATCTGTATCAGGATGAGATCTAACAGCCCTGATGAAAACTGAGTTTGATTGCCTGGCTTTGGCAAGAGTGAAAGGTGAAGGTTTGCACTTCCCAGCATCCTTGTGCAGTCTTTAATCAGAACATCTTTAATAAGTATGATTGCCTTCATTTCAGCTGAAAGAGTAATTCATATACAGTTAGCTCTGTGCAATTTATATACAGATGATGCACTGTAGACACTTATTTGCATATCCATTAACATGAGAATGCTTTGGAGGGAATGCCAACAAAGCAGTTGAAAGACAGGGATTCTTTGGGTTCCTTTTATACCATTCCTCCCTAGTCTTTGATGTGGACTTGAAGCATTCCAGGAAAGTGGACTGCAAGGTTCCACATCTCAGTATTACAGAGGCCCTTCCAAGTAAAATTATGGTAAGAGTGGGATGATTGCAACCACTGGGTAATACTACATAATTATACTTACACATGTTGGGTCCTCCAGAGAAGTCCTGAAAATAATTATTTTTAATTAGAAGTGGTCTGGCGTTTTGTGTGCGTTACAGACCGCGAGCACTTTGTGTAGGCTGGTGGCTCTGCCTTGTCTGTCAGTGGTGAACACAGGAGTGATAAAAGTACATCCCTGTCCCACCAAAGCTGAATTAATTTGTATGTGTGTACACTTGTGAAATTGGAGGCATGGATCCAAATGAACAGCTTGAGGCTACCAGTGTCAGAGGGTTTTTTTCCCCTTACTAATGTGAAGTTCCTCTCTGTCTGTACTTCCTTTGAGATCAAGTCTGTGTTGTCTGACATTTTTTATCCCTTTTCTCTCCCTCTTCATTTTTGTGTGGCTTCTCTTTAAGTCATTTCCTATAGTGTATGTCCATGTGTTGTTCTGCAGTCATTGTCTACTAATATTTCTAATAGTTGGGATTTTTGCCTAAATATTCACATAAGGCCCTTGCTGATTTTCCACCTCACAGTTCTCTATTTGTTCACTGCCATTCAGAATGGTGAGACAGTTCCAGAGTCTTTTCTCCGAATTGCCATAGGGACTGCAAGGAGGAGCAGCACATTTGTAGGATATGAGGGTGTGGGAGAGCATTGTGTTATTTGAGTGGAAAGCTTTATCCATCTCCTTAAGGCTATAACCCCATAACTTGGGAATGCTGAAACCAAAGTGAAGCTTGAGCCCCTAAGCATTTTGTAAATTTAGAGACAAAGTGAGGCAAAAGCAACACTGAATGAGTATCAGAAATGCACATGAGAAGAAAGTGCAGGGAGGTGTAAAGGGAACAGACTGAAAGTTTTCAGGTAAGTTAGAGTTGTACTTTAGAGAGAAGGATACATTGAAGAAAGTATGGGAGAAAAAGAGCAGCCTTGTTAAAAGAAAACACAGCTCCAGCAAAATACACCTGTTGATTATGGCACAGAGTTAATGCTGCTAGAACTCCACAGGGCTTCAGTGGAATATAGCACTTTATACTCTAAGTACAGCTTGCTGTAGAACATTTTCAATGAGATTTGTTTCAAATGGCGCTTGATGTGGGTCAAGTGATTAAAACATGCTGCTCTGGGGAACTTTATTCATACTAAGTGATGTAAATGGCAGCTTGTTTGGTTTGTAACTCAGTGGATTCTGTTTTCTTGATGTGTAATCACATAGGAATCTGAATGAAAAAGGCAATTCTATGTAAGTTAGTATTTATTGGAAAGTGAGGAGAGGAAGCCCAAGAAACTGGTGAATCTTGTAATTCTTGTATATTGACTTGGAGTGTTTTGTGAAACCTGATTATAAACTTTCTGACATTTACTGATTATTAATTTTACACAAATGGCTATTTTATATCTGTCGTGTACTAGGTGCTGCTAATTCTCTTGGCACAGAGCTGGTTTCGGTGTTCCTTTAAAAAGCAAACTATTTATGCTGTATAGACTCACTTACCATAGGTTTATCAGTGCAGCTATGCTGATAAACTCCACTTGGATTCCTGCCTAACATATTCTGTAACTATGGTAGTGCATGTGTCATTAAACTTCCTTGTTTCATCAACTTTATTTACAAAATTTCGTTAAACTCTGTTTAACTGCTTAACACCCAGTTGGTTTAAGTAAGGCAGCATCTTGAGCTGTAGAAGAGGAGGTTCTCAAGTGTGAGCTATTAGCAGTTAATAAGAAAGTCTGGTTTTGTAGGGTTGCCTTTCTGTCTTGGGTGCTTGCAAGAAGAATCAGTGTCCTGAGCTGGAAGGGACACACGAGGTAATCAGTCCTGCTCCTGACCCTGCACAGCACCCCAAGAATTCCACCATGTCCTGAGAGCATTGTCCAAACATTCCTTGAGCTGTATCAGTGCTTTGAGCACTGCCCTGGGGAGCCTCCCTCTGGAGGAAGAATCTTTTTCAAATATCCAACATAAACCTCCCCTGTGAAGTGGTAAATCTATCTATCTATCTATCTATCTATCTATCTATCTATCTATCTATCTATGCAGAAAGTCAGATGATTGAAGATACTGAGCTTTAAATATGAAGATTTTTTCCTAAAATACTGTAACAGTAGTTGTGAACAATATTCCTGTATGAGGCACTTGAGAAACATCTTCAATGCAATTTTATTTTCCTCGGTGTTTGCATACAAGACTCTTTTTAAAACAGGGTTTGGTTTTATTCCTGTGGGTGATGCTGGCTGTAGGAATCTGGTTTTTGTGTGAATACATCATTCAGCAATGACTGGACATGACTGTCAGCTTGTCATAGCTCTGAAGAAGTTGGCAGGAAGTGAAGAAAGAAAGAGATATGGACTGGCTGTCTGAATACACAGAGTCTTTTGCCACTTTCTTCTGTAGTAGTTGGGTGTTTGATAATTTAGTGCTGGTAAAGGACTGGAATGCTGGGCTTGAAGTGCCAGTAAGAATAGACCAAGTATTTGCATCCCTTGACTAGAGGCTTCAAGAAAAATGGGAAGAAAGCAAGGTTGATAGATGGCAGAGAGAGGCTGAGTGATTGATAAATGGCAGAGATGCTGAGTGATTGACAGTGGCACGAGGAGAGAAGTCCAACAAGGACAAACCCCTGCAGTGGGTTTGGATCTGTGCACCACGGGGGAGCTCTGGAAATATTTTGAGAGCATGCTCTGCAACAGGAATGTTTCATTCCTGAGACATTCTCGAGCTGATTGAGGGTTGGGATGCTTTGAAACTTCTTCCTACAGTGATTCTTTCCTGCCTGTAGCTACAGCTTTAATATTGAGAAGTAGTGGAATTGCTGCGTTTGTTACATTTTCTTCCCATATGTTTCCTCAGTTTCCAGTTCCACCATAGTTATTGAGATTTCAAGCTTTCCCTATACTTAAGTAAATACTGATTTTCTCTTTCTTTATTTCCTGATTCAGTTACTGAAATCATGAATCCTGTGTATAGCCCTGGATCTTCTGGGGTTCCCTATGCAAATGCCAAAGGAATTGGTTATCCAGGTAAGCAACTCTGTTTTCTGATGAGTTTGTTACGCTGCTCTTTGCTTAGGGTCATAAAGAAATAATCACTTATGAATGCCTTCATGTAATTCTCTTTTGGGATTGGGATGAGGTTGCTTTTAAATTTAAAAAGTGGCATTTCAAGGGTGATGTTATTTTTTCTGTTACATTTCTAACTTCAGTATCTCTTGCAATGCAGCTTATTTTAGGAGTTCTAATAATTACGCCCTGCAAGAAGAGGAGGCAGTCTATTTCTGCTGCCAGTTGACTGGCACTGTTAACCTTTCTATCCTCCAATTCTTGTTCATACTGTCTGTTCTCTGACTGCCCAAAGCCTGGCATCAAAGGTGGGACGAAGAAAATGGCCAAAAATGTTTTTGAAACAGAAATACATTTAATTTCTTGTTTTATCTGCTTCTCATTGACTTAAAGTTTCTTATGAGGTTTTTTTTCCCCCCTCATCTCCTAATGTATGTGCAAGGAGGCTTCATTTCTGATGTCTCTATAGTCTAAAAGTTGGATGAGACAAAATTAGATTTGGACAGAACTTTTCAGGAAGACTGAAGAGAAGCCTGTGTGCCTCTGGGAGACATTTCAAGCAGCATGTCTTGTTGCTGTCTTTTTTTTCTCTTATCTCTGACAGAAGGGAGTTTCCATCCTGGGAGAGGCTCCAGGGTCTTTTCTGCTCAGCTTTGTATTTCATAAGAAGTTAAACTTCTTTAGCTTTTACAGGGAGGCTGTTTTGTGATTTAGTTGATGTCTGTGTTGGGAGGCAGAAATTATTCTGTGCTGAAATTGTTTATATTCTTGGTAGCTGTACTGTATTTTCCTACTGGTATTTACCATTCTTAAATCTGTTTTTCACCTTGGGTAATGCACTAGAATTTCTATTTTCCTGTTCTACTTTTCTCTGTTACTCTTTCTAAATAGTGAGGCATCAATGAATTCTCTTTGTTGGCTTGATTGTCTCAAAAGCATTTTAATTTTATTTTTTGCTTTTCATGTTCCTCAACCAATGTACCTTCCATGATTTCCATGGTATTTATAAGGGAAACACAAAATGTGTTGAAATGTTTTTAAGTCTGTTGAGTGACTGGAATGGTGCAGTAATAAATTGTAAAGCTGATACTATGTAACCTGCAGGATGCTTTTATTCTTTGTAACTGTCTGAGTTACAAAGGCTGTAGTGATCTTATTATAATCAAACAGCAGAGGCTTAGTAATTAATATAATGTATAATGTATGGGGCAGTTATTTCTGTACTTAAAATAGATTGCTTTTTCCAGCCTTTCTTTTGCTTTAGATAAAGATTGTTATGGATTATTTGAATATAACTTCATATCTTTAGCCCTGTTCATTTTATAAACTCAGATTTATATTAGCCAGGTTTTGATTTGTACTTACAAGCATCTACTAAACTAAGTAGTACCTTAATTTATTTAGGAAAAAATACTGTTGTAGATTCATAAATAGCAGTTTAAACAACATTACAGTCTCTGATCTTCCATTATAAATACTAGATTATAAATTAAATTGTTAGTGCTTTATATGTGCCAGTCTGCATAACTAAAATATATGGAATTGAAATAGAATTGTTACAGAAGTGCCTTAAATGTCATGCTACAATGTGATTACTTAGAATTCTCCCTTCCAGCAGTCAGTTGGTCAGTTCACACAACTGTGACTCTTAAATTCAGCTCAGTCAATAATGTGTTACACCATTAGGTAGTTTGCTGAGTTGCCTGGTCCAGGCTTTTAAGACTGTGGGATAAACACAAAGCACATTCTCTAAAATGAAAAGCAGACTTGCATTTTAGGATTTTTTAAAAAAATGTTTCATGACTAAGTCCCCCTTCTTTGCTTCTCCTAATTTAAAAGCTGCAGATTCTCCACTCAAAATCATTGCATTTACATGGGTTGCATGGTAATAGAAAGTGAGGAACACAGCAGTAGGTGGAATGCATTACTGAAAGGCAACGTGTTTCTAAAGCTGTTGCATATTTAATAACTGTTTATATTATACTACACCTATTTTAGGCTGTTGGATAGTTTTACAGCAGCAAGAAATCAATATTCAAATGTTCTCATATGGATGGAAGTTCCTTGCAGAAGCTAAAACCTGCTGCTTGTTGTAGTTACATTTTCCACAAATGACCTGTTTCTTGAGTAGCTCAGAGTGCTCCACACTGCAGCTAAAGCTGTGAAGAAAGAAAGAAAGGACTGAAAATGTTTCCCCCACACTCTGTTGCAGATGTGTAGTGTGTTTGAACAAAGCTGTACTAAAGCTTTTCACCAGCAGCTTGTGAGTTTGAAAACTGAAGAGCTATTTACACTCTGAAAAGTTGTTACCACTTGGATATGTTATTTTTAACTTTGGTTTTTAAGCCTAAGTCTTTTCTTAGTCTTCTCCATGCTGACCACCTAATAGTAGAGCCAAGTGTATGTCACTTGATATGTTTACAGAGTGCTTTACAAAACTGGGTTAGCATATATGGCCCTGAGCTAAGTAATTCTTACTGTTGGGAGTAATTGCTGAGGACTCTGGGATTCAGAGTGAAATAAAAACCCTTCAAATCTGAGCAGCAGTTTAAATGTAAGCTTTAAGTCTGACAGTGGGTATGCAAATATTAATTGCCTTTTATCTGAAGGAGCTGAAGTCTTTAGATGTAGTGAGCAGAATGTGGTAGTAACGCCATCTTTCTCAATACAGACATTACTTGGTTTTACAGATTTGAATAATGTAAATAGGTTCTTGGGAAAACTAATAGCTGTGATTAATTCAGAAATGTCACTTTATCTGAGCAAGCTTTGTGTCTTTCAGGTAACAAGCTCTTGCTAATGCTGTGTTGTGCCTTACACTGGAGTATATCACAGTGTTCTCTGGTGCAGAAGTGTTTCACTGCCATTTTGCCAGTACCTCTGTCACAGTGTGTGTCTGAAACTGGCGAGCTTGTTTGGTACTGAGTGTAGTAGCAAATATGTGTCAGATTCAGCAAGCAGTTTGGACTGCTTTGTACTTTCTACCTGTGATATCTCTGATCTGGAGAGTCAGAGTCGCTCTAACTTCTAGGGGTTTATTTCTGTGAAAAACTCCATTCAGATAAGCATTGTATGTGATGCCTTTTTGGGGCTACCTAAAAACAGAGGCCAGACAAAATCAAGGAAGTTAAAAGCAGTTCTATTTATTGAAGGGCCTTCAGGTACATTTCAGGCACATAAAGCCCCTCCAGGGGCTACATCCAGAATTGGACAATGGGTCACAGGTTTTCACACTTTTATCAGTTTGGTCCATTTGCACATTTGGGGTTCATCTTCCAATTCCAGCCTCAGGTAATGAACTAATTTACCCCAAGTTTGCTGCCCCAACTCACTTTTGTTTCCATCTCTCAGGCCTGAGGCAGTGAGGTGTCCTTGACTGCCAGGCCTGGAGAGGAATTGCTGTGTCTGAGCCAAATGGGAAAGCAGCAGCTCCCACTGTGTGTGGAGTTTGGAGTTACACACTAAAGAACTGCAGGATTACAGATACATGAAAAATATAAAAGCTAAATCCTAAGGCATCATTGGTACATCACACTGGGGGAAGGAGTGCAGAACAGTTACACAAAGCTTTGTTTTCCAGCTAATTTAAGAGTTACTTGGCCAATGGAGATGGCTGGAAGAGGGGTGGAAGAGAGAATGGATTTGTGAAACCATAGGTGTTCTCTTCACTTAGCATTCACCTTCAGGGGTCTTGGGAGAAGAGGATTGCAGTGTTTTATTTGAGGAGGTGTGATTGAAGGCTGCTTGCTTGCCTCAGTTAAAGCATGTGCAATTAAAACTTCTAAAGTCAGTCTAGAAAATAACTGTGGCGTGTTCTTTCTTCTAGCTGGCTTCCCAATGGGCTATGCAGCGGCTGCTCCTGCCTATTCCCCCAACATGTATCCTGGAGCAAATCCCACCTTTCAAACAGGTATGTGGAATTGGGATGTCAGAGCAGGGACCTGACGTTTGCAAGTGGTTAGAAGCAAGAATGAGGAAAAGCTCTAGGGCTCACAATAGCACTTGTACTGTGGGATAAGTTTTACATTACCTTGAACATGACTCATAAGGAATCATCTGATAAATTAAAAATATTATAATCTTAAGTCATGCTGCATGCACCTTCCAAGAAGGGAACAGCTGAGGTTTTAGCTGTTTTTTCTATATTTCCAGATGATCCTTGAGGTTTGCATTGCATTTCCCTTCACTGCTTCCTTCATGGTTCTGCTTGCTTTGCATCCTTCTGGTCATTTCCGGATTCCTGTTTTTTCTTCTTTCTGTTATCCTCAAAATTATTCTTCTTCATCCCTTTCTTAAATCATATCTTTCCAAGGTCAGCTTGGTAGCTTCTCTCTGCCCTTAAGATTGTCTTGCACAAGCTGATGGTCTGGAAAGCCTAGTTGCTGGATAAAACTGATTGACCATTGTGAATGCAGGGCAAGGACTTTGGTTACTGCACTTACATGTGTGTCATTTAAGGAAGGGAATGGGATGAGCCTAGGAAAAGGGAGGTGGAAAAACAGTCATGAAAAACAAGGCACTCACCAAAGTTCTTTTTGTGTAGTTCTGCTTTCACTAGTAGAACACAATTTTAATGTTCTAATCCTTGAAACAAAGTACAAAAGTATGATACAAAAGCACCTGATACAAAAGTATTCTCCCTATGGTTATTTTGTATAGGGAAGAGTTCCTTACATTGCTTTGTTAATGTAGAGCTGGGCATCCTCAGAACTCTTTCCCTTCCATGTATCTATTTTGCCAGTTTTCCAGAGATACATGTGGCACTTAACCAAGATATTCCCTAAATGCCTTGGTGTAATTTATGGCAATAGGAAAGGATACTGCTTGAAATTGGGAAGCTTATGCTGTGGAAGCTTGCTTGGTACTGAAGTGAAATGCTTGTAAGGGATGGACTTCATTAACTACCAGGAGACTGTTCAGGTGTGGCAGCAATTACTGAGGCAAAAGACTCATCTAAAATGTTTGCCTGCAGAACCTGTTAAAAATGTGTAGCTTTCCTTGGAGCTGTGTGGGATTCCAGGTGGTACAACCTCTGTCACTGTTCAGTGTGCTGCTTAGAGGCAGAGTGAGTGCAGACTCACACTTTATCTTGTCTTTGGCCTTGAATTTAAAGTAAGGAAACAGATTAATGTTAGAAGTTCCAGAAATTAAAACATCCTTCAGTCCCATGGCTGGGTTTTGCCAGTGTGCCAGTATCATATCTGGGGATGCCAGCTTGCATCTGCATGGGATTGCTGCAGAATTTACCCCAAGAGCCATGTTCAGGGGAGAGCAGTTCCCATCAGGGTAGAACTCTTAGCTCGAGAGGCAGAACCCCATGTGGGCTTTTATTATTGGCTTTATTGCTGTCAGACCCTTCAGTTTCACTGCCTTCTGTGCTACCCTGGATATATCCTGCAGCTGTGCTGAGGAGGAGCTGCAGGCTTTGATCCTAGGATCAGGTAAATGGAAGGTAGCTCCAGTCAGTACAGAATGCAGTTTGCTAATCCTGCTGCAGGAAGCTGAGGCTCAAGCTGAGTGGAATCATTTTAACAAATCATGGGAATTCTGGCAAAGATTCTTGACCTGTTAGATTTAATCATGTTGTAATATTAGTTTGCATTGATTAATTTTGGAATATATCTCAAGCTATAAATCAAAGTCAAAGAAAGAAACTTTTCACTTCTAAGAGAAAGCAATAAAGATGCATAATGCATAAAAGTCATATACTGTCATTGAATGTCATTATTTTTTTAAAATTACTGTTAAAAGTACTGTTTAAAACTTGTTTTAAAATTACTGTTTAAAAGTGCTGTTAGTCTTTATTGCTGTTGAATGGGAAGTAAGCTTTTATTTCAGAACTAAGAATAGCTCAAATTTTTAGCTGCTCTTCAGGCTGTGAACAAAAGTTCAAAATGTACAGACCTCTAATTCAGGAAGATAACAACTTGGAGTACTTTGTCCTAACAGCTGGGATCTTTTTATATCTTTTTTAACCTTTCTGATGTAACAGCTTGTTTGTAGAATCAAAGCTTTTGTAAATTCATATTACACAGCAGTATTTGACTGTGCTGTGCTACTGCTGTTACAAAATGGTACTTTTTTATAGGTAACTGTATTAAATTACTGTGGTTTTGACTTATCCTGTCATTTACTGTTAAGATCTTTGCTCCATATTAGGGAGGGGAAAAAAAATTGGATGGCAGAATACCTCTTGTGCAGATTTACCACTTTGCAAGAATGAAAGAATGCAGCTGCACAGGCTTCAGTGGGTTTTTAGAATGAAAGTGGGCTTCACTGAGGACATGGTTGTAGTGATTCTTCATGTTCAGCATTTTGTAGCTGGGGTTTTCACCACAAATAGCTCCCCATACTATTAGAAGTTACTTCCTCAGCATGCTGGACCTGTGAAATACTTAGGATCTCTAAAAACAAGAGTTCAGAGTAAGTGCTGTGGTGCAGCTTTTTTAAAGGTAAAAATTCTGTTAAAAAGAAAAAGTGAACCCATTTCTTTGTTAGCTAAATGACTTTTAGTTTGAAGGGTGTCACAAAATTGCAAAGAAGCCCAGACTTTTTCAAGAAGAATGAAGGTCATGTGTCATCATGCTGTTTGCACAGACTGATTTTTGACAGCACAAATGCCAGTGTTCTCTCTGCTATACAACTTCAGATCTGTTCTTTCTCTGTATTGAAGTCAGCCCATTCCACACAGTTTTTAAAATCAACCTATCTTTACTCTGATAGTCTCATTTTTTTTTTCTGTAATTACCAAGTATCTGTTCTTTCTTGCACTGCCCTGGTACTAATTTATTCAATTCTAGCTAACTACAAATCGTACCTGTGGATGTTGTGTGGTAGACCTGCATGAGATCCAAGATCTTTTCACAGCAGCACAGGCTGTGCTGAAAAGAAAGCCTTGATGCTTTCTCCAGACTAGGTCATGCCTGTTGTTTGCTGCCCTGAATGTTACTGATGGATGCTGCTGCTGAGTTGTTCTTATTCCCACTCTGCCCATAGAATAATCTTGGGAGTGTAGCATGCAGAAACATTATAAATATGTTTATGTGTGTATATATACATATACATATCTCACAATCTCCTCCATGCCCCTTCAAGCCCTTGTTCTCACCTGAGACCTTGTGTGATGAGGGCTGGAGAAATTATGAAAAAGCTGTCTTTGGGCAGGGTCTGAACCAGAAGTTGCCATTTATCTCTGTAAAAATTCAACAGTTCCAAACATTTACAAGGGCAGGCTGATTTGGGGGGCCTTGTAATAGGAATGCCAACCACTTTCTGATGGCATCTGAAGTCTTACTGTAGTATAAAAACAATTCTTAAGTGATGTTTAAGGATGTGTCTACATATCTACTCAAAAAAACCCAAAAAACTAAGGATCTTAAAGTGCCTCCCAAGTGGAATTTGCATTGCACTGAACTTTGTAGTGTTTGTGTTTTAAAGGTACAGCGTTTCATGTTTATTTTAGCCAGTTCAGAAAATGCCAAAAAACAAATAGAAATAAAGGTAAGTTGAAGGAGAGGTTGCAGATTTTGTCTCTTTTCTCTGAAATCCATCATGAGGTCTTTAGATGATTCTGGCTTTTGAAATTCTTACTCTTGTGCTGTATCATGTCCTACAGCAGGTTAGTTGACTGCCACTGTGTTTTGCCAGTATGATTTGGGGGTTTGTGGAGAATTGACTGACACATGTGCTGAGTCCTCCTGTGTAGGGGTGCTGCCTAATATTCCAAATCCTGGTATTTAATGTGTTATTATGAAAATGCACTTTTTGCCCCATATCCATAGGCTTGGGAAATAAATTGTGCAGGTACACAATTACATTTTCATGCTTAGTTGACACAGTCAAATACTATTTCCAGACTGTTGCCAGTATTAGGTAAATGACAGAACTTGTGCTTGGATATTGGGACAAACTCACCAAGTACTCACATGAAGCTTATGGGGCTGGGAAATATGGAAATTCTAGGTGCCTGATTTGGGGAATCAGCATGCTGCTGAGTGTTTCAATGCAGATTTGCCTTTGTTTCAGGTTACACGCCAGGCACCCCATACAAAGTGTCCTGTTCACCCAGCAGTGGGGCAGTGCCGCCGTACTCATCGTCACCAAACCCCTACCAGACTGCTGTGTACCCAGTCCGAAGTGCCTACCCCCAGCAGAACCCATATGCACAGGTACGTGGGCAGAGCCACAGAATTCCTCTGTGGGCATCTGTGTGCTCCCTGTAATATCTCTGTGAACTCTTTAACTTTTCATCACGTTCGCTTCTTTGTGCATGGAGAGAATTTTTAGCTGCCTGCAGTAAGAATTCTTAATACAGTGATTTAGTGTGTGTGCAATTTTACATCCTCTCTTGCATGACAGTTACTCAACACTTAGTGGTAATGTGTTCACTCTTTGAAGAGACACTGAATTCAGCAGTTATCAAAACTTGTTGGATCCTGTAACTACCAATATCCTGATTTTTGTTTGGTCAAAAAATTTCGTAATATTTGTTACGAACTTTCTGTTGCTATTTCAGGGATTTGCCAAGTCTCATGCTAGGGAAGCTGTTGAAAACTATTACAAAGGGTAGAATTAAGACACTTCAATAAATATGGTATTTTAGGGAAAAGTTGGCCTTTTTTGTGTAGTGGGAACTCACCTGGCACATAAGCAGTAGCTGGAGAGAATTAATAAGCATGTAGTAAGTTTTATTCAGTCTGCTTAGTGTACTTGGATTTGCCAAAAGCATTGGCTTCTTTTACTAAAAGCAACTGAATAAAAATTCGTGAAAGAATGAGAAGTTCTGTCATGGATTAGTGTTTGAAAAGGATCAAAAGGAAGGGAGTGAATGACAAATGAGCCCTGATTGTGGAAGGTACAGTCAGCGTCTACAAAGGTCCCTACTTCACGTGTTATCCTAACTGGGTAAAGGGATAAAATGTTAAATTGTGAGTGAAACACAATTGTAATAGTAACAATAAATGTTTCAGCTTGTGCTTTGTAAATTCATTGCATTTAGAGTAATACTTTTATTTTATGATACATTTATAAAAGAAGCTATCTCTTATCTTCCCCAACAGATACACTGTAATTACTTAACATACTGTTTTTTCTCCTACAGCAAGGCACTTACTACACACAGCCTTTGTATGCAGCACCACCCCACGTAATCCACCACACCACAGTCGTGCAGCCCAATGGAATGCCAGCAACCATGTACCCTGCTCCGATCCCGCCGCCCCGAGGGAACGGGGTCACCATGGGCATGGTGGCTGGGACAACTATGGCAATGTCAGCAGGTGGGTGCACTCACAGCCAGGGCTGCTTCTCACTGGAGCTCTGCTTTGAGCCCAGGGGAGAACAGCTGCGTTACAAAATGTGATGCTGCAGGTGCATGTGACAGAATCAGAAATTCAGTTCAGAAGGACTTGTGCAGGTAGTGTGTCTTCTGAGTGAGCTAAGTCAGGGCTTGTTCTTGTTCAGCAGTGCTTTGAACACCTCCTAGGATGGAGGTACCACATCTTTTTGGGGTTAGTATTATGGGACAGCAGTTTTTCTTCATATCTGTATAGAGTATCACTCTTGCACCCTTTGTTTCTCCTCATACCAGTGTCAAGAGTGTTAATTCCTCTTCCCAATGCATTTCACTATGCCATTTGAAAGCAGCAGCCTCTTAGAGCTGAGGAAAATGCAGTGTTCTGGGCTCACCCCTTGTATCACAGACCTTCCTTGTCTTGAGATTCAACAGTTCATGTGTTTGTACTACCTGCAAGTCCTCTGTCATGGGAGGTGGTTGGAGATGTCTCCTTCCTGTTGCCACAGTCTTTTGGTGGTAGTGTTTTGGAGAAAATGGTGTTTAACCAATAAATCACTGAGGAGGTGTCATGCTTTGTTACTCACTGGGTGTTAACTCACAAACAAAAGTCCATGTTCACTCAAGGGATGCTAATTTAGAAATCAAAAAAACAAGAGCCAAAAGTTTGTTTCAAGATTCTGATTTCTATCTTGTCGAAGTTATAATTTAGTTTGAGAAACCTCAAAATTAGAGGAGTTAGGTGTCACAAACTGAGCTGACATTAGAGCTTCATTTGTGGGGAAAAAGCCTATCTGTAATAATGCAAACATGAACTAATTTATTCTGATTTATCAATCAAGTTATCTCCACCATCAAATATTCTTAATGGCATGTTAAGCCTGCTGTGGGGAGAGTTGCTTATGTTGCAGGGTTTCTGCTAGTGCTATTTTTGAGTAATGAATATCTTTGTATGCATTGGCCTAAAAATCCACTGGGCTAAAATCCCCACTGGCATAAAGGTTTGAAGATTGGGACTGGAGTGCAGAACTATACTGGTAATTTTGTGGATGAGCAAGTTGTAATTGTCTTTAAAATTATTTTGGTTTTTCTCTCCCTTCCCCTTTTTTTTTTTTTTTTTCCCTTCTTCTTCTCCTCTCTACTAGAATTTTTACTTACTGAAAAACTGTTCTCTTCATTCCAGGTACTTTGTTGACAACTCATTCCCCAACTCCAGTAGCCCCTCATCCAGTTACTATGCCCACGTATCGGGCTCCAGGAACACCAACCTATAGTTATGTGCCCCCACAGTGGTGATCATCCTGGCAGTCAGTGTAAGTTGCATTGGAAACAGTTCATCTCTAACAACAAAAGCATTTCAGGTTCTTTTGGGGACATTTTGCAGATTGTAAGCAATGGGTGGGGTGGGATTGTTTCTGCAGTGTTCTAATTGAGCAGGAATATTCAAATCCTACTGGGGTTTCTTCAATGGTCTGTGTCTTCACAAGCCCTGAATCACCTTCATGATGTGAGATTGTCAAATATGAAAGAATGAGCCTTGAGTTGGCCTTATTAAAATACATCTGGAATTAAATGTATTCAGTATTTTGCAATCATTGGTAATTGTTGAATTCAGCAGTACTGTGATTACTGAATGAATGAATTTAACTTTGTAGTCAAATTATCTGTGATTGGTTAAATACGTAGGCAAGGTGTTTTGCCTTGCTCAGATGGTGAATATTCCTCACAAGCTGCTGAAACATAACCATGAGATAATTCCATACATTTATATTGCTTCAGGTAAGTATCAGTTCATACTTCATGCAGTCAGCATGAAAAAAGCATTTTTAATGTGAACCAAAATTTAGATTGTGGGTTTCAAGAAAAGAAGTTTAATTTTGAAATCCGCTATAAAGTGGGATGGATTTTGGGGGTGTAATTTGTGTCAAACTGACACAAAGGACTAATGTTTTTGTGATACCCACTTCATTTCTGGTTTGTTTGGTTATTTTTAGCATAAGTTGAAAACAGCTTCATTTGAAGTAATGACTTGTCAGACCAACTGAACTTGAAATTTTCACTTTTAGTCCATTCAGTTTATGACAAAAGTTAACTTTGCTTTAATTTTCTCTGGATTTCTGTTTCAGCAGTTAGAAGTACAGAGTTCTGAGATTGCAGGTGACCATTCCCTTTGAGTTAGTAATGTAGCAGCCATTTCTCATTTTGCTGTGATGCTACACAGCTGTCTGCAGATCTGAAATGCTTCTCATGAAGTATTTCAGCCAGGAGTCTCACATTACATGAATATAAGAAGTGAAAATTATGCTGGGAATAAACTCACAACTGCTGGTAATTAAATTCAGCACAAAATATCTTCTTAATATTGCATCTTCTACATTAAAAACAACAGTGGTGCTGACAGAAAGCTGGACTGGACCATGACAAGAACAGATCCATGTAGTGTGTTCCTGCCCTAGAATGTGGCAGGATAAGTGCCAGCGTAATACTATTTAACACTTAGCATTTGTTGGTGTATGTGGTGCATGGAATGTTAGTGTGATCTGCCACACTCAATATTTCACCTAACTGAGAGTATTTCCCACTCTTTTCCCCCTCTTAATGTAGGTTTAAAGATGGGAGATATGCAATCAAGAAATTGAGGTTTAAAAGTTGGTGCTGAAGCCCTCATGCCTCCAACCAGGACTTTCCTTCTGAATGCTTTCAACACTTGGCTAAACACTACTAATTCCTGATCACTGAAGATTTTCCAGTGCTGCATATCTTACATCTTGGAACTCCAGCAGTTAGTCTTAAAGCAAATCCTGTTTTGTGGACTGTCTTGCAATTTTTTAGCTAATTATAATGATAAAAAGGGAGTATAAATTTATTCTGATCCATATCTAGTTGAATGCATGTTAAAACACAAAAACAAAGCTTGCTCAATCTACCTGCAGTGACTGATGCAAAAACCATCATATGCAAATCCAAAGGAACCGAAAAGTATTTTACAACTTGTATCACTAATGCACTGTTGTAATGTATGCAGGGTCTGACAAGGTAGAATCATGAAAGTGACTTTCTAGAATACCATAACGTACATCAGATGAGTGCTTCAGCCTGTTTCAGGTTGATGGAGTTGCCAGTTTCAAAGGGGCATATTTTTGTTTAAGTGAGGTGTTCTTTTCAAATTCAGCTAATAAATTGGAGCGACTGGAAAACGAGTCAGACAAGCTGTAGACATCCCGCACACCATTAGTTTACTTCATACCTTTTCATTTTCATTGTATGGAATCAGTGTTATACAGATGTTCTTAAGGATCAGAATGAAATGACAAAGGTAATGCTGTGTGTGCCAGTAAATAAGGCAAATTTCCTTGAGGCAAAACTGGCTCTTAGGAATAGTAGGAGGTGGTATCACCTGCAGAATGAATAGCATGTCCTGGGGAGATTTCTATCCTGTACTATCTTTCAGATAATGCAAGATGTGTCAAAGTGAGACTGCCACACAGACTGATAGAAAAACACTTCCTTTTTTTTTTAGTTCTCAGTTGAGCAAATTCGTGCTGTTTTTCCTAAAGAATGCTGTAGTCAGTTGAAAACGTATGTGCAGTTGATCCAGCTTGCTTTCCAGAAACTAAAAAAGTGCAAGGGCTTTCTGCAACAGAGTTCAGCTGCATGTTATTCTGAGGAAAGCTTGTGTGCCTGATGAGTATGTTAAAGGGGAACAAATCATTTTAACACAATTTCCTTATTATCTACTTGCAGTATAGACTATGGATACTCTGTAGTAGGGCTGCCAGAATATAGAGGGTTTAAATAGCAGTTTTGTTTTGGTTTTTTTCATGAAAATACTTGTAATTGAAGTAGGAGCCATTTGTTGGTTACAGCCTTTTGATGTGTTTTCTTAGTATTTTCTTTTTTTTTACTTCCTAAATTGCACTTGGAAGCACGTAAAATACGACTCGACTGCAGATTAGCATTTCATTGCAATGAGTCATTTGTGATATTCTTTCTTGCAATTTCAATTTTTAAAGTACCTCAAAGCAAATGCTGTGGGGATAAAGGGCTAGCCTTGGAACCCATTTGTATACCAAAATTGTTATGGGGGAGATTTTAAATTTTTAAATTTGAATATTGCACATTAAAACCGAGGTTCTTCTTAAACCTGTTTGATTTGCAATTCCAGAAAGATGCAATTTTTTTTATACATTCTGCCTGCAATAAATTATGCAGTAAATGGATATAAAATGTTGTTCCCTTTTAAGCATTTACACAGAGGTATATCAGGCTGTCTTGTTCTCGTAGGTTAACTTCCATTCAGAATTAAATTTTTTGAAGTTGTGTATCTTAGTTATGCTTTGTTTTGGGGTGTTCTGCTCCTGTACAGGTTTGGCAGCTGATTTGGGGTAGCATCAGTGCTGATTTAGTGCTGCCATCCCAGTATTCTACCCTGGTGAGAGGCTTGTGTACCTTCATACCCCATTGGTGGTTAGAGCCTTCAGTAACTTTATTTTTTACAGTAAGCACTCTCTGTATTTTGTACCCTTTTTTTTTTTTTAAATAAAGTTTAGGTTTATTTTGCATGAATCACTGTCAGTGGATGGCCCCCTTATTTCTAATGCCTTGAACATAACTATGTTGTTGGAATAAGTACTTTCAACCTTACTCATGAGCACTTAATGCAGCTTAGGGATTTCCATATGTTTTTATATGGAGCAGAAAATCATCCAAGACAAGCTTAGTTGAATCTGTACTGCTTTGTTCAGTGTGTGGAACAATTGCCATTTGTGTGTTAGATTTGCAGCTGTGATCAGTCAGGTGTGGCAGAGCACAGTGAGCACCAACACAGGGCTCTTGTGGTTCTAACCAGGAGCTGAGGGCTGGAGCAGCGCTGTGCTGGGGGGAGCTGTGAGGGCCAAGCTGGAAGTTTTTGCTGTCTCCTGTCTCATCACCACAAACTAAAGTCATAGGAGAGAACTTCCATGAATGCTGCAATAGAGAAATAGTTAAGGAATGAATATAGCTTCCTATATATTTGCTCTAACTTCAGGATTTCTAAATGTCATCTTGGAATTGGTCTCTGTGTAGTATTCCATAACACTTAGGCAGTCTCACTTACTTGAGCACTTTTTTTTCTAAGTTGCATTATGGGATTCATCCAGGAGGGAGAACCTGTACCTTTTTCAAAGGTACTGCACCTTCCAGTCCTGAGCGATTCTGATCCTACTGGGAGGCTGGAGCTCGTCTCCAGGAGTTGTTCTGAAAAGTAACCAAAAGCACAGTGCAGGGGGACGGGGGGAATATGTGTATATATAACTATCTTAATGGTATTTTGTTGCAAATAGTAGAAAGCATGGATATAAAACTGCAGTGGGGGAAACTGTACATCATTAAATAGGCGTTTACACAGTGAGGGTCTTATGAAACATTCTCTCCTGCTTTTTATATAACATTCCCTATTTAGAATTCCTTTATAAATGAAAACACAGTATGTGTTTGCACTAAAGCTCCTCAGCAAATGGAAAGAGCTAGTGCAGTAGAGACATTTCAGATCAAGCTTCTCTTTAAAAAAAAACTTTTATGGCAGCTTTATATGATTAAAAAACAAAAAACAAAAACGTACTACTATAAACCTGGAACTGAAAATAACTGTTGCAGCAATAACAAAGAGAAGTCCAAGAATTTTTTTTTTTTTAAATTCAAATATCAGGTGTTGCGTCTAGATAAAGTATTTTTTAAAAACCGAGGTATTCCCTATGTCAGTAACAGCTGATGAAAATGTCTTTTAAATGTAGCAGCAGCGAAAGAAAAATGGCTAATAATTGGCACCAAAAACACAGCCCTAGTCAGTGTGGTGGTGGTGAACTAAACACTAGGAAGGAAAAGAAACAACCTATAGTAGATGTTGCTTATGCTTGTTGTAACCCTCTCCTGTTTGGAGTTTCCAGGGGACACGCAGGAATGCTGCTCAAGAAAGCTTCGTTCTGAGTGTACTATGCAAGTTTAATGCTTAGATGCAGCGGTAGGTGAAAAAATCCTTTATTTTAGTTGAAGTTCTTCCTTGTATTGCTCCATCCACTGAAAAAGCTAACCAAGCAACAGAAGCAAACCACCAGCCATCAGTACCACCGTGTCCTGGTGTTGTCAGGAGAGCTGATGGTGCAGAGCTGTACACCTGGGTACGTAGCACTGGCTGCTCTCCATGGAGTGTTCTGACTTCCCTGCTCCTTGGCTAAAGAGCATCGACTTGGAATCACTCCCCAGTGCTTCAGCAGTGTTCCACACTGTTCATTTGGGTTTTGCTCAAATAGGTAAGCACATCAGTCTGACACCACCACCTAACTCTAGGGTCAAACTCATACCAGGAGTGGTAATTCCCGTGTGTGTGTGTGACACCTCCCATCTTAGGAACGTGAGCAATAGTGATGATGCTTCAGCTGGTGCTCAAGGTGCAGGGCAGAGCTGTGGCTGTGCCTGCTCTGTGGCTGCCCAGGCTGTGTTTGTGCAGTGCTCCTTAGGAAACAGCCCCAGCCTGCCCCAGCTCGTGTCAGTCCGGACAGGTTCCTCAGCCCTGTGAGCCAGGCTTTGGGAAGGCTGTAAAATACATGGGAATTTCAGCTCACTCACCTTGTTCTCATTAAGAAGTGTCAGTTTCTAATCCTGTGTTGTGTCAGCTCTGGGCTTCCTGCAGAGCCCCTCACGTGAGGAGGTGAAGTGCCACAGGGCAGCAGCTCCTGCAGCAGGGTTGGGCAGTTTGTGCAGGGCTGGCCCAAAGTTGAGCTGGTTCCCATCTGCTGGCAGGGCTCTGGGCAGTGTGGAGCCTCTGCCCAGGGTGTTGAGAGCAGGCCAGGTGTCCTGTAGGCACCAGAGAGGCAAGAGGAACAGTGGGGACAAGAAACCTTTTCTTGTGCAGGTTGCATGTAACACTGAAACATCTGAATTTCACACCTAGTAAGGGTCCATTTGTGATTTTTAAATCTAGACTAATTTATGGGCCCTGAAATTTCAACATCAAGAAAATGAACATGACTTTTCTAAACTGGTTGTGACTTTTGGGCACTTAGCAGGCAAACTGGGAAAGCTTTTTTAGCTGGCTGCTGTACAGACTTGTTTTAAGTAGAAGGGATTTGTTAGTGGGTTTTTTTAATTGTAATGCTATTATTGGCTGCCCTCCTGTCTTAAGATCTAAAAAAGTGAGTGCATGCAAAGGAAGTACAAGAGGCCCCAGTAATAGTTCTCCATGTTTGTTATGAAATAGACACAGGTTTCCTTTTTATGACTTTTTTTAAAACTGTCTTAGGAACAGTTGTATTGGTACTTTTTTTTAAGTTTAGGTCAATGTTGTCTTCCAGAATAAGTTTTAAGGCATCACTCACTCCTGCATTGAACTATCGCATCAACACAAAGAGTGGAGATTCCATTCTGAGCCAGTTCAATTGTGAAAATTCATACTTTTTTATTTTTTATGCAATTCAATGAGTAGATGAGCTCAAGTTTAAATTCTTAAAAGCACGTTTATTGTAACAAGAATTGTTATGTATTAATACTTCAGTTTTCAATAAAGATTGACTTGTGTTGCTTATTGTGGTTGCTTTCCTACTGTCCTTGGTGACATCCTTCCAGAAAACATTCTGTGCTGGAGAACAGTATGGTACATTTAAACTCTTCAAGCTGATGGAATCTGGTGATTGATGGAAGCAAAGCAAAACGTTGAAATACGGGATGAGTGACTTTTCTCAGTAAGGTTTCTTGATGCCTGACAGAACACAGTGGCAAAGGCTCCCCAGTGGGGAATTGGGTGCCCCTAGTTGTCCTGTGTGAGAGTATGGAAAAGATGTTAAACCCTGCCTTGTTCCCTTTTGAGACATTTCCTGGGGTTTGAGAGGTTTTATTTTATAGCTTAAAACAAAGGAAATGGAACAGATGTAAAATTTGACAATACTTGAGCATTTGCTTCATACCAAAGCCGTGCTGTTTGATTGGAGAGGTGACAGCCCTGAGCAGAAAGCTGTTATAAATCAGTGTCTTGAGTGTTCCCCAGAAGGAAAAGAGTGGAGTAGGTGTGAAGTGTGGGTAATTATCCTATTTCTTTGGTGTGTGGGTGGTTGTAAAGCTCTGGGGGAACAACTAAGCTGCTTGAACTAACTGGCTATTTTCATTTATTGTAGGTCTCCAAAAATAATAACTTACCTGGTAACCTCTGGATAAAAGCAACACATGTGGAAGAGGAAGGTGCAACGTGACTGCATCAATCTGCAGGAATAGTGTTTCATTGCCAGGATTATTGCTACAGGTAGCTTGAAGTAGTTGAGCTTCTAAAATTGTAGCTGAGCACAAGGGATACCATGGACAGATTTTTTTTCAGTGTGTTTTACCTCAAGCTAATTGCTGGTTAGTTATCCTGGGATTGCATTCATGTTACAGGTAGATAGGTTTGGGAGTGTATTTTGGAGAGCACTGCAGCTAATGAAAATTCATAATCCTCAACCAGTGGGTTGCTGAAATCTGGGATGCTATAAAGGGAAAAGCTGTTCTTCAGAATGGTGCTGATCATACTCAGGCTAGAAGGATTCTGATGTAGCTGTTCTGGGAACAGCTTCTGTTTCTCCTGTTGCTGTGAAACATGACCTGCTACTGTATTCAGCACCTGTAAGGACATGGTACTGAACTCTTTCAGTCTCTAGATTTGAGTTTCTTTCATGGTGGTTCTAAATGTATCCATGGAACTGCCAAACTGGTGGGTCAGTAATGGTTTGACTTTTCCCTCTTGCCAGATTGATTTTTGCAGTGGCAGTGTAATTAATGTGTTACCCTCCCCTCACTGACAAGTTGGTTAATTGCTGTGGAGGTCAGATGCATTGATAAGAACTCCCTCATTTAGGGGCAGCTTTGAACACCTGGAAACAGCCAGAGCATCTTGCAGGAAAGTATCTGCCCTGTTAGTGATTGGTAGAAATCGGGCAAGAAATTTTGAGTTTCAGGTTTTCCTGTAACTAATTATGGGCATAACCAAAACTTGCTGTTTCTAAGATCTTGCTTTAGATTCTAAACTTCATGGCTTGCTGTAAACAAAGGTGACAGAAATAGCTTCATTGGTGAGCTCTCTTGGAGTCAGAACTGATGTACTCATTACTATTTAGATGGGACTTCTTTTGTGTAAGTGTTGCTGAATTACATGGATAAAATGTCTGACTGGTGTGTAGGAGGCTAAGTGCACTCCAGGATTTTATTTCAGTATCCATCAGGCTATATTAGCTAGGCTGGCTTAATCATCCATAATGGAGGCCATGTGGTGACTTTAGTTTTTTAAAATTTATTTTAAACAGCAGCCAGAAGTCTTTGGCAGCTGTGGGAAGCTGGGTTGTGTCACAGGGAGAATTGCAGACATAAAGGGGAGACTGTTGAGCCTCATGGGTACAAGGAACCCCCAGTTGTAGACCTTGGTGGGCTAAGAGATCCTTCCAACAGAAATGTGACAGAAAGAACTTGACACCGAGCAGCTCAGCTGTCAGCTCAAATTACCACAGCTGAGCCTTCATTTTTGGGCTATAGTAATCTCCTTTGTAGTGCTTTACAATAACTTTTTATTCTCTGGGCAAGAAAGGTAAAATATGTGGAAAAATTGAGGCTTCAGAAAGGGAAGGGGAACACACCTTCCCCAAGTTTTGCTTTTGCCAGCCTTGTAAGAATTGTAATCGTGTGAAGTTCCTAGCTGAGCTCAAATGCAGTTCCTTCTGCTTCAGTGAACACGTGGCTGTATCTGGGGATAAGGTTTTTCTTGATGGTGTGATTTAGATAGTAGGTATATTATTTCAGGTTACTGGAGGTTAAAGGAAAAAGCCACAAATTATTATCAAGCCTGGGTAATGGGGTGGGTGCTGCTTAGGAGAAAAGGGAAAGAGGTAGGCGTGGAAGGATAGAAGGAAGAATGCTGTTACATCGCTGCTGTAAAGTCAGTAGTTAGTGCTTTATGGGAGGATTACAGAATTATACAAGACTTAAAGCTGATAGCTTGTTTATTTCCCATCTCACAACTCTAAATGTAGGCAGTCACACACGAAGGTACACAGCTCTGGGGTAAGTACCACAGGTATTTCATTTGCACAGGCTGTGAAACAGGGAGCTGCTCTGGTGGCAAACTTGTGCAGAGGAAAAGCTCAGGACATGCAGAGAGGAAGGCTGTAGTTGCAGGGGGAAAGATGTCAGGAGTGTTAAGCAAAAAGAACAAGCAGCCTGCAGTTTTCCTAGAAGTGCCAGCACTGCCAAAGCCATGGGATCTTAGTCATGTAGCTTGTTAAGGAAATGTGTGAGACACGGGAGAAATAAGGTGTGAGGTGTTAATGGCAAGGCAGGACAAGCTGAGATTGCTGTGTGCCTGGCAAGGAGCACCCTTTGGCTTGTGCAGAGCCTGTAGCTGTGAGTGGAAAGGAGGTGACTCCACTCTGCTGCCTGGAGCTCTGGTCCCCTGCCTGCGCAGCACTGGTAGGGCTGCAGGAGGCATTTCTGTCTGCTGCCAGGTCACACTGCTGGCTGCAGCCTGGAAGGTTGATTCCTTCCCCACACCATCCAGCTAAAAGAGCACCACTGTGTCTTCAGGGGGTTAAAATCAGCTGAAAACATTTCCATTTTTTTTCAGTTAATTTTTATCCACTATCAAGGTTCTTATTCTTTAACCCATTACCTACCTGAAGACCTGACCCTACAGCTTTGCTTAGGCTGGGAGCTCTGGGACAGGGAGTTTCTGCTGGCAGGCTGGTACAGGACATTCTAGTCGGTATTTCAGGTTGTACCAGTGTGGTACTGCTGATGTCAGCAGCAGTGGTGAGTGCTGCCCACTTTGGCAGAGCATGTGAGTAGCAGCAGGCACGGGCTGAGGCTCCAGCAGCTGAATGAGGTGTGAGTAGTCCCCTCCTTAAAGCTTTAGGAGTTACTGTTCTATCATATTCACTGTCCAGATGGGCTTTGGAATGCCCATAACCCTCATGAGCAGGTACCTGGTGAAACTTGACAGGAGAATTCAAACAATTGAAGTCACAAGAATAAAGAAGAAATCAGCCCTTGCTGGATGCTGTCCCACCTGCCAGGTGCTGACAGCTCGAGTCTGAGTGGTGCAGTACTTGTTCAAAGACTGATAGTTGCATACCAGTCTTGCCACAGACCTCTTGAATGATGCTGTTACATGAAGATGTGCTCCCACTACAGTAAATTTGGAGGAGCAAGCCTGATATTTTGACACATCAGGTGAAAGGCCTTTTTATTTAAAAAAAGCTAACTTCTGTCATTCTGGCATCCCAAGAAATGAAGCATTCTCAGTTTGAAGCGGAGATTCTTTTGTTGCTTGCAGGTGCCTCGATTCTGAGTTATCCCTGCTGGTGACAGAGAGACCTGGTTTTCAGGTGTTTTTGGGAAGCACAGGTGCACATGGTTGGCTCCTGGATGACAGTGCTGTGCTGGCTTTGCAGAGCAGTGTCCTGCACTGTGGGAGTCTCCTGCCATGCACTCAGTGAGGCCAAGGACTCTGCTGGACACAGATGGGGTTCCTCCCCAGCTGACACCCCACTGTCCTTCAGGGAATGGACAAAACAGGAAAGATATTAAAGACTGCTTTGGGGGAACTCTTCTCTCCATGGGAACTGACCTAGTTTTTACTTTGAGTTAGCACAAAGACAGTTTGTGCTGGTTTTAATGCTATTAGAACTTGAACAGTGTATGCACCCACAATGCCTGAAACACATATTCTAAACTAATAGTTCAAAATAGAGATTTTTTTTTCCCCTTTTTTTATTTTTTTGGTCAGAGCAGAAACTACATTTTTTAGCAGCCACTGGTTCTCTTCACTTTAGCTGGTAACTGAAGGAACTCGTTTTCGATTCACAAGCTTTACATACTTCTATGTTTTATTTGACCAAATGAAGTCTGGGCAGTTTTAGGTCATTAAGACACAGGGCTGCTTTTACAAGAAGCTTCCTAAGTGGATATCTACAGAAGGACAGGAACAGATAGAGCCAACACCCCTAAACAAAAAACCCCAAACCACCCCTGACTCAATCCCTTTGTCCCCTTTATGTAACTCAATGCAGAACTGTTTTTCTGAGCAGTTCAGCTGGTTCTGCTCTAAAATCCAGAAGGATTGGTGGTGTTCACTCACATCAGGAGCTTCAGTTTATTTTGTATGCAAATCTGCATTTCTGGCCCCGGTTGAAGGTTCAGCTCCAGAAAAAGGGATGCTGATGGTCTCACATCTGATTCTTCATGTTGCAAATGGACACTTCTTGTGGACAATGGTCTTGTCCATTTAGCTCAGAGAGCTTGTCAGAGGCTGTACCTGAGCAGCCAGAAACCCCATTCTCACAGCTTTAGCTGATGCCTTTGGGATCTGCTCACTGTGCACACCCCCAGTCTGGCCTGCACGTGTTCACCCAGGTACTGTCCATTGGCAGAACAGTGGGAGTCACTCCAGCCCAAATCCAGATGTCAAGGGAGCAGGAGGGAAATCTGGGCCTGGTTAATCTGTTGCCATCTCACACACTTTGCCATTTAATGAGCAGCTTGGGGGATGAGATGACTTTCAAGTGTCTAATCACTTAAAACCTGAGGAGGTTGCACGTGATCCGTGACAGTTTGTTCAGGAAACACTGAGGGTTGTGGTGAGAATCGGGAAATGATGCTGGGTGTTAAACAAAGGATGGTATTTTGTGATGAAATCCTCTTCAGAGCAGTCTGTGGGGTGGCTGTGTTGAGCACAATGGGTTTATGGGTTTGAGCCTTACCTGTTTCTGTGTTGTTGCTGTAACTCCACCACTTTGTGTGATTGGCTTTTTTACCTGATCTCAGTCTCGCATAGGGGATTGGATCCTAGCGCCAAATGCGGCATGCAAGACTAGAATTGCAACTGAGGACACTTTTTAGAAAGAGTACTGATAGTCAAGTAGAGACTAGAATTCTTCCAGAAGTAATTCACTGTCCATTGACTGGGATGCTGTCTGGCCAGAGAAGTCTGGTTTGGCACTTGAGAAATCTCTGTAAAAAAAAGCGTCTCTGGAAATCCTTTGTGCGCACTGCTCAGAGATGAAGACTGTTCTGGAAGAGCTGATAAATGATGTGATTATTTTAACCACTCAATGCTTATTTGCTGTTCAGAGTATTGCTGCACAGGTAAGTAATAATAGCCAATTCTGGTGTGTGTTTCAGCAGGGGAGGAAGGACAGGGGCAGGGTTGTTGCACTTCACAGCCACAGCACTCCAGGATCCTGTGCCACTGTCACCTCATTTCCCTTGGGAGAAGAGGTGAGGATTTCTACCAGAGTGACTTCATTGTAGATGTAAAGCTGAGTATATTAATCAACATTCTGCACAAAACCAGATCAGATCTTGCAGCAAGGGGAGCTTTGAATAGATGGCAGCACTTCCTTCACATTAGGGACAGAGTGGTTTTGAGCAGGGATGTAAAGAGGTTTTAGGAGAATCTCCATCCCAGAGTGTCCCCAGATAGCAGCTGGACAGGACTATGAACATCCTGATGCATTGTCACAGCTGGTCATGCTCAGTGTGGGGGTGGGAGCTGTGATCCTGTATCTGTGTTGGGGACAGGATTGTCCTCTGCCCCTCTGCCCCCTCCACTTGCTACAAAGCTGATGATAAGCTCAGAAAATTGTTAATTTTAGTACTAACAGGTTTTCTTCCTGGCCAATCAAAATAAACATGCCATGGATAAGGAAAGGAGGGTGCAGACACTTAGGGTAGACACAGAAATGACAATTGCCTTCTGTTGTTGAGTGGTGCTGGCTGCAGCTGTCTGGCATACCTGTGTGTGTGTGTGTGTCAGGGTGTCCTGGTCAGCATCTCCCCCAGTGGCTGTCTGTACACACCTGGCAGTGCCTCTGTACCTGCAGGGCCACGAGTGTCTCTGGGTGTCCTTCAGTGTGCCCATGCCTGTGTCTCCTGCTGTCTGTGTGTGGATGTTGTGCTAATACTGCTGCCTGATCTCAGTGCCTTCTTAGAGAGTGATTGTTCATTTTTTTTTCCTTTTGCCCCTCCATCCCCCAGCATTGACCCAGTGTCCTCCCCAGAGCAGAGAGACCCCTCTGGTCAGGTCCCTGTGGCCCCACTGTCCCTCGGTGGGATGGCTGCTCTGAGGTCACCTTCTGGCATGGCCCCTCTGGCTGAGCAGCCCCTTTGTGGAGCTGCAGGAGCACAAACCTCACAGCGACTTTGAAAAGAAACAGCTTCACACAGATACACGGGCTGGAGACAAACACAGGCCGAGAGTCACTTTTACAAGTTTCTTTATGAAATTAAATGTTGCCCCTGGTCTGGGGGGAAAATATAGTGCAAGAAGGACTTTGTACATGCTACTGAATTCAGATATCCCTGGATGACCAGACTTTGGTCAGCTACAGCATCAACAAACACTGGATTTCTGAGCTCTGCAGAAAGTTAGTGCTCACTCACACTTGAGCTGGAATGAGCTGGTGTCTTCCACTCTCACAGGATGTCTCCTACTCTAGGGAATTCAGTCAGTATGGCTTCTAACTCTCGCTATGGTAAGGCAAATCTTTCTTTTTGCTAACCAAGGTTTAAATTCATTCTTTTTGGCCACCATTTGAAACTTGGGTACTTAAAGTGAGGCTTTTTATGCCAAATTTAGGCCTTTATAAAGTGGATTTCCATTTTTATAAGTGTCAGTAACACTCCTTGAATTTGAGGGTCTGTGGGAGTTTGCATAACAATGACGTTGCAGAGTTGAACAGCAGACTCTGACTTCTGGGAGCTAGGTTTGCAAATATTGACCTTTCTTTAAAAAAAAAAAAACAGAAAAGAAAAATTAAACAGACAAAACAGGCATCAAGTTAACAACATCTGACAAGAACAATTACAGACTTACAAAATACACAGTTCTGATTTTTACCATAAATAAACACATTACAAACAATGAGCATTTTCATTGGCCAGGAAATATGGCAGAATGATGTAGAGACAAGAATCTAAAGAATTGAGTATGGTATTAATTAGGCACATTTTTCTCTAACTTACGTAACTCAAACCCACTAGAGAGATTCTTGGACTTGACTCATGCTGCAGGTTGGCACAGTTTAATGTAGGACACCGTTCAGCAGTGGTGTTGGACTAAAGGGAGGGAGGAGGTCACAGTGCAGTGCTCACTGTGCTCGGAGTGCCTGCAGAGGCTGCTGAGTTAGTTGGACAGGTGGAGGAGGATCATAGCTCTGAGAAATGCAGGGCACGGGGGTGGGCAGAGCAGAAGGGCTCATCCCTCCTCGTCACGGACTCTGATCTGTTCTGAGCACGGCAGGGTCCATCAGCTGCCATCCCCAGCAGCGGTGGCACAGCGGGAAGGAGCCAGTCCAAGTCCGGCTGCCACTGAAATCTCTGGGGCTGCAGCCTGTCCAGCTCCCTGCTGCCCGCTCCTGGAGCTCTGCTGCCGGCCAGGGCGGGGCTGGCTCCTGCTCACCTCGGAGCCAGCGGCTCAGTCGGGCTGCAAAATAAATAGGGAAGGCAGGAGCACATGTGCCATCCTCTGTAAACACAGGCTGGGATGAACCTGGGCTCCACCTGCCGGGGCTGACGGATAAAGTGCTTTCTCAGAAGGGGTTCAGGCACAAACACGGGGCTGCCCCTATTTCCGGAAGGGTGTCAGCCTGCTGATGTTCTGCCAGAAGTTCGAGGGCTTGCGCTTGGGCTCTGCCAGCATGAAGACCTGCTGCTGAGGGAGCGTGGTGGGCAGCGTGGGGTGCTTCTGCCGCATCAGGAAGTCGTAGTAGGGCCTGGTGACAGCTGGGAGGAGGAGGAGGAGGAGAGGGGAAGCATGTTAGTTGAACACAGCTCCTTCTCCCTGCTCTACCGCCTCCCCCAGTCCCCATTAAAGCTGCAGGGCTGTGAATTGGGTTTGGCTTAGTGCTACCCTTCCTTTATTTTATCCGTACTTTCAGCAGTGCCTTTTAAGATTAGAGCTCATGTGGAGGGCCCAGAAATGTGCTGCACAACTGTCAGGTGTTCTGCCAGCATGACAGCAGAGCTAGAGGAGAGCTGCAGCTTGGGACTGCTGACAAACCAAGCTGGTGCTTTTGGCTGTGCTGGGAGAAGCAGCTGCTGTGCAAGTGCTGCTGGCACCTGTTACAACCTCCTGGGCTGGATTTCTGAGTAGGAATGGTCAGTGCCTGCGTGGTGGGCAAGGCTGGTCTGTGCAGTCTCCTCTAAGGGCTTTGCTCTGTTAGCATGGTCTGGCCTCCTTCCAAACTTCCCCCTGTTTGCAGCCAAATCTTATTTCTGACCCTTTTTGACATTTAGCCAAGCTTTCTTTTAGGAGATGTGGCTGGGCTTTAAATGCTGGCTGGTTCCAGCAAGAGGAAGTGGTTGCCTCTGTGGGTTCAGAGGAAACCAAGCAACACCTCTTCCTCTGAACAAGGAAAAACAAGAGAAGGGGAAGGTGGCATCAGCACAGCTGTCCTCAGCCAACTGTGCTGTGAGCACAGGAACCTTTATTTTGCTTAACTTCACTCTCCTAATTCACTCTCTGCTAATTATCCTTGTCTCTGACAGGCTGAACGAAGAGCAGTGCTCAAGCACGGTACCTACCCCCAGCACTCTGCCCAAGGTGCAGGTTTCAGAGCATGTTCCACAGGCACAGCTGCCCAGCAGGAGCAGTCCCTGCTGCAGTGACCTCTGTGCACCATGGGGACTACTACAAAACTTGCCTTTTCCCAAAGGGAATGCCATTCTGCTGGGAGAGGCAGCTGGCCTTGGAGCAGGAGCTGCTGGGTTTTGGCAGAGTGCTGATTTTTGCAAAGTGGCTCTCCTGGAGTTAGGAATACTCTCCTGACTCAGCCATCTGAATCTACCAGGAATTGTAGTGCAAATTGTCACCATCTGGCCTTCTTAAGAGTTTGTTAATGCCACTTCATGGAAACCTCTCCCTTGTAGTAAATACAGAGCCACCCCCCATTCTCACAGTGCTCCTCAGGTGTGACTCACCCTTGGGCTTCCCAGCATGGTGCTGCTTGCTGGCATTCAACATTGCCTGCTTTTTCTGCACCTCTGTGATGGAAAAACCTGGAAGATAAAGCAGATTTCTGTCAGCAGCAGCTCATCATTTGGTACCTCAGGAGAAGACAGGGTAGGCAAATGCCTGAGGTGTGAGGCCACAATTACTGCCAGGGCTGGGGGGGCACAGCTGTGCTGCACAATCCCCCCTCCCCATGCAGGGTTTGCTGCAGGCCCCTCAGCCCATGCTGCACTGGGAAGAGAAGCCAGTCCAGGCCAGTGGTGGCTGAAATCTTTCAGATCACACCAGGCTGAATTAAGAAGGATTTGGACAAAACAACACAACACAGTGAGAACCCTTGACTGAACCTGTTCTATCTGTTCTGGACCCTATATGCAATGTACTGACTGTTTTGTCAGCCCTGCTTGAACTCCAGAAGACACATCAGCCTCCCTGAGGACAAACTGCAGAGATGGTTTATGGTAGTTTGCAGTTTTTTAATTGCACAGATTCATTCACAATGTGTAATTTAGCAGCCCAAAGCTGCCCTGGAGCATGGATTGGCTTCCCCACCCTTTCACTCCTCAGGCATTAGCTGATGGGTAAAAAAAAGATGAAAAACCAAAACCAATAATTTTAAAAACCCAATCTCCCAGCATTGCTCTTTCCATACCTGTCTCCTGGTCAAGCTGCACCTGCCTCCTCTCATTCTCAAATGCCTTCAGCCAGCGCTGTTTCTGCTCAGGCTTTTTTGCACAGAATAAATGGACTTCCTCAGTGTCTCTGCAGTACAGTTTAAATGCATTTTTCACACTGATATTGAAGTCCTTGTCTTTCCCATCTTCTACATCCAGGATTTCCATTTCATCCATGTTGATCCGACTCTTGTAGTACAAGATGTCCCTGCGCAGAAGGTCCTGCAAGAGAGATCACAACAGATGTTGCTGTTTCATGGGGATGATGGAGTATTTATTTACCCTTCCTGGTTTCACTGCAGTCCTGTAAAAGAAATGAATTCTGGATTTGAGTCTGTGGAACTGCAGAGTGCTGAGCTGCTATGGGCACTGTTGGGGACCACGTGGCTTCTTGTGGCAGTGGGGTCAGGACAGGCTGGTGTTTGTGCTGGGGCCTCTCTGCTGCATGAAGCTCAGGTATTACACCTGATCCCAAATCCTCATTAAGCCTCTGACAGAAAACACTATTCCAATCCTTCAGTTCCAGTTAAAAAGCAACAATAATACTAATTAACTCTTGGTTTTTTGTTGACAATCAAAAGTAACTTTGAGAGCAGCGATTTTCATGCCTAAGTTACCTGGAGCTACCTACATGCTGTGGTGTATATGCAAAAAATAATTGGCACATTCAGTTCTGAAATGCCAGAGGAAGGTACCATTCATTGGCTCCAAGAGGGAAGATTTCTTTTATTACTCAGCTTATGAAAACCAGCATGAGCTGTACTTACAGACCTCCATGTGCTGTTAGCATGGCCTTACTGACTGCCAAGGCCCACAGCTGTTCATCAAACCTGCAGTTTTTTCTGAATACAACACTGAGGTGGAAGTTCAGATGAAAAACAAGGTGGTTAAAATAACTTGTGTGACAGTACTTATAACTGAGTTGTACAGAATAACCCCACACTAACCCCCAGAAGCAGTGCAGTGCTTTTCTCTTGTGCTATGAGAATTGGGCCAGTAGCTGATTGCTGTGCTCAGGTGCACAGAACACTCCAGGACAGCAGAGAAAAGACTGCAGAGAATGCACAGAGAAGGCTCAATGCCTGGAGCACATGAAACCAGGAAGAATTAAGGAAACAAAGGGGTGTAGAAGGAGCTCACTTAAATCCATCAGCACAGCAGTAGCCAGCATTTATGGGTTACCTTCTTGCAGCAGACAAGCTGGTGATCGAAGAGGAAGAACATCCTCTGTTGGCTCTTGGCTTGAGGGTGGGAGATCTTGGCTAATTCCCCAGAATAGATGAGTTCTGAGCTTCTGACTAGGACATCTTCTCCCTGAGAACAGCACAAAGAACAGGTTGGTCTCAGCCTCTTCTGAAAGTGGGAGCCTGAATTCCTCCTGCCAGAACTCATCTGGGAATGAGAGAGAGCCTCTCTGCTGGAGGACAGTCCTTGGCACACCAGGGAGACACTGCCCTTGGCACCCAGAGAATGGGAACTGAATTTAATTAGAACAATAGCATGTTAATTTTTTTAATAACTTTTTCCAGGGAGCTTGCTCAGGAAAGCAGCTCCATCCCACACATAAAGGAGGAATATAAGCAGGGAGTTAAGAATTTAGCTTGACATCCTTGGGCAGGGAGACTGTGTCTGTTTATTAAGTCTAGGATTTAGAAAATGAATATTTTGTTTCTTTTATCTAGCAAATTTTTTTAATGAGTCTGCAGGGAACCTAGGTTTCCTCTGTCACTACGCCAGTTGCCTTCCTGCAATAATAACCTGGCTTAGTAAGAATTAAGATGTAATTCTGCTCATCTTGAAAATTTGAAGTCACTCAAGATAAAATGGGGGGCAAGAGAAAAAGAATAGAATTTCACTAACCTACATGCTGATTTCATTCTGCAAGGAAAAACAGGGAAGCAAAAGTCCCAGGGAACATGCAAAGGCAGCTGGTCAAGGCTGGTTATATGCCAGACCTGCTCCGTTGTACTGAAAGATCATAACTGTTCAAATAAAAATTAAAGACTCCCCACAAAGACGGGCAGAGAGCTGAGGTGGGGCTGGACAGTGAGATGTCACTGTAGAAAGAAGCTGCTGGAAGGGCAGAAGAGGAACTACGTGGGATTCCTTGGGCAGGGAAGTCTCTCACCTCCCAGTCCTCTATGGAGTTCTGCCACTGAGCGATTTTGTCGATGTTCTCCAGCCGCCGCTTCCTCTCGTTGATGAGCCGAGCCACGTTCTTCATGGCGTTTAAGGCAGCCTCCACATCCTTGAAATCCCTGGGGAGGGGCAGAGCATTAGGTCTGGCAGAATGGCACGTGGGTTTTGTACCTACACTCCAGAGGAGAGCAGCCTGGCACAGAGCTGGGGATGGAGGCAGGAGTTCCACCTGCAGCCTGTCCCAGCTGTTCTGTGCTGGAATCAGACACCTGCTCCTGTGGCAGCTTCTCAGACACTCCCTGCTTCTGAGGCACAGATTATGGTCTGGTAACAAATCTAGGCCACCTCTGGGGAAGGGGGAAAGTAATCAAATTTAGCTACAGAGGTGTAAATATGAATTGCTGGAAGAACATCTAGGTTCTCATTTTCTTTTTGCAACATAATACAACATGTTCACAATGCTGCTGTTCCCATGCAGGGACTGGTCTGTGGTGCAGAGGTGAAGCAGTTCAACAGTAACTGGCTCGTTTCAAACAGGAGCTGATGGTTTATCTGGCAGGGTAGGACAGAGGCTCATCTGCCCTCCCCCACACACCATCTGTGGCCACCAGCTAGTTCTGCTGAGTTCAGAGCGGCTGGGAAGTAGCTGAGCTGCACAACTTGGCTCTAAGGCAACTCTCAAAACATCTGTGCACTTCCCTTAAGGAGCTTTCTGCTCCGAGGTCAGCTCCAGACAACACGCTTAGAGATTTAACAAGACATGCTTAAAACCGTTCTGGGAAGTACCAGGGCTGCAATTAGGAAGGTGAAATTGAGTCAAACCACAATGGACCACTATCAACATTTTCATACAGATTTTTCATGTTTTCAGATACTTAATTAAGCGACAGTTATTTGAGCCAAAGGCAGTGCCTTCACCCTGAAAGTGAGTGATGGATTTGGAGGCTCTGGAGCTGGCACTGAGGGGGCACCAAGCATGCATGGCTGGACTGCTGCAGGGCACAACTTCCCCCTGGGGAAGTGTAGCTGTATCGACACTTTGGGATATATTCAACCATTGCTTTTGGAGGCAAAGTTCTCAACACCACCACCAGAAACACGTAGCTCCAAAGTACGTTTGTGCTGGTATGGCAGATACTGAGCCAAATAAAATAGAAAAGGCCATTATAAAGTGGACCTTTTAACTCTCAATCTGTGACAGGAAAGCTCAGTGTAGTGGAAAATTACGTACTTGACATAAATATACCTTTTTTCCTGGTTTCTACAAGGTAACCTGTAAGAATTGTGGTGTTGGCTGCAGTTAGCCACTGCTCTCCATGCAAGATTCAGCAGGAGCCCATTTCCAGGAGAGCAGCCTGGCTCCTTCCCTCCCCCCTCACTGGCCTACCTGTGCTGGGGGTTGGTGTATTTGAGCAGCTCAGCCAGCTGCAGGGGGTATTTGCAGATTTTCTGCACGGGGGTGAGCAGGAAGCCATCCAGGGAGATGTCGATCATCTTCTGCAGCAGCCGGCAGGCCTCGAAGAAGTAAACGTACTTGTTCACCTTTGTGAGGCGCGACAGCTCCATGCAGGCGTTGGGGTGGTTGTTGCAGTACTCAGAGTAGATCTGAAACTCTGTTTGCTGCAAGGGACAGAGAGGGATTTACTGCCCCTGTTCCCCAGGCCATGCCCTGGCACAGACTCCTCTGTGTGTTTGAGGATTTGTACCCCGTCACTGGAACCCTTGGGGGATTTGTACCCCGTCACTGGAACCCTTGGGGGATTTGTATCCTGTCCCTGGAACCCTTTGGGGATTTGTACCCCGTCCCTGGAACCCTTTGGGGATTTGTATCCCGTCACTGGAAACCTTTGGGGATTTGTACCCCCGTCACTGGAACCCTTGGGGGATTTGTACCCCGTCCCTGGAACCCTTGGGGGATTTGTATCCCGTCCCTGGAACCCTTGGGGGATTTGTACCCCGTCCCTGGAACCCTTGGGGGATTTGTACCCCGTCACTGGAACCCTTGGGGGATTTGTACCCCGTCCCTGGAACCCTTGGGGGATTTGTATCCCGTCACTGGAACCCTCTGGGGATTTGTATCCCGTCACTGGAACCCTCGGGGGATTTGTATCCAGTCACTGGAACCCTCGGGGGATTTGTATCCCGTCACTGGAACCCTTGGGGGATTTGTATCCTCCCCAGGCTCTCAAGCCCACACACCTGAAGCTGGTCAGGATGTGTTACAGGTTCAGCACCTGCAGCTCATCTGAGAGACCCAGACATTCCCACATACCTGGGCTGGGCTCAGCAGAATGCTTTTAGTGCCCACACCAGCCACAGCTGATCCTGCACTGACCTGAAAATACCATCACTGCAAACTCACTGCAAAATACCTGAAAATCACGGCAAACTTGGTCCCCCTCAGGATTTTGGAACCTTCCTACGTTTTCCCTGAAGTTCAAAGGTCTGGCAGGGATTAGAGTGTTCAGAGGATGAGGTGCTTTGAAAATGCTCTTTCCACAGCCACAAAAGCTACAGGGTATTTCTTTGGGAAGTGGGGAGTGGTTGAACAGGGCCAGGGTGGGGAATGGTGGCATTTAATTTGATTGGATGGGTCTTTTTAAAGAAAGCTTCAGTTCTGTCAGATAAATTTCTAAATCCTCTGGTTTAATCATGCTCAGCTACCCCTTTCCCATTAAGTCAAATTTACTTACGTATTCCAAGAAGCACGAGCCAACCTCACTCAAATGTGGGTGGTCTTTGTTAAATTTCTTCTCTAGTGCTTTAACAAATTTCTTCTGGCACCTGTAGATGTCCTCAATATTCCCAAAGATTGTCTTCAGCTGTTCTTCTGTAAACATGTCTGCTCTTTTGCGGCACTGCTTAATGTAACCCTAGGAGAAAACCAAATTGGAAATCTTCCTGGGCACCTGCTGTGTGGCAACAGAAAGCCTCAAGGACTGCAGTCAGGTGTACATCACATTCCTGCAGAGATGTACCCATCTTTAACTGTTATTTCCTCTAATGATACCCTAAACGTGGTAGAAATGGAAGCTGCCACAGACTCACGGTGGGATGCTGCAGCCCACACCTGAAGGAGCCCCAGAGCTGCTTTGTCTCTTGCTGAAAAAGCCTTTATGTGTCTGCAGGCAGTGGGGTGCTCTGAGCCCAGCACTGCTGGATTCAGACCAGTTAAGTGCAGTTGTGGAACTGGTTTGGGTGCCCGTGTGAGGAGCTGATGACTGACCCCAGGCACAGGAGAGCTCCTGTGGAGGGGCAGGAGAGGTTTGTTGGTAACTGTGTGTGCTCTTTGCCCCAGCTGCCTCTGCTGCAGCCACTACACTTTGGTACCATTGCAGCAAAGATTCCTGCAAAAATTCCACCTGCCTTCACTCCCCCAGTGTACACAATGGATCTCTTTTAAAAGAGGTGTCACAATATTCTACATATTTGACAGTAAAGGACCCAATTGGCTGAGCAACCTCAGTTGTTTGGATCTGAGCATGACTTGCCTGAAGGCTGGAGTTGCTGATTATATTCCCCCAGAACAGATATTAGAGAGGACAGCAGTGCTAGACATTTACTTTTCTCTGGCTTGGGAAATTCAATTAATTCCATTTAATCAGAGCACAAGTGAGTGCTCCAAATGCAGAGGCATTTGGGATTTTGCTGTAATAAATTGTCTTCTGTTTTTTGAGCATATAATGGCATTCAGCAGAACTGATGAAAATACAGTCTCGTTTTCAGAAAAGTTACCTGCTTAGGGTCCCTTTCTGAGCAAGAATGGACAGAGTCCATTATCTTCAGCCAAGTTCTTACAGTCCCTTCCCCCTTTATTCCTTACCTCACAAATGTCCTTCAGGTGCTTGATGTAGTCTCTCTCTGTGCTTATGATCTCATTGATGACATTGGTCCTCATTTGGTCTTTGGTGGTCTGGCCCATCCCAAAGCGTCGGGACTCGTCCTCTTTTCCCCCCTCTACCTTCAGGGGATAATCTTCCATGGGCTCATCCTGGTTTACTCGCAGCTGTGCAGGCACACAAGATGTTCACTGCTCCTACTGCTAAACACAGCTCTGCCAAGGCAGTTCGGGACAGTGGACTGGGAGGGCAGACAAACACTGAGCTGGGACAAGGTGTGAAGAGGGTGTGTGTATTCCCTGGGAACATTTTCCCCTCGGGGAAGCTGAGCCCAGACAGTCACTTTGGGGAGGGTCCTTTCAAGCCACATGGCAGCTGCTCCCACCGTGACACCGGTGGTTTTAAGCAGGCATTTCTTGTGGACAGAAGTCACGGGAATAATATGGAGTCCTTCAGGAAGAATATATATAAAATCAGGACAAAAATGGTTTATGGAGTGAAATTTTCTTAAATATTTGAAGGAACACTTCGGGAGGGAGGGGAGAACCAGTAAATGGTTGGGTTTTTATCTGCTTTATTGCTCTTATACTGTAGGTAACAGATGGCCCCTCGGTGTCTGCTTGCCCAGGATTATTTAAAGAGAGTTTATTGCTAGAGTAAAAGCAGCTGCTGTGGGCACCACCGTGGGCAAGAAGGGCACTGCAGGCAGGGCTGTGTGGGGCTCCAGCCCCCATCAGATGGCAGCACAGGGAAACACCGGGCTGGGAGCTTCAGCAGATTCTGCTGCAGCCCCACAGGACCCCAGTTAAAGCTGCCACGACCGGGACATTTCACTCAGGAACTCTCTTTTCTGTGGTACTGTTGTAGCTCCTGGAGTGCCCGAGGGAGGACTCTGCACATTGCTCAAAGGATCCATCCCAGCACAGAGTGAAAGACGGGAAGTTAAAACACACATAATTATCAGAATTTTTAGTGCAATGACACAGAACTGCTTTTAAACTTTTAATGTCGTTTCTTCTAGGTTCTGTAACTTACCACTTGATACAAATACACCTATTATAAAAACCAGTGCACACCCCTTCTTTGCCAACACAGGCACAGATTACATTTACTCACTGCTGAAGCCCTCAAGATGTGCAACCCTGGTTCTCCTTCAGTGTGAGCAAGACATTGGCCTGAAACTCCTGTGGAGTGACAGAGTCCTGCAGTGTCACCCAAACCCCCAGACACAGCAGCCCTCCCTGCAGTGAGCTTCAGAGGAGGGAATTAGCAGGAAATCTTCACCTGGATGCTTGAATAAGTGCTGTGATTCCTGCCTTAAAAGAATTTCCTACTCTGCATCGCTAATGCCTAGTACTAACCTGCCTTACTCTAAGATACTATGACAAGTTTTTGCCAGCCAGGACAATTCAATTTACCAGTAACATGAAAGAAAAAAAGTCTGTGTTTTCATTGCAGAAAAAATAAAGCAGCGCTGAGGGCTTGGTAATCTTACAAAACATTCCACTGTTTGTAATAATTACCCAGCTGAGACCATCCCCTGCAACCTATAACAAAGCATTTCAAAACTGCCCAATTCTCCAAGGACTTCTGCTACAGACACCAGATGACCTCGTGTCACCTCCTTTCATGCTTCACCTGGTTTTGGGTCACTTGTGATCTGAAGTGACCTGGATAAAGAGCTAAAGGGCTGAGAATCCCTGCCCTTGGGCACCTCATTGCCTTTGCAGCGCTGGGGAGCCTGCCCCGAGGTGCTGAAAGCTGTCAGGCACCCACAGCACAGTCACAGGCACAGGCAGGGGAAAGGAAAAAAGCCTTTCTCCTCACAGCAGGACAGCAGAGCACAGCAGTTCCACCCTGCCACACTCCTGGTTCCCCTCTGCTTGCCCTGAGAGTTCAGATGTGTTTCAGAAAGCTCTGTTGGAAATGAAGCCTCTGCACTGAGCAGTTGGGACTGTCTGGGCTGGTCTGCACAGCTCTTCTGTGTGGCCTTTGTAGCTGGCACCAGGGGACAGCCTCGGTCTGTCACTCTCACAAAGCACCGAGTGTCTCAGACTGCCCCAGGTGACAGCCGAGACGTTTTTTGTGTTTTTCTCCTCCATTTTTAGCGCCTGGCATCCAGTGCTGTGTGCCAGGTGGGTGCATCCTCTGAGCCCAGCCCCAGCTGCAGAGAGGTGCCTTTGCAGCCATGCTCATCTCTATTGTCTGAGTGGACACTGGAGGGAAGATCTCTGCCAGCTGCATCAGGGATTCCTCCAGGAGAGTGCTGCTTGCTCCTGGAAGCAGATGCCATGTGCTTGGGCACAAATCAGCCAATATACAGATGGGTATGCAGGAACCAGGCTGCACAGCACCACACAGGGCAGCTCCCCAGCTGGCTCAGCTCAGCTCAGCTCAGCTCAGCTCAGCTCAGCTCAGCTCAGCTCAGCTCAGCTCTCCTCCAGTCTGCAGCTGAACCCTTTGCCCTGAGTTACTGATGTAGAGGAAGTTCTCCACACTGGTGGCTGCTCAGCCAGGAGGGCACCCTGTTCCATAGCCTCTTGGAGAGGAATACTAACAAGACATGCTGAACCATCTCCAACAGGGAAAGTCCTTAGGAGTCACCACAGAACATTAAACCTGGAGAAAAAGAACAAACTCCTGCTGCTAATGGAGAGGGCACAAAGAAAGATCATGGTCTTACCCGAACGAAGCTGGCTGGAAACCAGCCTTCACTGTCCAGAATCCTCCCCCACCACCACTCCTTGTTGGTGGCATCCATTACTTCGATGACATCGCCGGCCTTGAATCCCAGCTCCTGGTCATCCATGGTGACGTGGTCCCAGAGAGCTTCTGCGTACACCACGCTGCCATCGCTGATGAGCTGTGGGCAGAGCAGTCACTGTCAGTCCCTCCTGGCCAGCAGCACCGTGTGCCAGCTCTGTGCCCCCCATCAGCAATGAGAGCTGCTGCAAGGCTGCCACTTGCTTCACCTGCTCT
The DNA here is from genome assembly GCF_030490865.1 of Poecile atricapillus. Lineage (NCBI taxonomy): Eukaryota > Metazoa > Chordata > Aves > Passeriformes > Paridae > Poecile > Poecile atricapillus. The sequence continues at coordinate 4,534,659 of NC_081256.1, read as the reverse complement.
CAACAGCATTTATTCAGAATCATTTGTACACGCTACATTTGCTACCATAAAACATAAATTCTGGTATTTCATACTGCTGCCTTTGCCTCAGTAAACCAGGCTCGGTGGTTTCTCATTTGTGGAGGATGCTCTGGTGCTGCCAGTGCAGCTCTGCTCAGAAAAGTCTTGAAATAAAACCTTGAGCATCAATATTTAGAGACATACTTCAGAGGAGAAAGCATTTGGAGGCCTCAGAGCTGCTCTGGAATGGGGAGAGCCTGAAGCCTTTAAGGTGGTTAAACATAGCACTTAAGACATTTAAAATAAGACTCCTGGAGATTTTTAAGGAATTACACCAAGGAACAACAGTTATTTACTACACTCCCCATAGAGGCCCCTCTCTAGGAACAACAGAACCCCCAACAATTAAAACACCCAAACCAAAACCGAAGCCCATGTGGCTGGAAGCTGCAAGGGGGCTCCTGAGCACAGTGATGCTGTGCCTGGTGCCGTTCCTGGCAGTCCCACCTCAGCTGTGGGGGAGCCAGGTGACACTTGGGTGCCATTGCAGGGTGGGCTGGTCCAGCAGGAGTGCCTGATGCCACTGCTTCATCAGCTCAGAGTCTCCCTGGGATTTCAACAACCACAGAGTACACACACACAGAGCTCCCTGAGCGTACCTGGGACTGGCTGAACACCAAAGATCTGCCTGGGAAGATGGAGTGCATACTGGGGTTCTGCTAAAAGGGATGTGCCCATTGAGGAGCAGCAGTGAAGGAAAGTGGTGCAATGATCAATGATGGGAAGACAACAGGAGAAAGAGAAAAGCTGTCTGTGCCACTGTCCCAGCACTGCAGCAGTGTCACCACAGCACACAGGGCACCCACAGCCCCTGGGCTGCTCGGTCACCCGGAGCCATCCCCTGCTCTGGGTTACTGCTTCTGCCTCTCCACAAAGGAGACAGAGGCACGTTGGGAAAGAACGTCGGGATAATCGGGAGCTGAGTAAATCAGAAGAGGGTTAACGAGGCATTTGAAAGCAAATTGAAATGCAGTCTGCCTTTGGATAACAAATGCCCCTTCACTGAACCAGAAAGAGCTTAATGCAGTGTTTCCATTCTGACAAAAATAACAGGATGATGGGGAAGGAGAGGGTGAGAGGTTCCCACTTACCCACACAGCCAGTGTGTAGCCAGAGCTAGGTGGGATGCAGTGCAGCTATGTATATCTCTGTGAAAGTAGGGGATGGATCCATGTGGCAGCAAAAACAAAAGGGTTATTGATGTGTTAAAAACAACAGGAGTGCCTCAGAATGGTCATGTAGAAATGAGAGCCTCTCCCCCCAACAAAAGGTGGTGGGATCAGCCCAACTGAAGTGCACTAATGCACACAGGATGGGAAACAAACAGGAGGAGCCGAAGGCTATGGTGTGGAAGGAAAACTGGGATACAGCTGCCACCACAGCAACATGGTGGGACAATTCTCACAGCTGGAGTGCTGCAGTGGGTGGCCACAAATCCTTCAGAAGGAACAGGCATGGAAGGAGAGGCAGTGGGGGAACCCTGGATGTGAGGGAGTGTTTTGATGATGGTGATGACAGGGTTGAGTGTTCCCCCTCTCCTGAGGGGCAGCAGAGGAGCAGGCACTGATCTCTGCTCTCTGTTGCTCAGGACCCACAGGAATGGCCTGAAGCTGTGTCATAGGTTTAGGTTGGATATCAGGAAAAGGTTCTTTGCCCAGAGGGTGGTGGGGCTGCCAGAACTCAAGGAACGTTTGGACAATGCTGTCAGACACAGGGTGGAATTCTTGGGGTGTCTGTGCAGGGCCAGGAGTTGGACTTTGATGGTCCTTGTGTGTCCCTTCCAACTCAGGATATTCTATGATTCTCTAAATATATTTATCCATGATCTGGATGGGGAGATTGGATGCACCCTCAGTCATTTAGAGGTTTTAGCTTTGTAACATAAAGCAGTGGCCAGCAGGGAAGAGAGTGGATGTAGAAGTGTGTTTTTCCAGACTTGGCTATCAAGCTTCAGCTCCAGAAGAGCTGGGCTGTGGGTGCAGCCACTCTCACAAAGGGCTCTGCTGCTGCTTTGGGCAATCATCCCTTTGCTTTGGGACTGCAGGGACCAGAGCCTGTGCAGACCAGGGGGTGAGGAGCTGAGTACCTGGCCAGCCCTGTGGAGGGGAGCTCATTAAACACTCTGATCTCATTCTCACCTGCACTCAGGTGAGCCCCACACCAACTCACAGCAGCTGCTGCCATGCCCTGCTCAGTTACACATCCCTGCAGGAAGGGATGGCTGCTGCTCAGGAAATGGGCAGAAGCTGCTAAACCTTTGGAGTGTGGCATACAGCAGGCTTTTCAACATCCCAGCTGTGAGCAGCACATACAGAACATGGCTCTTTCTCAGACAAAACACCTTCTCTCTGTGCTGAAACATGCCAGCCTGGATCAGTGCTCCAAGTGTGATGTGCAGGCTGGCACACACACCGTGGCCATTGCCAGAGACAGACTGAGTGGACTTCCTCTAGCACTGAGATGATCACACAAACAGAGCACTGCTGATGTGAAGGCATTAATACCACGCAGTACCACACTGTCACATCTGGGTAACGTGATGAGAAGACAAGAGACCAAGCCTGACCTTGCATTTACAGCACATAGAGCTGATACACTGAGCTCATGGAGCCACATGGTTCTACTCAGTCACTGAAAGCCACAGGGCTGAGCAGAGACTCCTCAGCTGCTGTTTTAATCCATTCATTAATATTAATACTTTACATTTTCTCTATTCAACAACAGCCATACTGTGGATATGATTTGCAAAATATAGGAAGTCACAACTGTGGGATCACCAGCCTGGCCAAACAGACAGGCAGGACACTGCCAGTTCTCATGCAAAGGAATAAATAAAATACACATGAACAACCAGCCAGGATTTGTTTAAATGACAAGAAACACCAAGCTTCTGGGGAGGAATGATCTATATGGAATAAAGCATGAAATAAAGAGAAAAAAAACATTTCATCAGTTCTTGGGATTATGTCAGTTAATGTAATACAGCAGCACCCAACAGACCTTGACGTGCTCAGGCTGGCAGGCTGTGCCTGGTCCCCTCCCTGCCCCACTCCCTCCTGTGCTGGTGCAGGGCAGGGGCAGCCCTGGATGCTGAGCAGGGCTCAGTGATCACCATGGGCAGGGCTCTGCTTCTCTCTGCCCCCAGTTCAGGCTGTGCCTTACACTGTGTCCATTCCAACTCCCAGGCTGATCCAAAAACACCCAACACACCCCAAGAGCCCTTTCCCAGAGCAGGCACTGCTGGGTAGCTCAGAGCCAGGACTGGCATTTCCATGGCACAGGAGCACCTATGGTGCCACACATCCCCATCCCCTGTGCTGGCCGTGGGGAAAGAGGAGCAGGACTCTCCCTGTCCCAGGCAGGATAAAACACACCAGCAGGTAAAAGGGTTTTGGCAAAATGTGCTGGAGGTGGCACCATCAGCCGGCTCTGCTGAGGGAGCTGCCTGGAGAATGCTCACACTGCCAAACACGGCACCTCCTCGGCTCAAAAGGCTCAGCTCACCACACTTTGATCTTTGCAATTAAAGCAAGGTTTGAAAAACAACTACTCATTTCCATATGAAACAACATTTATGTGCCTGGCTTTGTAATGTCAAGGACAACTCGGTTCATGTTCTTGAAGAGGCCCAAACAAATGTATAGCAGAGAAAAGTCAGAAGACAGAATGCAAACCAGCCACCCCCCAGCTGCTCTGGATCCTGCAGCTGGCAGTGGGGAAAACAATCAGAAATCAACTTTTTTTCTTTGTTTATAAAAACATTTAACTTCGTAGACAGCAATATTTGCAACCCAAAGGCAGCACTAGCCCAGATGTTTTGAATCTGAAAATCAAGGGTAGCTTTTTACTGCCCTGGCCTTTCTGTGTCCCCAGTGCAGCCCCAGGCTCCTGTTCCAGCCCTCGCTGCTGCGAGGGGAAGGCACTGGGGTGATGCCTTGGGGTGGTTCCCTAGAATAAGATTAAGAGAATAAAGTGATTATTTATTGAAGGCCTTCACCAGGCACACCTTGGGCAGTCAGAAACCTCCCAGAGGCTGCAGCCAAGCTGGAAGATGGTCACAAGTTTCTCAGACAATTACAAGTTTGGTCCATTTCCATCTCAGGGGTTGATGCTCCAATTCCAGCTTCAGCTGATGAAGTCATTTACCCCCAGTTTGTTCCCCCAATTCACTTTTGTTTATTCTTTCAGGGCCTGAGGCTGTGGGGTGTCCTTGGCTTCCAGGCCCAGAGGAATTGTTTTGTCTGATCAAAGTGTGAAGACAGTATCTAACCCTCTGTTTGGAGTTTGGAGTTATGCACTAATGCAGCACAGGATTTGATAAATATAAAGGCTAAAATCCTAAGGTATCAGGGCAGCTCCTCCCATGGCACAGATGGAGGGGAAGATTGATGCTCCTCTGAGCACACAGAGGCTGCCAAGGAGGAGACACAGCCAGGGCTGTCGCACAGAGCTGCCCCAAATTAAGTCCATTATGTGTGGGCAAACAGATCTGGCACATCAAGGCCCGTTCCATGGGGCTCCTGTCTGTCTCAGGCTGGACACCTTGACATAATTACCTTGTATGTCCTGGTCTTGTTTGGACAGCACCTCCAGGCAATATAAACAGAGATAAAAGATCTCAGCATTGTACAGAAGGAGGGATGAAGATGCCTTTAGGAAATATTTATCTTTGAGTTACTAGTTTCTATTTGCATAGCTTTCTCTTGACAATGCCAAGTACACTGGATCATGAAGAGCCAAAAAATAAACCCAGGAGCATCAAAAGAATTGGGAAAAGGAAGATCAGGGAGAAGGTGCCAATAGAATGGAATTTATTTTTCAACTCTGTGACCCTAAAACAGGCATGTTCCACGAAGAGCACCTGAGCCCAGCCCTTCCTGGTGGACTAAAATGCTTGTCATGAAACCTGTGCTCACTGCCTGAACCCCCAAACTTGTGAGTAACAGACTGAAGCTGAACTGGTCCAGCACACCAAACATTCAAGCCCTGCAGCAGACCCCTGACTCCAGAGGCAAAGCCCTCCCACAGCTCCAGTTCCTTCAGCAGTCACTTTGCTTCCAGAGCTTTTCCTCTGCCTCTCCCATGCAAGGTGCAGCAGAGGAATGAAAAAAAAAATTACTTACACACATGCCCCAAGTTGTGCTTCATTCACACAAATACTTCCTTTCTCTGAACATGGGCAGAAACCAAAACTGGCCTCTGCCTGGAACTGAACCCATGGGACAGTTTTGAAATTGTCATGACAGCTTGCCCTTGCTTCCTCTCAAAACTTTTAGCTTCACTGTCTAATGATGGACACAGCAGAGATTAAATTTATCTCGCAGAGTTTCTGTCATCTGAGCAGCAGGCACTGGGTGAATGAGTTATCTGGACTGGCTTTTCAGAGCATCTCCCCTCCTGGGGAGACAGGCACCCCTAGGGAAGAGCTCATCCTCAGCATCTCTGTCAGCATGATGAGCTACCCAAGCCCTGGGGTTCCTGTCTGCCCTCGCTGCCAGGCAGCAATTTGGGCTGGCTCTGCTGGGCTGGACTCGCTGCTGCAGGGTGCCAGAGCCACCAGCACAGCTCTGCAGCCACAGCAAACACTCCAGTGCTTCTTGCTGCTCCTGTGGCCACACGTGCCAGGCTAAGACGAGCCCTCCCTGCCAGGGTGACAGCGGGCACGGGCTGGTGCCAGTGCCTCATTCACAGCCCACACACCGTGCCCCACACAGGACATGCCCTCGGCAGTTCTTGTCCTTTTGCCTACACTGTGAGCTGTGTGTTTTCCAGCACAGATTTTTGAGACTGATTAAGGATAGTGGAGGACTCTCAGGCATTTACCAAGCACTGCAGATCTCCATTCAAAATATTTTCATTTGACAGTGATTCTCCTTAACAAATATAAAATGTCAGTCAACAAAGATCTTAATCCAGCTAAGTGTGCTACACTGATATTCCACAGTGCTACTTTTTTAATCAGTGCCTGTAGTTAAACTCCTCATGTGACATCTAGTACAGCTGCCTCCATTTACCAAACACTCAAAATTTGTCATCACATTTATTTGGTAAGAACTATTTTCAACAAAACCATTCTGACTGGCATTAATTACATTATTCCCTTTTATTTATATCATGAGTCCTGATTCCCCCTCAGAAGTGATTTAAACAGATGGGAAGAGGAGGAGGGTCCTCCCTGCAGCAGGCAAGGAGAGGCTCCAGTGCTGCAGGAGGAGGCAGAGCTGTGCTTCATGGTGAGTGAAGAGTTTGACATGAGGAAGCCTGCCAGGGGTGCATATCCCCTGGGTGCCATTAAATGTGATCCTACAAACCCTAGAGTGATGCAAGAACCTCTCAGATCCTCACCTAAAATGTGGGAGCTGATTATTACAATGCAAAAGAAAACAACTGGGAAATTGCTTTCAACCATTTGACTTTTGGCTGATATAACTCAGGAAAGCTCTGATGAAGAAGTGGGGACAGTCACCTGTAGCTGAGGACACCTGAACCACCTCGACCCTGTCAGTGCCCTCAGGACTCCAACCCTCACTCTCCCATGGCCTGTCAAGTGAGTCTGCTCATTTGGGAACTAAGATCCCTAAGTTTTGGCATAAGGGAAAACCAGGAGCAAAGCCCTTCTCAGGCCTCTCAGTAACTCTGCAACAGGCTTTGTGTCACATTTAATAGCTGCACACTGCAGTTGCTGGTAACATGTACAGTAAGTAAAGCTGTAAAGCAGCTTCCATTTTAACCTGTCAAACAATTTTCCAGAGGATATTTGTTGAAACTTTTGTATATAACACATTTCTTTTCCGTTACAAGTGAAATATATTTTCATTCTTTCTAAAGAGGTAGATAAAACGCACAGGGTGAAAAATGGCAACAGAAATTCTGTGCTGACAAATGTAACACAAACAGTATCTAACACAAGTGTCTGACTGAATGAGCTGCTCCTCAGGAAGGTCTCTGCAGACCCATTTAAGAAAACATCAGCCCCCTCCATCAGGGTCAGAAGGCCAAGTATCAGGAATGACTCAGAAAGAGAGAGGAGAACTAGGCAAGGCACAAAGAGCAGCATGAATCAAACGTGGGAAGAGTTTCTAGGCCAGCACAAGCTAAACAGACCTTGAAGCTGCAACAGAGACAGGTGGATGGAGGGTGGCCATCAGCTGAAGGCTCAGAAAAAGGTTATTTCTAATCCAGGCTGCTGGGTGCCCAGTGAAACCAGCAGGGAAGAACCCTGGGACAAAAGCTGGACCTTTTCCCTGTGGTGCATAATTAAGCTGTGCCACAGGAAGCCCCACAGCTGAACACAGAGGTGGTTTTAAAAAAGATGAAGGAAATGTATGTCCTTCAAGGACATTTAAACACATCCTGTCTGGATGCAGCCCATCAAGGACCTTAAACACACCTGGGAAGGCACACGAGGCAAAGAGCCAGAACACACTTGCCTCTACTCCTGAGCAGTTACCCAAGTCACAGCTAAAAGTGTCACTGGCTGGTCCCACAACCCTGGGCATTAGGGGGGTAAACTTTATCTCAGAGCCCTTTAGGACATTAGGGCAGTAAAAAGCACAGAAGGAAAGAAATGCTGACTATTTGTATTACCCACAGATACTTCCTAAAAGCAGTGAGCCCTGAAAATGTTAACCTGGCAGGCACAGCTCCATCCCCTGAGGTACAGCAACACTGTCATTCAGGTGGAAAATGAGCAGTTGCTAACACAGTAATTACAGGGACATTAGGATGTCCCCTGGGGCAGGGCTGTTCCTCTCCTGGCTGGGACTTCTCACACATTCAATATAACAGATCCCACACACTCCATCCTACACAGCAGCCCTCACCAGGAACACACATCTGGAGCAGCCCTTCCTCCCTACACATGGATATCTAGCTCCTGGCATGCTTCTCTTTTCTTCAGAAAGGAGAATGAAAGTGTAGCCAGGGACACAGAGTCCCTGAACACAGGAGCAGGTATGTGCCACATCTTCACTCAAAATGTCCAGAAAGCCCTTTGCAATTAGGAGCTCAAAGGACCTCAAAACCTCCTTAAAGACACAGAACTTAAGTCATTCCAAAGCTCTAAATCAGCTTAAACAGCTTAAACTCATCTAAGGCCCTACAGTGTTTTAAGCATTTTAAACCCATCTAAAGCCTTAAAGTGGCTTAAGGAGCTTGAAATACTCTAAGGCTTAAAAGTGGTTTAAGAATCTCTAACTTTTGGCTCAGCCACTCCTCATTCCTCACCCAAGCCACAGAGTCCCAGTTACCCCAAACAGCCCAGATGCCACCGAAACAGCACCTGGAAATTGTCCACACACCCTTCTCCTACTTTCCTTGGTTTCAAAGGCTGGAAAGGTGCGAGGCCTGGGGTTGAACTCTCAGGTTTGAACAAGACTCTGACCTAGGGCTCACACATCTGCAAAGTTCAGAATTTCTGGTTCCAGTTTGGCTGTAGATGAAAATTGTGTCAGACTGTCTGACTCCCCACTTCACCTCACCAGGGGTTTTGAAGTCCACACTCACTGCAGAGGATGAAGCAAAGCTGGTTGCCACAATTTTTGCATTTTCTGATGCCCTGATTTTAACTGTGCAGCCAGGGAATGGAAACAGCCCAGGATGTTTCTGTTTGGTTGTTCACACGTTTAAGAGTGATTGTTTGCATTCTTTTTACACTGCCATTTCTCAGACACTTAAGCAGAAACTATTTTCATCAGAAAATTTTATTTACCACTACATTAACACGTTTCTATGTCACTTATGCTTTCCCCATTCTGCTCTTGTCTCTCCTTTTCCCTCTCTGCAGGACAGCTCCTGGTTCCACTGCTTCTCTCATGACTTAATTCTGGAATTTTTCCTATCTACCTCCTCTTTTGCTTTCCCTTTCATCACTATGTCTTTGCACAAATGAGGAATATACTCTACAGATCCCTCAGGATAATGTAGCCAAACCAGTTCAGCTGTAGATATTCTGGCATGCAGATTTATTGAGGATAAATGCTGCATCCTGGCTCCTGGAAGAAGGAAAGGAAAGGGAACCATGCAGGTCACAGGCTCTCTGCCTGCTGATGACTCTTCCCCCAAAAGATACAGCAAATTATGGAATCAGTTATAGCTTGAAGGCAAATTAATCTAAATTTATTTTACAAATAAGGTCAAAGAAAACATTTAAAAGCAGATATAAATTACATTGCTAACAAACCCTTCTGCATCATCCAAACATCAGCATCAAGCCCAAAACACAGCTCATGGCTTTCTTTTTCATGTGTGTGCATGAAAAAAGCAGTGTGTACACTGCAAAAAACATACTGAAATAATTTTTATTGTTCCTACCTCCTGTGAAAATGCCTCCTTTGCATTAAGCTGTGCCAAAGTCTGTACAACACTGGCAGGTGCTGGCAGGTGTGCTGCACAACACAGATTGTTCATCTATTTCCATCACATGGCTCAAAGTTGTTCTCCCTGCCTCAAAAGAACCATGCACAATTTGGTATCCATTTTCTTTCTTCACTTTTTCCTGAAACCCTGCAAGGTTTTGGTGACAAAATTTAAAACTTCTACCACTGCCACCACCACCCATCCCCTTTCTGGTGATCTCTTTCCCATTGTACACACACTGGGCTAGATGGTTTGTTCACAGAACTAAGAATTGATGTTTCTTCTATTGTTTGAAAATGGGGCAGAGGAAAATGTGAACAGATAGAGAAGAACAAAAAAAGACCTTGATAATGTCTCACTGTCAGGCAAAGGAGGCTGCCTAAGCCTTTGTTTTTGGTTAATTTCTGTAAATATAAAAATCATCCATTTCTTTTGTAGTCCCTACAGAAGGTTCTTCAAGTTATATACATCCTAGAAAAAAAACAAACCACCTTTTCCTATTGGAAGTGTCCTGTGCTAGGTGAAGAAGATGTTCAGGAAGCAGCAGCATCCTGGGATCTGTACTAGCTTCCTAGGCCCTGTACGATTCAGCTTTTGAATATATTCATTTTCTTCATTTGTCTCACATCCACATCATCTGGATGATAAGATTTAATGGCCTAAACAAAGCCAAGGCTTCATACCAGAACCACATTCCTGTTTCCAAGACCACACCACAAACAAGTCCTCTAACTACAGGAGACCAAAGCAGCTGCTCTCCTCCTGCAGGACGCAGCTCTGGTGCAGACAGGAAATCACAGACCTCCTGTCGTGCCCCAGTCTCATTTCTGTCACCCTGACTCCCTGCACAGCCCTCCCACAGTGGCCACGGCTCTCCAGCAGGACCAAGGAGTTTTGCAGAGGCAGCTCTGTGTTCAGCTGAGCACGTTCTGGTAGGTTGGGCAGTGATGGGCTCCTGCCATTCCCAGCACTCCTCTCTTGGCATCCAGTGCAAATCTTCTCACTACGTAATTAGATTATGCTTATTATAACGAGTGCTGGCTCCTGGGCACTACAGGTGTGAACTGGGACGCTAAAAATACCGAGCCATGACTCTTTAGCAGCCTGTCTTTTCCTAATCTCCTGCTGGAACTGTTTCATCTGGTGAGGTGAGGAAAGCTGTGCTGGGCTGCTGCTGAGAGATCCCGGTGGAGCTGTGTGGGTTCACACAGTGCCTATATCCAGTGTTTTTATTTCCATATAACATTTTCCACAGCACTGCAGATACTCAGCATGCCAGGAGTGGAGCAGATCACGGTTCAGAACAAGCACAAGCAGAGGAACCCTGCTGTACCTGTGCTTGGAGCTGTAGCACCCCAAAGAACGCTCATGTACTGCCCCTGCACAGCAGCCACCACCAACCAGCACAGCTTAGCAGGAGACAGCTGATCCCATTCCTGAGCTATATCCCAAACAGCACTGGACAAGCACGAGATTTTCAGGTGTGGGCCCTGTGCTGTTTGCTCCATGCCCTGTGTCCCCTTGGCTTGGCCCAGCAGGCTGCTGTGGGCAGGAGCAGCTGCAGGAAGAACAGAGGGGGCTGAAGGCAGCCCTCATTCCCCCAGCTGGGGGAGGCTCTACCTGCTCTGCACCAGGACACAGCAGTGATTCGGGGCTCCAGTGTGAAACTGGTGCTCTCTGGAGGTAAAAGCACACTGGAAGGGCTGTGCTAGGGTCTCTCTCCAGGGAGGGGGAAGGGGAAGACAGGACAGGACCTCTGTGCTGCAGCAGGATGGGTGGGACCAGAGCCCAGTACCAGCCCCTTGTTCCAGAGGTGCCAGGTCTCCTGGGTATTGCAAGGGAGAGCAAACTCCCAAATTTCCCTCTCTGTGGTCCTTCACACCTGGCTGACTCCTCTGCTGAAAGGCTGACCAACATCCTCTTTGGGAGATACTTTCTTTCAGCACCTCCAACACAGATGAGCTGTCACATTTATCAGTACAAATGCAGAAATCTTGTATGCACACAACAGGATGGGGAAAGCCACTGTGCTGTGACACAGGTCCACACCACCCCTTTGAGCTCCAATTCTGCCAAACACAGACACAGAGTGGGTGCACTGTATGTGACACCAAGAGTCATGCCTGGAGTAATCCTGGCCAAAGAATACGTACATACAAAGATTCATATAAGACATAATTTTATTCCAGTTTGCAGCACACTCTGTAGTTAACAAGGCCAGTGACACAGCATCAATAACAAATACCCTCCCCTCTAGAAATCTTTCTTTAACCTTTCTTTAATTCTGTGTAATGTGGCTTCTTTTGTTGTGTGTTAATTTTTAAATTTATATCAAAACACTGGAAGGAGTAATTAAAAGTAATTGTTGATGGTATCATCCTAAGTGCTTACTGTGTTTCTTATCTGGCCAGCTCATGCCTTGGATTCCAAGAATAAATCACAAAGACAGCAGATACCACATATCACCACAGAAATGAGCTTAGCCTGGGAGAACAAATTAAGCAAAGATATAATCTAAAGCCCAGATCTCCCTTTGGAAATGATATCTTGGTCTCACTCCTGTTCACAGTTGCTCTTTGCTCTCACAAGGCTCAAAGCAGAGCAGTAGCAGAGCTCTTGACTGTTCAACATTCTGAACTTGTCCCATGCAGGGAGCACAGCACATCCCTGTAGGGCTCAGGACATGGCACATCCCTGTCCCTGTCCCTGTCGGGCTCAGGGCAAGGCACATCCCTGTCCCTGTCCCTGTCGGGCTCAGGGCATGGCACATCCCTGTCCCTGTTGGCCTCAGGACATGGCACATCCCTATCCCTGTTGGGCTCAGGACATGGCACATCCCTGTCCCTGTCCCTATCCCTGTAGGGCTCAGGACATGGCACATCCCTGTTCCTGTCAGGCTCAGGACATGGCACATCCCTGTCCCTGTCCCTGTAGGGCTCAGGACATGGCACATCCCTGTCCCTGTCCCTATCCCTGTAGGGCTCAGGGCATGGCACATCCCTGTCCCTGTCGGGCTCAGGGCATGGCACATCCCTGTCCCTGTCCCTGTAGGGCTCAGGACATGGCACATCCCTGTCCCTGTCCCTATCCCTGTAGGGCTCAGGGCATGGCACATCCCTGTCCCTGTCCCTGCAGGGCTCAGGACATGGCACATCCCTGTCCCTGTCCCTATCCCTGTAGGGCTCAGGGCATGGCACATCCCTGTTCCTGTCAGGCTCAGGGCATGGCACATCCCTGTCCCTGTCCCTGTAGGGCTCAGGACATGGCACATTCCTGTCCCTGCCTGTGCAGAGCACCAGAGGACATGGGAAGAGTGCAGGCACAGCCTCACTCTGCACCCAGGGGTGAAGACAAGAAGGAGGAGGGGCTGTCCACACAAGGGCCTGGCTGCCATGCCCTGCTCTGCAGCAGGAGCAGCGAGCTGTGGGGACAGGAGCTGTGGGGACAGGAGCTGTGGGGACAGGAGCTGTGGGTGCAGGAGCTGTGGGTGCAGGAGCTGTGGGGACAGGAGCTGTGGGGACAGGAGCTGTGGGGACAGGAGCTGTGGGTGCAGGAGCTGTGGGTGCAGGAGCTGTGGGGACAGGAGCTGTGGGGACAGGAGCTGTGGGGACATGAGCTGTGGGGACAGGAGCAGTGGGTGCAGGAGCTGTGGGTGCAGGAGCTGTGGGTGCAGGAGCTGTGGGTACAGGGGATGTGGATACAGGAGCAGTGGGTGCAGGAGCTGTGGGTACAGGAGCTGTGGGGACAGGGGATGTGGGTGCAGGAGCTGTGGGGACAGGGGATGTGGGTACAGGAGCTGTGGGTACAGGAGCTGTGGGGACAGGGGATGTGGGTGCAGGAGCTGTGGGGACAGGAGCTGTGGGTGCAGGAGCTGTGGGGACAGGAGCTGTGGGGACAGGAGCTGTGGGTGCAGGAGCTGTGGGTGCAGGAGCTGTGGGTGCAGGAGCAGTGGGGACAGGAGCTGTGGGTGCAGGAGCTGTGGGGACTGGAGCTATGGGGACAGGAGCTGTGGGGACAGGAGCTGTGGGTGCAGGAGCTGTGGGTGCAGGAGCTGTGGGGACAGGAGCTGTGGGTGCAGGAGCTGTGGGGACTGGAGCTGTGGGGACAGGAGCTGTGGGGACAGGAGCTGTGGGTGCAGGAGCAGTGGGTGCAGGAGCTGTGGGGACAGGAGCTGTGGGTGCAGGAGCTGTGGGTGCAGGAGCAGTGGGGACAGGAGCTGTGGGGACAGGGGATGTGGGTACAGGAGCTGTGAGGACAGAAGCTGTGGGGACAGGAGCAGTGGATACAGGAGCTGTGGGTGCAGGAGCTGTGGGGACAGGAGCTGTGGGGACAGGAGCAGTGGGGACAGGAGCTGTGGGTACAGGGGATGTGGGGACAGGAGCTGTGGGGACAGGGGATGTGGGTACAGGAGCTGTGGGTGCAGGAGCTGTGGGGACAGGGGATGTGGGTGCAGGAGCTGTGGGTACAGGAGCTGTGGGTGCAGGAGCTGTGGGGACAGGAGCTGTGGGTGCAGGAGCTGTGGGGACAGGAGCAGTGGACACAGGAGCAGTGGGTGCAGGAGCTGTGGGGACAGGAGCTGTGGGGACAGGAGCTCAGTGCTGCTCCCTCCCTAGGCTGTGGCCCCAGGGCAGGGCCTGGTGGCCAGGTGACAGCAGGGTGACAGTCACAGCCCTTCTGCAGAGCACCCAGCTCCCCTGGCAGATGAGAGCACTGAGAGCCAACTGAAACACCCAACAGAAGTGTCAGAGCCTCTTCCTTCCCCACTGTCCTTCTATCACCACCTACAGCTTCTGCACACGATTCAGGGATCCTTCACCAGCTCTGTTTTTCCTGGGCTTTATTGGCCATTGCAGCTTCTTCAGCCAAGATGTGAGGCAGGATTGAATGAGTCACAACTAATACCAGACTGATTAACACTTACATGTCAACTGCTGCTTCCAGCTGAATGCATACAGCTGTAGGGGAAGCTGAGGAAGGAGAAAAACATTGAGTTCCCCATAACAAAACTTGACACGGGTACTTCAAGACTAGTCAGGTATCAAGAATCTAGACAAGCATTTATAAGAGGAAATTAAAATTCACCAAACATTAAATAGTAAGTGGGAAAATGTTTCCAGGCTTAGAGCAACCCAAGCTAACACCTGTTGCAAGCAGTGTTGGAACATGTCTTTCCCAAGGGTTCTCTGTAATCTTGATATCTTTCTCACCAGAATTTTTAAATGCAAGAACAATTCTACTTTTTTTGCTCCCAATTGTTCTGGTACAAAATTGTCCCAAGCAGGAGTAATGTAAATTGTCCCAAGCAGGGAAGGGGAAGGCAATTTCACCAAAGGGTACACTACCCCTTCCTATAATGCACTTTTCTTCCTCACTGCCCTGCACTCCCTACAGCCCTTGAAAGAAACCATTCTTTCCTTTAGTTCTCTAACAGCGAGCAGGTCTCCTGCTGGGAAAAGCTTGAGCCTTTTCCATCAGCAACTGCAGTGCTTCCCAGAGGAGAGTCCATCAGGATTCCTTCTGCAGAAAGCATCATGGCAGCTCTGTACCCCAGAGCCATGAACTGCCCAAACCCACAGCATTCCTAAGCCTTCCCAGGTTTGATATTCCCAACCCAGCAGAGCCCTCCAGCAAGCAGCTGCAATAAAGGCATCCCCAAACTGAATATGCAGCAGTAGCAGAGGGTGAATTACTTCATCACCACAAGACCAGATCCATGCTAAGCAGTTTTACAGGACACTTAATAAAAAGAAGTTCCTGGAAAACTTCCCTGAAGTCCCTTCCTAGGCAGAGTGGAACAGGAAGCTGCAGTCTCCAGTTCAGTGACAAAAGCCACCCAAGGACCGTGTCAGGGACATGGCAGCGAGCTCAACAAGAGCATGAGTCACTTGGTGAATCCAGGCTCAGTCCAGGCTGGCAGATGCTTGTGCTCAGCTTCCCAGCTGCCCCACATTGCTTCCACACACTGAGCCAAACCCTGGGATTATGAATGGAGCCCATCTCCAGCTACTCCTCAGAGCTGCACGTGCATTCAGGCCCTGTGAATGACTGCCCTTCCCATCTAACACCAGGGGTGCTTTTGCAGCATTTCCAGATTCAGAGCAGGCACGACAGCAATCACTGACAGTCCAAACTTGCTGCAGGGGCTGCCATGACACTGAGGCCTCTCTGTTCCCCCTGCAAGGGGTGGGAGCTTCTGAACCTCAAGCACTTTCAGAACCTGCTCAAACCTTGTACAGGATTTGCCCTCATAGGCAGCTACCAAAAGCTTTCTGTCACTGACACCTACGACCCCAAAGCTGTACTTTGGTCCCTCACGTGTCATTTGAAGACTGAGGTGTACATTCCCATCATTCACTTGTCCTTCCCAAGGAACAATCCTTTTTCCACCTTATGCCATTTGGTTCTGATTCCAGCTGAAACTAAGACCTCAGGTAAAGTTTAGAGGCAAGATGAAACAGATCTGATTGAAAGTCAAGTTGTGAGCTGTGGTTACCTTTTTTTTTTAATAGTTACTTCAGAAAACAACATAGACTGGATGGTTTTGGTGCCTGTTTATCACAATTGCTAGATAATAGAATTTATAGCCTAGTTTGAGATTTTTAATAATTCAAAACTGTTCATCTGCACAAGAGATTCCCAGAGAACTGAAGGGAGTGGGGGCCTGTTGCTGACCCACACCCAGAGCTGCAAGGGAGAGTCCTCTCTCAGGGAAAAGATGTTCTGCACCTCAGGTGTAACAGAAAAGAGCTCCACGGGTACAAATCCCATTCTTTCCATGCTAAAGTGACGTGGTTTTGTACGACACTAATGTATTACACAATCACATAAATAACTGATACAGAGTACATCACTCATGATGACAGAGACAACACCACTATCCAGCCTTTCTCAACACCAAATCAGACTCCAGGAGCCATAAATATTCAGGTCTGAAAGAACTGCAGTAGCCTCAACCATTAGTGCCAGCAAACACACTGCCCTTGTGAAAGCTGTACTTAAATTGCAGATTACCTAATACACAAAATGAAGGATCCTGCTGAATTTTAAGGGCTTGCATCTTTTGCAGTCTTCTGCACAAAAGCAAGCAGTGTCATTAAGAACAGTGCACCGTGGCTTCCTTTCCAGTCTGTCTTCCTCCAGGGACCGGTCTCCTTCAGTGCCATTGAGTGGAGGGTTGCTCCATTGGGGTGCCAATGCCAAGTGTGGAAGTGCTGTGATGTGCAGGGCTGCTGGTAACATCCCGGTGGTGAGCAGGCCAGGATGGGGCAGGCTGCCCTTCCTTCCCTGGCAGCCTTCCCCAGGGTGGGCACGGCTGTCCCGGCCCGTCAGGAACCAGGGGCCTGCAGTCCTGGGCCTCTGCCAGCCATTTTGATACATACAGCTGATAAGCACTGAGGTATCGTAAAGGAAATGGGATTAAAGCCAACAAAACGCTCCTTCCACATTGCTGCAGCGTTTATTCAGCCTGAATTCCTGATGGACTCTATTAATCAATCTCTTTGGCTAATTGGGCATTGCTCATGGCACAGCACAGCGCTCACAGTGACAGAGCAGCGGAGGCGTTTCAGGCTTCAGCTTTTACAGCAGGTGTTTACATGGAGCTGCTCCTTGAGGAAGGGCTCCTTACAGGATGACTGTCCCTCTGCAAACAAAGCCGCAGCACTTCGGGCTTCTCCAGGGCTGACAAGTGCTACGTGCAGGCACGGAATCGTCATGGCTAGGAATCAAGGCTGATTAGTGCCACGGAGAGCGGCTACGATTAAGCAGGTTGGCTCCGTTAGCTCTCTCCCTTTCTCTTGTTTACCTGGGATCCAAGCGCAAGGCACGAGTGATGACAGGAGGAGAGTGAGGGGAGCAGGGTGGGGAAGGAGCTGATGATTAAAAACACGGGAGGAATACTCTGAGACACACAGTCACCGTAACAGCAGACAAGCAGACCAGAGGCAGACAACGACAAGCTGACCTGCTGATTTGTTGCCCAGTCCTGGAAACCCCCATGCACCACGCCACTACCGGCGGTCCTCCTTCAGTGAAATGCCAAAAGAAACATCAGCACCACGTTGACGATGATGAGGAAGAGCAGGATGACAAAGACCACTACCCGCTGGGTCTCCGGGTTCATGTTGCAGCGGAGGAAAGTGTGAAGCACACTCCATTTGTGCCTGCTTCTGTCGGGGACCTTTGCCATGGCTTCAGCCCCCGCAGAAAAAAAAAAAAATTAAAAAAAAAAATAAAAAGGGAATAAAAAAGCTTAAGTGCCTGCCAGGGCAGGATGGGGCAGAGGGCTGGGAACAAAAGCTGTTTGCAGCTCTCAAAAGCCGAAGTCTAAAGGGTTCGGCACAGCCACAGCACGTGTGCCAAACGCCCCCTCAGCTCAGGGCGAGCCGGGCAGCAGATCCCCGGGGCTCCACGTCTTCTGTGCCCGAGGAGCCGTCGCCATCGCTCCGGCAGGAGGAGGACATGGGGTTCCTTGTGGCGGAGCTCTGCAATCCGGCTGCGATGTCGCTTCGCAGAGAGCGGCGCCGCGATTTGCTGCGCTCGGTCTCCAGGATACACCGGGCCTTAGCAACGCGAGCGGGGTGCGCGGGAGCCGCTTACGGACGGGCAGCGCAGGATTAGGCGGCCGCTTTTCTAAATCCCTCCGGCCGCACGCCGAGTGTGCCAGCAATAGAGGCGAGTCCTGACACAAGGTAAATCCCCTGCTGGGGGGGCCGGCCCTGCACAGGTGAGGGCACACGGGCACCTGAGCGTGCAACAGGTGCGGGGTGTTCGCAGGGGGACGGGAGGCGCAGCCCTGGCTCCCCACGGAGCCCAGGAGCAGCAGCTTCTGTTGGATTCTGCACTTCGCTTCCTGGCAGCATCCCGGAGCCACAAAGTCTAAAGGACTTGGCTCCCTCTGCCAACGCCTCCGTGGGTCTGAGTCACTGCAAATCTCCAAACCTCTGCAATCAAAAAACCTTTATTCAGCTCTGCAGAGCCCTAAACATGCTTTTATGAACTGAACTTTTGCTGCTGGACTGCAAAGTTCACCGAGCACCAAGTGCCTCAGCTACACTCACGGATTGCCCAGCTGAGCTATCTCCCACCCGTGCTGGGTGAGGAACAGAGGGAAAAGGCACTCCTCCTTGGAAGGATTAGGGATAGATCTTGGAGAGCACCAGCACAGGCTCTTCCACTGCAGCCCTTGTGTTTCCTCTAGCCAGCAAAGCAGAGCCCACCTCTTACTCAACAGCCAGCAGCAATCGCTTCCCAGGAGAGGAGGAGGAGGAGGACTCAGTATTCAAATCCTTCATTGACACTTCACATCTTCCAGTTCTCACTTTTGCCACACATTCCCTGTCATGAAACCGAGGGATACAAATCCAGCAATCCTGAAATCGGCTCAATCCAGAGCTTGGATTTAGGGCTAGGTGATGCTGGAGCTGTGTGTGGAGCTGCAGATGGAGGATGGAGTTATCCAAGAGGATGACTCTGCACTTTACACAGAAGTTTCCAACACGGCCACACACATTCCTAGGAGCAGAAAGCAGAACACGAGGTTCCCCCCCCCTAAACAAAACACCTCTGGTAGCCTCCATCTCAAGGAAGGGCCATGTGGGAGCAGCCACACCGTGTGGGCACAAATGGAACATTTTCAGCTTCTCTCACAACTGAGTAACAAACTAACAAGAAAGCTGTTTGTTTTTTTTCAGGTGTTAGCACATCATTGCCCATAATGTTTCTTGGCGACCTGTACAGCTGCTGTATGTATCCTGGAAAACAGCAGGTAAGCTATTTAAATGGGGAAAGGTTTAAGTTGTGCCAGCCTCAGCAGGGGCTATACAGAAAGGCCAGTCAAAACTTCCATTGTCTCCTTGTGCTTCTGCAGTGTTTAAGATAGCTGTCTTTCTTAGTCATAATAAAATCAAACCAAGAATTATTTCAGTTTCTCATTTCTGAATATAAAGATCCTGCAAATCTCCTTGTCTCTAGCCTAAATATAGAACAAGGAGAATGATGCATAGGATGAGGTCTTGTGCTCTCAATGCAGCTTCAAGACCTGTAGGAAAAACCTCACAAACAGAGCAAACTGCTGGGATCTACAGGCTGCCCAAGCTCACCAGTGTTTGAGCTTTCAGCCTGCAATGACTTAATGGCTTAAAAAAACTATTTTTCCCTGCCATGTGCACCACAGCAGAACACTTCAAGGCTTGCAGACTTCAATTAACTGAAAGTTCTTCAAGTCCACAGCTGACTCGCATCACTGCATTGTTCAGCTCCTGGGCATTCTGCAAATCTTGTCTGGCTCTGAAGGCTTTTTATGCCTGATTGAGTTTGGATATAAGCCACCAAGCAAGATTTGGGTGGGATGTAGATCTTCAGGAGAAGCTAATTATGGTGAATGGAAAGCATGATCACACCCACTTCTCTGAAACCTGCACAGCAGCTACTATCTTCTCCAAGCACATAGTTACACTGAAAAGAAATGGATAAACTCCAGTGATTCAACAAGGCCAGCAGAGCTACACTGTTGGTACTGCAGGATATGGGGTAGTTTCTAAAATCCATTATATAATTCTCCCCCAGTTTCCTGAAATTTTTGCCACTTATGAACATGCTAAAAGATTTGAAGGTAAAACCACAGAAAATTTGAGGACATCTGAAAGAGGAAAGCAGTTCACTTCTTGGATGCTGCTCTGAGCTCCCCTGGAAAAATAAGTCCAGGGGAAACTGATGCCACAAAGAAATTGCAGGGGAAAAAAAAAAGGCACAAAATTGTAGTGGAAGGTATATTTTCATATAACTCTGTGGTATCTAAGAAACACCCCAAGCCCCAGCTCTGTTCCTTTGCTCTTCTGATGTGCAGACCCAAGTGCCCCCCTGCACTACATTGCCTGGGCACAAATAACATATTTTCCTCATGTACATCTTGGAGCATTGCACAATTGATGTTAAGTGGCATTCACCCTTGTGACCCCTCAGCGAAGAGAAACTGATCTAGACAAGGACAAAAGCTGCAGAGTGACTCTAGCTGTGACCTGGCTTTTGTTTCCACCCCCACACAGTGAATCCCCTCTCACAAGGTCTGTGGCAGAGATGCTGCATGGAGGAGTCACTTCCATGGTAACTCCAAGTGTTTGCACTGAGGGGGCTCTCTGCTAAACATCATGTGGCATTTTTCCATCATGGAAATAAAGCCTCATTCTTATTCCTCACTGATCAGACATGCTTCTGTGGTAGGTGGCATCAGCAAGAGATGAAATATCTGGAAGTTTTACCTCATGGCTTGTAATACAGCGGGGCTCACTTTGTATAACTATCACTGAGGGAGCATATTTCAAATAATTGTTGCACAATCTCCACTGGAATCTAATTTGCAATTGTAATAATTTCCTTTCAACACTTCCTCTAAGAGCCATCCTCAGCCAGGACTGCACCATGGGAATAATGCTGCCACTCAAACAGAGCAAGCACTGAGCACAGCAAAGCCTCAAAGGCCTGGACACACACAGAGCCCTGCTGCAGTCCCAGAAGCTGCTCAGTGACCAAGGGGGAATGAGGTATTCAAGAACCCCCAAGTCTAATATTAATATTACTATTAGATTAATTAATATAAGATCTAATATTAGATAAAATAAAGACATACCTTCATTTTTTCATCAAAATGATACTAAATATTGCCCAGTCTTTACTCATCTCACCATGCAGCACATGAGGCCTAAGCTTTTGAGGACTGCTTTAGGTGTCATTTTTAGATGGCCAGGAGTACACAGACAAACCCACTGTCTACCAGTGAAAAAGGTGTTTCCATATTGTAACAGCTGAACTGGGAACTGAAAGGCACACACACATAAATGTGAACTGTAATAAGCAGCACAGGTGTACCAGTAGAACAAGCAGATAAATAACTGAGGAGACAAGCAGTGAAGCAGGATCCATCAAGCTGGGAAAGCAAAGAGCTTGTGTCCCACAGCAAGGCCACCAAGAGTGCTGGCATGGGGGACCAGCCCCACCTTTCTCCTCTCTCCTGGTGAGCAGGCTGGGAAAGTAAAGCTCCAAGCAGAACACTACATACCATGCTGGAGCACATTTCCAGGACTTCCTATTCTTGCCTTGTCACAAATAGGAATGTGCTTGCTACAAGTACAAGAAACTCAACAAGAAATTCAACTCCTCTTAAAGGCAAGGATACATTGGTATTGTAGGCACAAATAAACCATGCTCTGAATATCCCCAGAGAGAAAAAGAGCTCTTACTGGGTCATTTATCAACACTCTCCCTCCAACAAGGTGAAAGGTATATTATGTAAATATTAACAAAGCCAGAAGTGCTAGAACTGAGCCTGGACTGGGCCCAGCTGACACACAGACACCTCCTGCCCCAGCTGCCAGCTCAGGGCAGAGCCCATGGACACAGCAGGCAGGCAGCTGCAGGGTTTGCTGGCTCTGTGTGCGCAAACACAGCCTGGAGCATGCAAATGTGAACTCCTTTACAAGTTTCCCTAAGCTATTCCTAAAGAGGAATACCTTCTGAGGCAGCTTTCCCCTCTGTTGTTGCACCAATGAAGCCACAGACAAAAACATGAACTCCCCTGTCCCTCTGGTTGGCATTGCTGGCTGTTGGAATGCTGGGCATAAACAAGTGCAGAGGGAGAGAACACATTCAGCACATCTAGAAACATTTAATGTCACAACAGCCACATTCACCTGGGTCCACACAACTGGATGTTTCTCCTTCTTCAACTTCTCTTTGACATAAAAATCACCTAATTATTACTGCCCTTTCCATTATACAGAGCTGTTGAAGAACTTCTTAGGGAAGAAGCTTCTGTTGACTTTTATTTTTTTTTAATTGGGTGATAAAAATACTTCTATCTATAGCATTGGTGTGATGAACCATTTCAAATGCATCTTTCAATAAAGAATCCAGGCTGAGTGGACGTTCAGTGGATGACAGCTCAGCAGCTGAAAAGGCTGACAATGAAATTGTGAAAGGGGCAAGCATTTGTACTTGCAAATCATTCCATAGAAACCAAGTTTCTTTAACTCCCAACTATCCCACAATTACACTTTTGCCAGCATTCAAACTAAGCAGCTATCAACCCTGCTATGCACTGACTAAACACTCAGTAACACTGCAGATAACACCTCCCAAAAGGACAGCATTCCTGTTGAGCCACGGCCAGAAAACATCAGAACAAGTACAGCTTTTCTTCAGCTGCAGATGATCATGTACTTCAAAAACGGAAAACAGTCTGTCAGAGTTTGCTTTCAATTTTTACAGTGTGTGACACTGTGTTACTAGAGCACAGTTACTCCCACTGCATCTTTCTCTAGCTCGTACCGCATGGTTTAAGCCCACTCAGCTTTTACAGCCAGTACTTCCCTGGGCAGATTATTCATGCAGTGCTGCCAAAACTTTACAAGCTGTTCTTGTGCTCCAGTACCGAGACTCACGAGGTAACTCTCAATGGAAAGAAAATGGGCCTGACCATTTCCTTATGGAGTGCATAGATTAAGGCATGGCCCTGCTGGGAGACTGAAAGGAAAGCAGCCGTTCAGACTGGCCACCCCTGACTACAATTAATTAAAAAGAAAAAAAAAAAAAGAAAAGAAAAAGAGACAATCTGCTTAGCAACTAGTCTTTTGCTTTCAGACTCTATTAAATCTAGAAAATCTTCCAAATTCTCCTAAAGCAAGTTTTCTTTTCAAGAGTAGAAACAGCAACTGGTAGCATGTTTGAAGCACCTGGGAATTACCAGCATGTCCTGGAACTCCAGTGGCAAAGGAAGTGCTGACACACATCCCACACACCCTGGGAGCTGAGGAGAGCTCCAGGGTGTGCTGGGCTAGAGCCAGGCATGCCTTTGGGATTTGGGGATGGCAGGAGAGGGATACAGACAGCAATGGCCTGGGAAACAAAACAAAGCATGTTAGGGTAGGTGTGGCAGAGCAAGGAACAAGCAGGAGAAGCAAATACAGGCTGTGGCCTAGGAAGGTGGATATTTTCATTAATTCATAAATTGGACACAGGCAGAACAAAGGATATTGTAATAATGATGCTCTGGAATAAACACAGGCTGAATGGGGTTTGTAGTAAGACATATGGAAAGACAGGGAATGCTGCATCTTGGAGACCAGCAAGATTGAGAGCCTGAATGCAATATCTACAAAGGATCAGAATAGAAAATGACCACTCTTGTAACAGGGCTGAGGAACAGACGTGCTGGCAATGACACCCTTCGTGATTGAAAGCGGAGGTTGACATTATTTGAATGCTTTTTGGTTTTGTGGTATCCTGTTTTGAGCTGAAAATTTGACAGCCACAGAAAACACAGAATAACAAGGAATGGTCATTTGGGCTCTATGTGGGCTGGAACAGAGATAAAAGATACAGCTCAAAAGCAAACTTGGTAAGTGGTTGTTAAAATAATCAGGAAGGTGAATATGGGTTATCAAGCCCCAGCAGTAAATGAACAAGGTGCACCTCTGCTTTACTGGCAAAGCAACCATTAGGGACAGAGGAATGTGAAAAAACCAGGACATTCAGTCTGTATTGGATAGCTCACACACCCTGCTTTCATTTCATAAAACCTGTTGACATGAAGGCTTGCCAGCAGCGAGTCAGTGGAACAGTCAGAAACAGGATCTTCTCTAAAGATCACAGATAACATCAGCTAGAAGAACAGAAAAAAAATAACCCCCACAACACCTTTCTAGGTCACTGCTGCCTGTAATCCAAAACTTGAAGGAAGAAGCTGAACTCGATGTCCCCTGGGGCCTCCAGGACAGCCTGACAGGGCTGTGGCACAGGAGGTGTGCGGGGCAGCCCCACTGCTGGGGACAAAGGCTGCTCTGTTCCCTGCCCGTGGAGTGTTCCCGGTGGGAGCAATGGGGTCAGCGCAGGAACATTTCCTCATTTTGCTGCAAGGAGAGGCTGAGTGACCTGACTGGAGAGTAGCACTCGCAGGGCACCGAGGAGAGCTGGCCCCAAGTGCCCCAGAGGGAGGGGGAGCCTTCCCACGAGCCTCAGGAGGAGCAGGGCTGGCGCTTGAGCAGCTTGGTTATCGCTGTTGATCTTTCTGCTTTCACCAGAGTGGGAATATAAAACTGCAGGGAATATGCCAGTGCCTTCACACCATCAAACCATGGCCAAACTTCTTGCTAACTCAGCCCCCAACTTATCAAGTGTAGGACAAGGGGCCTTGGCCCCCCTATCTGATGGGGAAGATCTCTTGAGGGATTAACAGTGCTCTTCGAAGGGTCAAAAGAGGCAGGAGGGATTTTATTTACCACCACTGGGATCAATTGTCTTCGGAGAATTAGGAAATTCTTTGCAGAGAAAAGCTGCTCCAAATCAGGGTTTGGAGAGGAGAACAAATCCAAGAAATGTTCTGATATCAAAACCATGCTGAGAGGAACCTGAGACACAAGTATGGTATAAAATGAGAGACATTCACTTCCCTATCTCTATGCAAACACTTTAAGCCTGGAATAACCTCTGCAATAACTCTACCCAGCATTCCCACTCTCTCACATTCCTTCTTTATCCCCTTTTCCCAGTAAATCTTTGTACTCCAATATCCACCTGGTTATTGCATTGTTATCCATCCCAGGTGTTTCTTGAACTGGTAAACCGGGGCATGGACATCCCCAAACCTATTTTTAAAATAAAGCCATTGGCAGACCAAACTGTAACAGCAAGATTCTGCAAAACAGACTTTGCACACCATCAGGCTCCTGTTTCAAGCAGTGGCAACATCAGTTTATTACACTTCTGAACTAAAATCTTTGTAGGGCTGCAGTGCTTCTAATAATTCAGTGCTTCTAATATTGCAGTGCTTCTAATGCTCTTCCTCCCATAAAACAGCACTGGAGAGTTAGATACCAAACCAAGGATCCCTGAAAGTCAAACAAGGATCCCTGAAAGCCAAACAAGGAGCTCCTGAGGACAGGCTAAATTCCTTCTTTGTATCAGAGAGAGGGCAGGTTTGAAAGGTTTCCACTTTACACATGGATAGTGAAATCATTCCCCTTCACCTGCACATTTCCTTGGCTTCATTGCAGAGACCCTGGTTGGGTGCAGGTGAGAGCCCTCAGCAGGTAGAACATGAGGACCTGGAGGGGTTAGAGCCTGCCTTGCCCACAGGAGGATTTGAAGATCTCAGTGGCGCTGTGGTAAATGGCCCTCACGAGCTAAAAGTGGCAGGCAGGAAGCCAAAACCTTCTGCAACACAGCCCTTATCCCTACAGGACACAGTGCCACTGCTACAGGTTAAGGAGCCCTTTTAATGGGATGCCAAAGCATTTATCTTCAGGATAAAGAGACCTCTTGTAAACACATCACGTTGTCTTTTAGCAGAGGGGAGCATCAGACAGTTGTGAGAACCCATGGACACGCTGGATAAAATACAGGCAGTCTTTGAGGTGATTTGGCACAAGTAGCTTTAGGAGTTAAAACATTCTTGGATCATTTTTTCTCCAAAGGGAATACTATTTGTGGAGCCAAGCCCCTCTTCACACGCATGCAACTGGGAACATATTTAATGCCGATAAAAACAGACTTTTTATTGAGTCCCCTAAACTCACAAGAGATCATTAACAAGCGTTAACAGAAGCTGTTCGTCTTTACAATATTACAGCTGGCAGGGCTGATGTAAGAACTCCAAAGCCATCACTCTGTCTCCAGTTATCTCCTCTGAGTGACGTATTTAGCTCTGTTTTGCAGCTGGGGATGAAAGTTTGGGCAGTACCTCCCCCTCCTCAAACACATCTGTGTGCATGTGGGGGCACACCCATACCCACAAAGAGATGAAAGCCAGAGGCTGCCTCTCCTGCTCTGCTGCTCCAGCTTGGCTCCTGGAAAGAGGAGTTTGATCCTCTGAGAAACCAAGCCCATAACCCACTCATCCCCTAATGCGCCTGTAGCACTGTCACACCACAGAGTTTTGATTTGGGAGTTAGAACTCTAACAGCCCCCTATTATTATTACCCCAAAAAACAAGCCTGGAGGTTTTTTATTTGTTCCTAATGAGTATCAGATTAATTGGGGTGTTTAGAGAAAGCATGGCCCAGCAAAAGAAAACGTATTTTATAGAAATACTTGTGTGTGGATTGAACTCGTGGTGGAGTGCATGCTGCAGACCCATGGTAAGGGAGCTAGCTGCCCTCATCTCCCATGGCTGAGAACAAACATTTGGATGGATAAGGACTCACTGCATGACTGCAGGTGTGAAAGCACATCCCATTTCTCCCACCTTTCCAAAAAACCCTGACATTCCCTCACAAGACAGCCTTTCCTCAGTGCTGAGTGAGCTACACCAGCTTCCATCACATTCTCTGCATCTTCAGCCTGCTGAGGGAGGATCCCTTGCTCAGGGCATGCCCAAGTCCCAGTGCTAAGGAGGACGTGGGAAAATGGCACAGAGCAGCCCCAGCTGCCCATGGTAGAAGGCAGAAAAATGGCTCTGGAAACCCCTGGGACCACTTAGCTACTGATCCTGATGTTTGATGAGACATAATTGCCATAGAGCATTCAAATATACCAATTTGCTTTAAATCCATTGCAAAAACCCCTCTGAAACAGCCTTAAAAGTCTGCAGACCAGAAAACTCTAAAAACTAAAACCACCAGGCAGTAAAAGAAGTCACAACTCTGACTCTGTACTCTGAACACTCACATTTAAGCAAAGTTACGCAAGCACCTGGGACCAAAAACCAGGATGCAGTGAAGATTTATGTCCACAGGGGAACATTATTTCTTGTCCTTGACAGCACTGAGCTTTATACCGTATTCTGCAAATAAATCATATCTGCTGCTTCTGGAGCACAGTTGTCAACCTTGGCTGCAGGAATACGTGGGACACAAAAGCAAGCATCAGGACCTCCAGAAAGGGAAAAAAACTCCAAACTCAGTGGGTGCTGGCAGGTGTTTGTTAACTGGTTTCTGTTGGCTTTAGCAATATATTCACATTAAGAATCAAAAGTGGTAATAAATCTCTTCTTCCAGATTACACAAGAATGTTCTGTATTGCTTCCGTATCATCAATAATTCTGTTTTCAGTCTGGAAACCCGTTGTGACCACAGATTTTGCAATCTATTCTGTACTCTTTTAAAGAAAAGGAATGGCAATATTTTTTTTGTCTTATAAAATTTGCCCTCATATAGTACACAAGAGATTTCTATTAATTAGAATGAAGATAAATGAAGTGAAAAAGGCTATGAAGGATATTATTCCTGTTTAACAAAATCAGTTGTTCTGATTTCATCTGTATTAACGTTTTATGAGTTTGGGGGTTTGATTTGGTTTTGCTGTTTGGTTTTGGTTTTTTCCTTTAAAAAAGCCCAAGAGTTCATAAGTCTCTCCTGTATAAAATTGACAGGTCTGGGAGAAGCACTGGGTCAAAGAGCTTAGCACCAGAATAATGTTTTAGAGACTCAGTAAGATGGAGAGGGTACTGCTACAGTGTCTGTTGCCCTGGGTACATGGCAGATGCATTGTTTGTGCCACTTTGAACATTCTTCTGGATTAATGCCTTTGTTAAATCAGAAACATGTATGTTGGAACCAATCAGCTTAATTGCATCTTGTCAACAACCACGGGGTAGCTCAAACATCTGTAAGACACGATGATACAGTCACTTTAAAACACAAGGCAGCAGTGGTTATGTGTCGTGGATAAAATCCTGGCCTGCTGAAGCCAATGAGTTGTGCCTTTCCTCAGGAACAAGACTTCACATACCAAATTCCAAACTTATCAGGCATAGAGCTGTATGAGATAAGCAAAAATTGGGAGTGTTACTGTTATTTTCTGAGCACTTGGAGCTTTGCTTTCACAAGATGGGCACGGTGCTGTTCATGGAGGGCTGCAAGGGCCGTGTTGAGCTGCAATTGCATTTCCTGCAAAGCTTGGAGCCACATGGGCCCTTCCCACAGCAGGACACAACAAAACCTCAGATATTACCAAGCAAAGTGGTCTAAGCTTCCTCACCCAGGCCAATTACTTAGTGGGGAAAACTAGACAGCTTATCATCACCATGGTCACTCCAGAGCCAGGCAGGCAGGTTTTTATATGCCTAATCCCTCGTGTTCTCCACTTCAGGCTGCATGTAACACATTTAATGAAGCTTGAAGCTGAATCTGTCCTATACATAACATTCACAGAGAACTGGAAGGACAGAATCACAATGTGTTTGCAGTACAGATTTTTCTCTTACTGCATTTTCACCCAATGAGACCCTGGATGCAATAAAATACAAGGATGGGGTCTATATCTGGAGTGAACACAAAGCAAAGTCTACCAAGTACAATCTAAATACAAAAATCTCTTTTCCTGAGCATCCAGAAAGCATTTGAAAGAATGTCAAACAGATGCCCCAAGAAAATTACTTCCCCTGCCTCTTTTCTCATCCCAAACCCTTATTATTACTTTTTGATTGATTTTTCTTGGCTCTTACACACTCTCATGCTGATCTTCTTATGTGGGCTCTATACAACCTTCCCAGCTTTCTTTTATCCCTCTCGTCTTCTTGCCAATAAATTATTCCAGTTTTATGAAAGGTTTCTTTTTTATTTCATAATAATGTTCTCTTGATCCAAAATGAACTAAAACTCAGTGGCTGGGTGTTTTGTTCTTCAGTGCAACACTTGGTCTGCCAACTGCTGTAAAAATGTATTTCAGCCTTCTCTGTTTATTTGAAAGCTGTTTCTTCCAAGAAGGCTAAGAATAATGTGGTTACCATAGTTTCCATATCCACAACCAATAAAAGGCAACTTGGAATACAATAAAACAAAGCTGAGACTACTCACAAAATGTGACTGAATGAGTGAACATTGAAATCTTCACCCTACATCACTCCTAGAATGATGGGAAGTACTCAGGACTAATCAACAGCCACCTTTTGGTCCAGCAGAGAAGATAAGGATAAGCCTGTCCAGCTCCCAAATTTGAGATATTTCAATTCTTGTCTGTGGTTGTGGAATTCCCATCTCACAGATTTAGTGTTTCACTGCAGAGATTTTGTACTTTCCTGTAATCTCTTGTTCCAGGAAGCGATTGTGTAGGCAGCGCTTTGCTAAGGCTCACTGGAAGCAAGTGATGGATTAATTACCCCTAGGAACCAGTTGACAAAGTAAATAATGAACTGTTTGTTCTTTGGTTTTGTTGGCTCCTGAACAGGCAAGATTCTAGGGAACAAGCCAAAAATAATCTTTTATCTTTCAAGTCAACTGGCCAACAAAACCCCACATACTTCATAGATTATACAAATTACACCTGCTTTGGACACATCCATTTGCTTTCCTAATTACAAGTGATGGAATTTTGCTCTAATAAAATCAACTTTTAGGAAATGAAAGAAAAGCAATTATTCTTGATAATAATGAATAAAGAAATGCAAGATGGTTAGGCCTGCTGGCCTGATTTTTTTCCCTGATTTTAAAGACTTCCGAAGAGGGAGAGGGGAGAGGGGATTCTGTTTGATGTAAGCACCTGATTGAGAGGAAAGCAGAATCCTCTTCCCACAGACTCAGTGCATGCTTTGGGATTGACTCCTGTGGTGCCTGGGACTCTCATAAACACACCAGGTAAACATGGAAGAACACAACTCCAGATTTTCTGGTGTTCTGCTCATGTTTTCTTGCCAATGACAACAGCTCAAGACTGCTGGGTTTAAATTAAATAGCTCTGGCCATGGTTTGATAACCCCTGGATGTAAGCAGTAGGGGAAGAAAATAAAGCAAACCCTTCCTTAGCCCAGGCACCTGGGGCTGTAGGTGGGGATTCTGAGCAGTGGGAGCAGAACTGGTGGAAGAGCATTTGCTGTTATTGTTTTTGAAGAAAAGCTGTTATCCTCACGGTGCAGCTTGCTGGAGCTTTGTCAGACCCCAGAAGCCACTGGATGTATCAAACACACACACTGAGAGCCACACAGTTTCAGTTCTAGTTTAGCACAAGAAAATGTAATACTTCTTTTATCCCTGCCTTCTCATCTTGGCAAAGTCATGCATACATAACAGAGGAGAAGAAAGAGAAAAAGAAGGTGTAGGAGTTTAAGAGCTCGCTCATATTGATGTCTTAAGTTTTAGTTTTCATATTTTCCCCCAGGTGTGTTGTTTTGAGCTTCATATTAAGTGTTAGTGAGCTCTCTTCACAGAGTAGGTAGAGAAAACAATTCCTTTCCTAGCTTCATACCAAGGATAATCATTACAAGTTTCAGGCCCAAAATCATAAAAAAATGGTGGACTGAAGAGAGAAAACAAGAAGGATGGGACTTCATAACCTGAAGCTGTAATTGGACAATTAATCCTGATATGCAGATGGACCAAAACTTATGAAAATGTGAGACCTCACGACCAGCTGTCCATTTTGTGACCATTTTTAATAAACAGCTATAAACAGTGACTAAAAAGACAGGTCTTTCACATCCCTAGAGTGAACATACTGAGGAACTGGAAGAAACAGTCAAGACCAAACCTGTATTAAACCTTGCACCCTTCTTACCTATGAATAAAGAAACAGGTAGCCCAGGGATTTTTTTCAATATTTCCATTATGCCAACATTATGTACAACACACTCCAAGTCTGAACCTGTTCATTATAATGTTTTTAACAAGTTCATTAATTTTTTTCAACAAGTTCATGAATGTTTTTAAACTTCTCAACCAAAAACAGCCAAGAGGAGAGTCACCTGCTCAGGCTCTGCACTGCCTCAGGGACAGCACCCTGCTGGAATGGTGCTCACAGAAAATGACATTTAAAGGCACATCCACTGTGCCATTATCAGCCTGGCTGTGGTTAACCAGCAGCACCAGCACAGTTCCTGGTGTGGAGATGTTCCTGTGTGAGATGGGGAGCAGCACTCACCTCGTTGATGGCCAGCTGCTCGCCGCCGCCCCCGGGGTGGCCGTAGCGGTGGTTGGAGCTGCGGAAATCCTCGTACAGATCCTCCTCGCTCCCCACATCGTCCGTCAGGGCTGTCTTGTCCAGAGCTCCATCAGTGATCACTGCAACAGCAAAATGCACAGATTGAGCACAGGAGCCTCAGCAGCAGCACACTGATAGGAGCTCGCTGTGGCAATGGGCACCGTAACGCAGCATAAAGGAAACTAAAAAGGAAATTTTGGGTCATAATTCCATCCTCATGTATGCCTGCTTTTCTGAGAATTTTTCTCCACTCATGTTTTACCCCTAGAAATGACTGTGTCTTTTTCTAGACTAGAAAATACAATCTTAAAAAATTTGACAACTGCTGCATGTTGCAAAGGTCAAACAAGAATAGGAAAATAAGGTCTGAAAAAAGGCACAGGGCAATGATGGCACAAATGTGATTTTATTAGGGCCTTCCTGTGCTGACAGGAAAGTGGACTAGGAGACAAGCACCTCATGTCTGCCACTTCATACCTTGAGGATTATGATTTACCAAATCCTGCCAGGCCAAAGGAAGTCTCAGCCTTTGGGAAAAACATTCACCTTCCCCTTTGTCCACACACTTATTTGAGAATCCTTTTTGATGCCTAAAAGGGTGTTTGCTCCGGAATTATCCATTATTACCACAGGAAGGCCATTCTGCTCAGCACAGCCCCAAACAAGCTACAGATAACGGAGGGTTCACAGTCTGCAGCTACAACAAACACTGAAGCCTCAACCCTGAGAGAAATAAAGATGAGGCATTTATATTCCTTGCACAGAAAAAAGTGTCACTTCATCTGTTTCATGGGCAGGATCTTCTTCCTAAAGTCTCCTTGAGGTATTAGCAAATAACCTTCAGTGGCATGTAGTGTCATTCATCCCATCCCTGTACTGGTTACTGAACATGAACTTGCTGTTCTCAAATCTGTGAAAAATGACAGTGATTAAAGAAAACACCTGCTGACATGTTCATCTGCATTACCAACTGCTAGGACAACAGCTCCAGTGACAAAGCAATGGGCTTTACAAAGATCTCTGTGCATGAAACAAGTACCTACACAGACATGATGCAGAGAGCAGCTGATATAAATCATAATTTTAGTTCAATGGACATGACATGGCTACAGGAGTAGAACTGAATGAAAACACAGACATTATTATCAGCACTCCTGGCAGCAGTCTTAGCTGTGCAAGTCACATGATATTACCCTCCAAATTTTTGCAGAACAGGTGAAAAAAATCTTTTGAGCTTGACCTTGTAGAGCTTTAATAAGGAGCAACTCACAAACTTGGTCTTGAACCTTCATTTCCCTTCATACTGCAAGTGCATGTTGTGAACCTAATTGTGCCATTGGGTCAAATAAAGCACCCCATGATTCATTAGCTTATTATTACCTGAAACCAAAAAGCTACACCACGTTAGCACTGAATAAAGTGCTGACAGAGGTTACAGCCAGACCTGCAGAGCTTGTCCTCATCAACCCTTTCAGTACATGGGATGGGCTGTTAAGGCTGCACCACCTGATCACTTCTGTCAGCAGTGAGGTGTAAATTCAGTGTAGCAGCTATCAGTTCAGTGCAGTGACCTGACATCAAAATGACGACTACGAGCTATTTTTATAATAAATACTTGCTTGCTTATGCTTTGAATTCAATAAATAGGCACAACAAAGCAAAGATTGTCTGAAGCTGGAACTCCACTTGGTATTGATGGCAATTCAGGACACAGAGGTGCATATGAGCTTATGATTAAAGCAAAATTCTCTGTGCAAGTATGGAACTACCCAACCATTCAACTTGAAGTGACCTTTCAAAAAAAAAAATCAAGCATTCCCCTAGCTTTGCTCTGACACCTCACATCGTTCATTATACAGAAATTCTGCACTGAATATGTGCCAGTACTATAAACTGCATATAAAGCAATTCTGGGGTTAAGACCTAGTCCATTAATATAAAACTCAAAACCAGCTGGAATACCACTGATATGATAATTTCACGAAGAGTTACCACGGCTGGAACTTTTAAAACTAAATTTAAGGGCCTTAAAGTATCACTTTTTGTTCACACACTGTCTGGAAAACCTTTGTCTGATAGTAATGAACAACTTTTAGTGTGTTAGCACAGAAACAAATTAGAAATGTTTTTCAAGAACAAATAAAAATAAATCATTTATAAGAAGCAAGTCAGCAGTCACTTAATTCAAAACTCTTCTGCAGCCCTCTGATCTCATTCTTTTCCCTTATTATACACATGGCTTCACTGCTTTTCCCTTACACATCTTCTGTTATTTTCACTGCTAAAAGTAACCTTCAGCTTGAAAAACGTTCATTGGCATCTTTAAAGCGTTTGGGTTTTGCCCCCACATTTTCCTATTTGTTCTCTGATCTGTGCTTAGATGAAAAAGCAAAAGCTCCAGGGAGGTATTTATCTGTGTTACTTAAAATGCTCTGTACCTCTGCTAAGTGCCTTGAAAGCTGTGCTTGCTTTTACTAGAGATCAGTTTTTCCTCTCTGATCTTACCAAGCTCATCAATTCTCTGCTGTCTCAAGACCTGCTACTGCATTTGGGATTAGTTTTCCTGGCAGAAAAAAAAACAAAACAACAAGTCTTTATAGACATATTGCACCAAAACTACACTTCATAAGCATGAGAAAGTTCTCATGGCTCAAGATAGCCATTACACGTTTTCCCAAACTAATGCTGCAGGAAAGAATTAAATGAATGAAAAATAAGAATTTGCTCTGAAGCAGGTTAGATGAATGACATGACCACAAATAAATAAAACAGTAGTCTGGGATGGTGACCCAATGCACTAGAAAACCATCAAGGAAGTAGAAGAACGAAGGCTTTTAGTGAAGGAACTGACTTAACGTGTAAAGCATAAACTAGGTCAAGTAGAAAAGAAGCAAGCATTGTACAAAAATCTTAAAAGACAAGTTAGCAGAGATTGCTGAAACAGCCTATCAGCCTCCCCAACAGCACAGCACTGCTGGACAGGCCACTATCAAACTGCACTGGGGTTAATTCAGATGCTTCATTCCTGCCACCTCCCAGTGCCCAGCTCTGGCTAACACTGAAATTCAGTGGCACAGTCATGCCTGGCCTCTCTGAACTTCTGACCTGACCTGTCCCTCCCTGGCAGCCAGGCCACACCAAGGAACAATGTTCTGTCCAAAACTAAAGTGAAGCAGCAATTAACTCAAGCAGATTTTTTCATATTTTATACCTCTGTCCTGATAAATTTCACTAAATATGGCAACAAATCCCATACACAGGAACAGAGGGAGTCACCAACATTCAGTACTACAGCAAGAACTGAAACTCTGTTTCACACTGCTGTTAGTCCTAGCCCAAGCTTAGGATTTATGTCATTACAATACAAAAGCAGATGGATAATTCTAGCAAGAGCAGCTCACAAAAGAATGCCACACAAACTCTTTTTTTAATGCATCCATACAGATAAAGTGTGATAAACCTGACGCCACAAAGAATTATCTTGATGATGTGAAGCTTCAAAACTCATACAAAACATATCAGTGGAACCAGAGGGTGGCACAGGTGTCTGTGTCCAAGTCCTGAGCAGGCAGCACTCGGGCTGCATTCATGAGCAAAAGGGGAGGAGGGTTCTGGGCAAATCAAGTGAAGTTTGTCAAGATGGACCAGGGGAAGAGTTCACCCTGCTCACACCTCCCTACAGAGTTTGGAATCAGGTACAAAAAGGCAGTAGTGGGAAGGGTCCTGGATGGGCTCTGCTTGTGTCCCTACCTTGCTGAAAGGCGATGCCAAGCAACTCTAAGTGGTACTTGCACACAGTTCCAGAGGTCTCCATGTCACCAGAAAGCCTCTGGAGCTGTTACCAGCTCTGTGCCCAACAAGCCATGGTTGAACAACTCATTGCCACCCTGCCAGTGTAAGTGCATCCTGCTTAGAGGTAAACTGGGATAACTGGAAGGCAGCTGCCTGCATGGTGGGATTTGCACAATCAAGCTCAGGTGACACTGGAGAACAAACCAGCAGGGCTGCACTGGGACAGCCTTGATCTTCAGCACCAACAGAGATGGCAGGGAGGGGAAAATAGAGAAAAGGTTTTGTGCTGTTTATCAAATTGGTGGGAAGATAAGGCTGGAATTAGATGATCTACTAGAGGTCTCAGAAAACAGGTGTTAGCTGTAGTCCAGAGATCAGTAAAGACTAATGTCACCTAGTACAGGTCATGCAGTTCCACACATCTGTGCTCTGCTCCTCTCTCAAAGGAAGGACCTGCCTCATGCATTCCAAGTGTCAGGAATTAGTGAACACAAGTTGCTGTTAAACAATCAAACAAACAAAAAGTTCAAACAAAAACCCAAACAAAAATAACGCCAAAAAAAACCACCATGCAACTACCACCATTAAAAATAAAAGAGAATTAAATTAAAGGAATATAATCCCACCCCCTCACTGGAAAACTATTCTCACAGAATAAATGTCTAGAATAGGTTCCTTTGAGGAGCTGGACACTACAGCCCCAAATTTAGCACAGCCTCTTAACAGAGCTCTCTCAAACTCACAGAGGTTTATGTCTCAGCTGGAATAAGCCCCAGCAGCTCCCCAGTGGCGAGGAGCTCCAGACGTGTGTCTGGGTCACAAGGCTGAACAATGACCCAGGACTGAAGGAAAATGGGCTAGAGGCATTTTCCCAAAATGTTGGTTATCTGTTTTCACTTGACTTACAGTCTACAGCTTTTAGGGGTAAGGCTGGGACAGGAATCCATGATGATTACAGACAGCTTGGAAAGCCAAGAGCATCCATAGTTTATTAAAAACACATTATATTGACAAAGGGAACAATTTTTCTGTAGTTCTCTCTTTCAAGTGTGTTTTTTTCCACATCCACCCATTTCATTTGTCTCTGCAGCATTTACATTTAAAATAATTCACCAAAACAACAGTAGGAGGCTGATTTACACTCACAGAGCAAATTAATTCAGAGCTAACAACATCATCCCCTCTGCCTGAGTGAGCAGAGATTGCTGTGGTTGTGTGCAGCCCACAGGAAAGCGCAGTGCAGCTGCTGGTGGAAGCACTTCAAGAGATTTAAGATGATAAACAAGTGAGTGGCGTGCATGGGTTTGGGAACCACAGCCAGGCCACACTGCCCAGGTGAGAAGAGCCCCTCCCTACCCTGCTCTTCACCCATTTGGGGTTCTTAAACCCTCGTCTCCTTGGAAATGGTGCTGCAGCCTCCACCAGTCCTGTTCTCAATTATGTGCTTCATTTATCAGATGCTTGGTCCACGGAGGTCCCTGTGCAGCTGCCACAGTGAAATCCATCAGAGTGATGTCATCCCTCTCCTGCCCCAGCAGTGCAATTCTGCAGCTCTTACTGTGCTGATGGACCCTCTCTCATCATTCTGCTGATGCTTGTGGGCCAGTTTAACAGGAAGAGGGAAGTCAGGCAGGGAATTTGCAACAAGGGAACAATGACCAGTTAGGATGAGCTTCATTAGGAGAAGAAAAAACAAACAAACCAAAACAAACCAGAAAATTACCAGGGAACATGGTCCTTCAAAACCAAGCCTAGAGAACTCAGGTCCTTATGATGACATTTCTGAGTAGGTAATTAAAACATGTTAAGCCAATCTTTGAAGGAGAAATCACAGCTTGGGAAAGAAAGAAAATATTGAAGTGGAGAAAGCAAGCTTCATCCCCTCCATTTTAAAGAAAGATTAAGAAGGGAAAGGATTCAACATAACAAAACTGAATTAACATTTTGGTATAGTGCCACAAACAGAATTTCTTTTGTGAATGAAGCCAGTTCCTAATTAGCTGAGGTAAAGAGCAAATCTGTGGTTGAAAACAAAAAGGACAGCTCTTCACTGGAAAACCAAGCACAGATCCTCTGTGGGTCTGCTGGGCACATCACCCAGGGTACCATTCATCAGCAATAATGCACTGAGCCACCCACTCAGGTTTCAAGAGTTCTTAAATCCCAATTAGAATCTAAATGACTTGCAGGGAGGCTTAAGGGAGTTCTCAACTCTCTTGGGCAGCAGAGATAATTATGGGGAAGAGAGACATGGATTATGAATGGCTCTGCAGCTCTGACTCCCACATCACCCCTTGCTATGCACTTGAAGCTTGGCCCACTTTGCCCTGGCACCCACAGGGCACAGAGCTGCCCCCAGCTCCCTCCTGGCTTCTTGGGTGATGCCACAACTGGGAGAGGGGGAGTGACTGAAGTAGTTTTGAAGAGTGGACATAGTGGGGAAAATAGATAAGAAATCACATAAATATACTTTTCTCATCCAAAGCCTGATCTTTTGTTGAAAAGTCCCTCTATTGTACTGCACACAAGCTATTAATTCACTGGCCTTGTTCCCATCACAGCTACTGACTTGGAAAAAAGCAGGCACGTCCTCCTCCTCCATGTATTTGTTGTTTATTTGCTCAGGTCTGATTACTCATCCATAGTGACTGTTTGCTCTCTTTTTGCAGATGAACATCCCTGGAAATGCTATTTACTTTATGTCTGGACATCCCTGAACACAACAGGGGCAAATCTGAGTTCAGTCCTTTAAGCTCTATCACAATCTAAGCATGAAGTCAACAGCAGCAATCAAAGCTAGCAGAAAAAACCTTTCTAGTATCCAGGAACATTCCTTACCATATCCTTGGTCGGGTGTGCAGGTTGGAATACCTGGAATGTCATTTACTGCCCCAAAAAGGAGTTTTATTCATTGAGTGGCTGCAATTTAAAGGAGTTTGGATGTGTGTGTGTCAAGGTGAAACAATCTGCCATCATTTTTTGAACACTTCCTTTGTGAAAGACTAAAATGATTGCTTTTCTCATTTCTAACAGGTAACAAGCACTGACATTCCAAACTCACGTGGAATTCTCACCTGTCCATTTCACTCTGCTGCTCAGCCCCGTGCCTGCTACATCTTGAGTAAAAATAAACCCCAGACCAAACTGCTCCCCTTTAATGTGAAAACCACCTCCAGCACCAAAGCTGCCCCTTCATCAGAGCGATCCCAAAATCCTGCCAGGCTGCTGGCTGGGGGACAACACGTCTGACACTGCCTGGTGGAGCGTAACCACAGTCACTTCAGATCAGCAGCATCCTCAGTCAGACATCAGCTCACCTGCAAAGTTAAAAATTCCATGTCCCTGTATCCATATCCACCCATTCTTATCCAGAAGTGTAACAAAAACTGAGGAAATTCAAGCAAATGGGCCAGGAAACCAGAACAATAGTTATTTACACCTACTTCAGCAAACATAGGAGGTAAAAGCAGCATCAAAGAGTGTTAGTACAGCTGACAAGCCTGACAAAAATGGACTGGAAGAGATTTTGTCAATAAGATTCCAGGAATTTTTATCTGTTTATTTTTAGAAGAGCATCAGCTCCAGATTTTTAAAACCTTATAGGCACATCCCACAAGTTGGAAGGTCAACAATCTGGCAAAAAGAGACACATTGTTTATTTAAAAGATTATTCCCACAGACTCCCCTACACCATCTCAACACTTGCCACTGCTTCAATGTAGGGTTACATTTCTAGATCACCTTTGGGCTTCTCACAGCTTTTGTTTGCACAAATATATCTGAAAGTTGCCTGTGGGAACATGCAAACAAATGAGGCACGCACTTATCTTACTGCTACTGAGTCTTATTGCTCTGCCTTCACTTAATTTGTGCTCATCTGAATCAAAGCCCTGGTGCATACTCAAGCATTCCCAAAATCTGTGGTTTTAATCCTTTTTTTCCCTTCCAGAATACAAATGAAAGACCCTTAAACAATTCTGACAGAACCAGTATTTCTAGTCATCACCAGCCCTCAAATAAAGACCTTCAACAGAAAGTGTTCCCCCATTCTCTCAGGAATTGTTGTTCCTCCTGACTCTGCAGTTGCTTTCCAAAGACTTAACTGGTGATCTCTTCATGCAAGTGCTGTTATGTCCCAAATCTCACATTGTCCTTGTCTATTTTAATTCTATTGATTTAGCAATGATTTGCTTCACCTCTAAAACAGCTTCCTCAGAGAGGGTAGGAACCCAAGCTACCATAGGCCCTCACAAGAGCCTCCTTTCTTGTACCTGTTACTTTATTAAACAAAGGAAAGAACACAAACCCGCTGTAGAAAATTCTGGCTGACTTACATTTCCAAAGATTCTGCATTTTTATTCTGTATCTACATTCAAGCACATCCTCCAAAGACCAAGAGCTTGGAAGCTAAGTTTCTGCTAAAGATTTTGTTGCCAAAAAGCAAAACATTTTCTTCAGTCATTAAGTCACAGTCTAGAGGAAAGAAAATTCCACTACACATGAAGGTTTAGCTACTGGCCTGAAAAAAACACATTGTAAAGAATGGTTAAGATAATTTTTATGAAGAATTGCTACTAGGGTGTAAAACAATTCATATCACAATAGCCTCTAAAATATTCCACTCGGTCACGCCAACTTTGCATGGAAACAAAACAGACACAGGTCTTTCTTATAATGGCATCATCCATGTTGTAACTTGAACAACTAAAAAGGAAGAATTGTTTTCATAATAATTTAAATTTATTTTAAATTTAATTTAATTTATTAAATGTATGTATTTATTTAATTTCAATTTATTTTAAATTTATTTTATTTTATTTATTTAATTTAAATTTCTTTTCAATTTAATTTAAATTTAATTTAAAGCCTTGACAATGTGGCCACTTTAGTTAAGGCAAAACTAACACCAGGGCCTGGAGGAGGCCTGTGAGGCCCAAACTGGGCTGATGGGTGACACAGGCACTGGGCAGGGGCTGTTTGCAGCACAGTCAGCACAAAGAGCCTCTGCTGGCACTTGAGAAAGGCTGGCTGTTTATCCAAGTGTCTGAGGACGGCTTTAAGAGGCTAACTTCGAACACTTCAATTTGAAAAATGTGACCTTTGGTTTTTCCCAGAATTCTGCATAAATGCCATAAATCTAGTCTTTATCTTGGTGAAGCTATCCAGGCTGACAAGTAGTTTATATCTATGACCTTGGACCACAGAAGTAATTAAAAATGAATGCCATGAGAAGACTTTCAATTGCTCTTGTGCATTATCAAGTATAAGTCTCAAGGGGCAGCAAGATTGTTTTGTTGACATTATTTTGCATGACCAGTCTCCATGTAATACACAACACATCTGCTTTTTTTGCTGGGGATACAATATTTTCATTAAAAAAATACCATTAAAACTGCTTTACCTATGGGAAATCCCTCTGTCCCAGTTTATATTTTAATCTGAGTTCTAAGAAAATCCCTGAGATCAAGCTACCAAATATTTCTGAGGGGAAAACAGAAAACCAAGGATTAATATTATTTAACTACAACTGCCACAATTGCTAAGGGATCAGGCTTTTTGCAGCATACATTTGAATCACACAATTCACTCCACTACACAAAGGAGTCCAAGTCAGGCTCTGAATTAGTCAGGGGAGTTCTTTGGTGTTATTTAGAACAGATTTGGGAGATCAGCTCTGAGCAAGCTACAGGACAGATGCTGAACATGGCCAAACGTAATTCAGTTTTTATATTTGAGTGGAAAAAGACACAAGAGCATTGCCACTGGAAGATGGGTGCAGAATAGCAGGGCACCACATCAGCTCAGGGACCTCACAGACAGAGCCAAGGTGGAAATTTAAACCCACTCACACATGGCATATTTACACTTTTGTTAGCACAAACTTTGCTGCCAGAGCACAGGGCTGACTGGTTTTAATAATCAATACCTGCTGAAGACCAGGTGTACAAACCAAGGAAAGAAGGGTGGATCCCAAGGTGCCCCAGATGAGGCTCCTACCCTCGGGGTGCCCTTCACACCAGATCCAGCTGCACCCCACACCAGTCAGCCCCCAACACCTCCCCAGGGACTCCAGATTCCCCTGCCAGTGATACATGTGAAAGACTGCACCGAAATCATTTCAAACTGTACATGGACAGCAATATTCTTATTAAATACATTGAAGAACTCAAGGACAGGCTTTACAGCCTTATGCATTTGTTACTGTTCTTACTGAGCTGCCCACTGTGAAGAATTTGTTCCCTGGGAGTGTGGGGATGCAGATATGATAGATTACTGCAAATCAGATTTAAAGAATTATCCTCAAGGTACTGTACCTACTGATTGATGCATCTCAATAAACTTTCAAATATCATAGGAACAAAAGGAGGCTTTATTTTCAATAAAATTAAGTTTCCTAGGAAACTGGTGTGAGAAAGTGCCTCATTTCAGAGTTCTTCCACAACATTCAGCTCCAGGTCTGATTTGTGGCTGGATGTGTCAGATGCAATCTCACCCTACAGCAAGAAAACTCTTCCAAGGTAAACATTATTTCTCTTGAAATACATTAAGTATTCGATTCAAAGCCATTATTAATAGCCCCTTTAAAAGGAAAAAAAAACATTCTGTCAAGGTCATATTGGCCAAGGTGCCTTTCATAGT
This sequence comes from Poecile atricapillus, assembly GCF_030490865.1. Taxonomy (NCBI): domain Eukaryota; kingdom Metazoa; phylum Chordata; class Aves; order Passeriformes; family Paridae; genus Poecile; species Poecile atricapillus. The sequence goes on along the minus strand of NC_081256.1, from coordinate 4,492,908 downwards.
TAAAGTCATCACTTAGGATGTTTACTGTGGGCTTCAAGAAGGAAATCAGAGCAGCAGAATTGGTCAGATCAGCATTTCAGCAGATAGTGAGCCTGAGATGCTAAGTGTGCATTTTGAACTGTGAATTCCAAATGACACATTACCACTTCCAGATCACTGCATTCAACAGAGAATATTTTGGAAGCTTTGGAAACTAACTTAGAAGTTGAACCCATCCCCAGCTGCAGATGGCAAAAATGAAGTACAGTCAAAGGCAGCTGTGGCTAAGGCACTGGTCAGAAAATTCACATTCTCCTCGAGACATGGCTGCAGCAAAGTCTTCTGTGCAAATCTGACACCAGCGTGGAACTTGCTTGCAAAATACACCCAGGTTAAAACAAGGACATCCCTTCCAGAGCAAGTCTCTGTGTGTTCTACTGCCCTGCTGAACAAACCAGCAATTCTTTATCAATTGTTTGGATTTATGAAACAAGCACAATAATCCTTTCACTCAATCTTTCCTGTGTTTAGCCAAATTTTAAAACACTGAATTCCACAGTGCCATTGCTGTTGGATGCTATCTGTGCATTTTAAACTGGCTGAGGACATGGCCTGGATGAAGTGTAAACACAAAATCTGTCACTTTAGATCATATTTCTGTAAGACCAAGCTCTTGGCTAATTTTCATATTCATCATGAATTGTTCTGTGCAGAAACATCTTCCTTTAAGTTAAGGTATAGCTGTCTCTGTCTCATAAATTCAAATAATTATTTTTATTTTCAGCTTTGGTGGTATTCCCCTGCACCAAAAGCCCAGCTTCATCATTTCTGAGTGACAGCCTATGTAATGCAGGATTATTACATCAAAGGACAACACTGAAGTATCAATAAAGGAAAGAGGCCCTCAGGAGACTACTGTCAAAAGATATAAATTTCTTCCTCTGATATGAAAAAAACCCTACCTCAACCTCTAAAACAAATTCCCAGATGATGTCCATCCATCCTGGAAAGCCATCCATCTTTGCTGTGACAGTGAGCAGTGCTCTCAGCACCAGAAACATTTGTTTCACTTGACAAGAAAGGGGTGTGAGGAGTGATCTGGAGAGCCTGACAGGAAGGAAAGAGAGCAGGGCAAGGCTCACCCTGCATGGTGCTGCTGTGCTCACCTGGCCAGGGCTCAACAGCCACACACTTTGGGAGATACTGGTCTGCTGCTCCTCAGTTTCTGTAAAATCCAGTATTCAGGGACAAGTGAGAACAAGTGTTGTTGATTTATTCTAAAGGAGCTTTCAAAGAGAATTATTCTAGTGATTCAAATCAGTGATTGAGGCACACAGCATGTAGTGGGGACCATGGAAGCTCAGCATGCTGTAAAATCCATGAAAAACTGAGGATGCTTTCTTGGTCCATGAGGCCATTTGGGTGCAGCAATGCCAGATATTCCACACACGTGCCTGTGGTGTTTGGCATCTGTAAGAGACGGTCTGAAGATTCTCTCATCTGTCTCAAAACCGTCTCAAGGACAGAGACTGACCCTGAATATCACAAGGGACTTGGTCTGGGGGTTTGGGCTGAGCTGAGGTGGATGTTTGCTGAGTGATTGTTTGCAGGTGATTGCATTGTCCTCATTCCTGCTGGTGAGCAGAGGCTTGTGTGTGGTACCCTGTGCAATGGGTTTCCACGACACATTGCCCTCGTTCCTGTTGGTGAGCAGAGACTTGCAAGACGTGGTTTGCTCTGTACCCTACACCTGCCCCCTGCACAATGGAATTCATCACAGTGATCATCAGTCTCCTCTGGTTTTGGCCCTGTGCCTCTTGCTTTGTAAAAGACTATAAAATTACACCCCAAATTTTTATCACCCCAACTGACAGAAGACTCTGTGTTGTTGGACAGCTAAGTGGACTTCAGCATTGGTAGCTATAATCCCCTTACTCTCTTTTTCCTACACTTTGCTTTCTCTTCTTTTCCCTCTATTGCATATTAGTGCTGATGGGCACTCAAAGTGTGTTTTACTGTTTGAGTCCCTGGTTTGCTGATAATCTTTTGTACTCCAAGGTCTAATAAAATCACAGGAATCATCATTCATCATCATCATTCAACATCAGGAATCCCACCTTGCTGATGGTGACAGCATCCTGCATTCTGAGCGTGTGGCTGAAGCGCAGCTCTCCTGCCAGCCTGGGAGGTGATGCTGCAGGGGGTGATGCTGCAGTGCAGCCCTTTGGATGGCCTGGCAGTGCACAGTGATTAACAGAGCTTCCTCTCACTCTGCCTGGAGAGAGCTGCAGTCCTGCACAGGACCATGGCACACATGTGCAGAGGACACTCGCACTCTTCAGCCATTCAGGTGTGACCCTTCTACACACAAACGAAGCAAACTCAAAAATCCTTACAAATTAGCTTTTTGCTTGTACCCACAAACTGTGTTGATCATCTCTTCTCCCCTTTTTTCTTCTGAACAAAAGCTAAAGATGGGTAATGGGGGCCTGTATCACCCTGTAGCAACCTTCCCACTCTCAGCATTGGAGAGCTCTAAATCCCACCCCATTAGAGAGCAGCCCCTCCCAGGAGCCCATCATGCAGCTGACAGAGCCATTATACATATAAATGAGGGATATAAATCTCTTCACCATCCTGTTTCCTCAAACCTTGATTAATTACACTTCTGTCTGCCTTCTTTCCTTTCAAACACAAATGCAAAGGCCAGGCTCCAAAAGTGGGACATTCTTCCCCTCAAGTTGGTGTCTGAACTCAGCAGGTGCAGTTCCACTGAGGGCAGGAAACTGCCTTTTCTACACCACGTTCCTGGCGTCTGCTTATCTTTCCTGCTGGAAACGTAGCAAATGTCATCAAAGTGTATCAGAAGTTAAACAATCCCCTTGACTCCAGTATCCCTCTGCTGTAAATACAGTCTGAGCTTGTTTGAACTGGAAATTGTCGTTCTTGGGAATAATTGCTCTCTACACAGCGCTGCCTCCAATCAATACCAAGGCACATTTTCTGAGCTTTCATTACTAACCTCAGAGTAACCTTAAAGGTTTGGGCTCATTCTTTTCACCACACTGCACAGATCCTTCTTTACATAATCTCAAAAATGTCAACAGCAAAACAATCAGAACAGGCACAAGGGTGCTTGCCTGGTTTCAGTGCAGAAGAGCATTTCCAGTCTGATAAAGGCTAGAGAGCTCTCTCAGAGGTGAGAGAAAAATGCTCTCCATGTGCACATATCACTTTAAATGGGAGGGACAAAAAGAACAAATTAATTCACAGCTAAACAAGGTAGTAGCAGAGAGATGATAAAAAGTATAATTAATACCTCCATTCTAATTAGCACTCCCAGTCTAAGTAAGAAAATGGCATCCTTTGGTGTTGGCCTTCCTCAGGCCAACTGTAGGCACAACACACAAAGTTTTCACTTGTAACCATCATTTCTTCTCATGTTCTGCAGTGGTTGGGATCACCAAATGTTTGAATTGTCACTTTGGAGAGGGTTGGGCACTGACAGCTGGAATGGTAGGCACTCAGATTCTATGGTCGTGGATCATCACAATTCCAATGACTCCACCACTAAATCTACAGTTTCACATTTCAGCCAGCTCCAGTTTAATCCAGCCTTTGGGGAGAAGCACTTTGGGAAGATGCTACTCTTCTGAGCAATGGGGTCTGGGACTCAGAGACTGAGGCTGATGAAGAAATCAGTAGATTTTCTCAGTTCCAACATGATGACAGCTGAAGAACTGATCTGGAAATCATGAGGAGAAGGCACTGCAGCATCACTGGGTACAGAATACATTTGATTCCTGTGGCCTCAGCTATTGCCAGAACCACTGAAATCTGTCAAACCCAAGGGAGAGCTGAGTTTGGTCTGTGTGAAGACACCTTCTGGACTTGACAAGTACTTCCCTCTCCCTTTTAGGGAATGGAAATAGTGTGAACTCAATGTCATCACAATTGATCCTACTTCCTCAATTAAGCATCCATTTTGTTCCTTAGAATAATCTCAGTTAGATCTCCCTTTGGGAAACAACTGCAGGAAGAAGAGAAATTTGCACCTAATTCAGTTTGTTAGGCACAAAAATCAGTACCTTCATCATGCTCACAGAAATGGCTACATGGAAATAGGAGTCTTAGGCAAAAAAATTCTCCCATTAAAATTCCAGATATTTCCACAGTCAAAAAGACAACAATCCCAAAATTATACAGTGTGCAAAGGGAGTCCAGAGCAGACATTATCACTAAGGTACCATAAAGGTGAGATCACAGCAGGAGTCAGCAGCAAGAGAAGAAAGCCTGCTCAGTGGGCTCAGCTGAGCACCTCAGCTTCCAGCAGAACATGAGCAGCAACAGCTTCATGTAACATTAGCAAAGGGGAGAGAGGGTGCAGGCTGCTTCATCTCATGAACAGATCTATCTTGCCCAAAAAAGACCCTTGATGCAAAACATTTTTCCTCCCAGTTATTAATTTATACTTTAGACATCAGTGAGTGAGGCTGTTATTACCCATACACTCAAATAATCTCCCTTTTCTGTGTGATGTGGAAAAAGCTGAGCAAGACCAAGATGGATAGAAGGGCAAACAAAGCAAACAGAGAACCCTGTAGAAGGTGATGTCAGCAAGACACTCTGCTTGTTTTCCTACCCTAATTCCAGGAAGGGAACAGGACCCCAGCCCCAGAGCCACAATTAGGATTATGTAGAAGGGACAGATTCCCTCTTGTTGCCATTCAACCTCATAGATATTCATCTCCACTGCAATAATAAGAGAGGATTTAAAAACAACATATGAAAGCACATAAATATGTTTCAGAAACAGGTTGAAACAATTCAACCAGTGCAGAAAGCTTCAACCTCTAACTAATGGATTGCATTTATCCAGCAAGAAGTGACAGGAAAATTTGGGCTTGAGAAAACAACTTGTAGATTGTATTCCCATGGCCCACAAACATCTTATGCTGGGTTCTAATGAGAAAGATATTGAGGGACTGCTTTGATTTTCTTTGGGTCCAGCATTTGATTTACATCTCCTTTAATCCCTCCCCAGTTATCTCTGCTCCTACATGACCAAGGGGGAAGCCAAATGCAGCTACTTAGAGCTAACAAGGACATGGAGATGGCCCCGGAGGCATCACAGCAGAATCTGGAATTCTCATTCCCAGTGGGTATACAAGACCATTTTTAGTAGTTGCTGACTTGTGTTCACAGAAGAATGGGGTCAGAAAGGCAAAAAACCACAGATGCAGCTCAGCACTGCAGAAGTGTGAGACAGCCCCCCAAAAACTGCACATACCATGGAGTGCTGAGCTTGAATTCAGCATGTTGCTGCTGAAAGCACTTCCTGATAATATCTGGCACCTGGATTCTGTGTCTCACAAACCAGGAACTGACAATGGCAGTAAAACAGTTAAACACCATCATATCCAAATTATTCTTGGGTGATACTTTTTGTTCATTTTTGGAACAGAATGGAGAGTCACCAGAGATAAGTTCTCCAAGATGAGGGTACTGAGCTGCCTAGAACACCAGACTTGATCTAATTCTTCCTACATGACTCGGAAAGAGGGGTCCTGTGAACTCATCTTCATTCTATACAAATACACAGGAGGCTTTTAAATACATAAATTAGTAGGGAATAAATATCTTGGAAATGTGTGTTCCTAACTGTGCAGAAAGGATTTCATCCAACTTTTACTAGAGTAAGGGAATATTGGAATGGAACCAAAGTGATATATTGTGCAGTAATAAAATATAAAGATCAATGAAACCAATTACTTGAATTGCAGCTCAAAGCATAGGTGGTAGCCCAGTGTCCATTCTGATCTTCTCTACATAAGGCAAGAGTGGAAGGGACCTTCAAAAAATGTTCTTGCCAGTTCATCTGCTCCAAAACTGAATCAACAGCAGTAATAGCTTCTGAGAAAGGTTTTCCCAATCTCCTCATCAAGACCTTTACTGAGACTTCACAGTCTCTCCAGGTAATCTTTTTCCAGGGCTTCTCCTAGCATCCAGTCAGAGACATCTTTGCCACAGATTTCCCAACTCTTTCTCCCCCTCACTGTCCCAAACACATAAATATCAAATAGTTACCTACAGGACAGCCTTTCCAGGCATTTCAAGATGCATGTCTTCCTCCATTCTCCTCAACTGCACACCCCTAAAATCATCCCAACTTCTTCTGCAGATCACGTGCCCTGGATTGCTCTCATTATTTTCTTCTGGATCCTCTCCAACTCATCCCACAGCACTCTTATTGTGGTGTCCAAAAATATGCTCTGTATCTCCTTTAAACCACTACACATACACTTAACAAGTCAGCCTACACACTGTTTCATGCTTCAAGCTAAGCACATTCAAATGACGTTGTTAGGTGTTCAGACCAGCTTTATTTTAAATTATAGAAAAGATTGATGTAGTGCATTTTAGACTAGATTGGGCAACAAGAATGCATCTGCCATGAACTCACTGGAATCCAGTTAAATTGAGGGCAGTGTGTTTCTGGGCCCCAGTAGCTGTTGCTCTCTTCTCCTGAGTTCAGTGCTATTCCAGGAGAAAGGTGCCAGACAGTTCCCTGCTCTGCAAACCCAGCACAACGTGTCCTGACACAACCACGCTGATTTGGAAGTCCTCTTACTCACTGTGCACTGAGCACAGAAAGCAGTCCCTGGTACCCATTTTGGTCTGAACTCTGCACACCCCTCCCGAGAGCTCTGCTGAACCAGGATGTCTCTCATTTTCTTTCATTTACTGCAGCTCAGCCAGATCCTGGAAAGAGACCTGTCAGTTCTTGTTGTGTGCAGCTCAGTGACCTTCAGGAGACTTCAGTCCTGTCGCTGAGCATCCTGTTCAGCAGAGAACTGAGGAAAAAAGCAGAGCCTGGTTCCTGTCTTGCAAAACACGATGATCTGCTCTGCCTAATGCAAAAGGGCAGAGTATTCCCTTACCCTTTTTCTACCCTGTTAGCCTGACTATAAATGTGATTGCGCTGATAAACATCCACAGCAAGAGATCATTTGCCCAAACTAATTAACTGCTGCCACCAAATCACCATGTAATATTTTCACTAGGAAAGTGCAGCCTACACTGCTGTATGACATTTACCTTTTAATTGCCCTTAGTCACCAGCAACAAAATTTCAGATGTTATTATTTGTGTTGGTGAAAGTTCCCCTTCTAGATCAAACATGAGGCATGTCAAATACCATCACAGGAGTGCTAATGCTCTGGGTTAAGCTGCAGCAGAGGCTGTGGAGGAGCTTCCCAGCCCCCAAAGGGAAGAGGACATGGGAAGAAGGGGATTAGGACAATCTGAAGCAGCACAGCATCACTGGGGCACAGCGGGGAGGGAGGAATGCCTAGGGCAGGAATTCATGCTGAGCAGAACACTCCCACTCATCCTGGCTCCAGCCAAGGGGAACACAGAGCAGCTCACAACACCACACTCCCAAGCCTGCTGCTCACACTGGATTTTGAAAGACTTTGGCCAGCAAGGTTTGCTCTGAGTGGTTTTCATCTGTGCAAACAAGGATAGAACAGCTGCCCTGGGAAATGCTGTCTTGCTCCAATTAGCTTGTGGCTGCTCACCAGGCAACTGTCCCGAGAGCTGCCCTTTGCATGCTCTGACTTCCAGCCTCACTTCAAGCATCATTAGGAAATTGCTCTTTAAAATTTACAATTTTTTATTTGAATCTCTCAATAAACCTGCCTGTTGATTTGACAGCACCATGTCTGTAGAGACCAGAGAATTCAAGTGCCTGAAGTTGCTTCTATACAAGCCACTCAGCTGATGCTGATAATTGGGACCAGTAGGAGTTCAGTTGGGCATGCACACATTTTAATGTTTTCCTTAACCCCAGGATGGGCAGAGCACCCAGGCAGCAAACAAAATGCCTTTTGGGGTTGTATCACACCAAAAGGCATTTTGTGGCCAGCAGAACAGGGAGGACATGCCAGGGCCAGGAACAAAGCTATTAATTCAAGGGGGTGGCTCACCTTACAGTCACAGAATATACATCAGGAAGCACAAGGTGATTTTAAAATTCTAATTCAAGACTGTAAGGATCAATATCCAAATTAGCCTACAATGACCTAGCTCCAGAAGGAGCAAGGGTACATCAATTCAGTGCTTCAGCCAGGTTGATTAGGCAGGCTGGGACAGGTCCCTGTTACAAGCTGGCTGTGAGGATCTAAGCCACACAGACATCTCTGCTCATGTGTAACTACCCTGGAAGTCTTTCACAGTGCTCAGTTTTGACAGGTAGAAGCTAACTTTCGAGCTTTCCACCCACAGATTCTTCCAGGAAAGAAATGGCAAATTCCATTTAAAGTTCTTGTAAATCAGGGCCCAGAACAAACCAAAATTGAATGTCAAAGGCTAAACTGTGAATCCTTTGCTCACTTTAGCATATAAAACTTCTCTGCAGTTGTGCGTTGTAAACCAGTGACATGTCACAAGTGAGCACGAGCTCAGGAGCCCAAGTAGGTGGATCCCAGTTCTTACTGTGCCACAGTACAATCCAGGACAAAATCCAGCCCCAGCTCCTGGAAACACCACCTCAGCTGCCCTCTTTTGCTGTATGTCCTGAACTTTACTCCCATTTTCACTATGGCCATGTAACCAAGCACAGCAAGTGGGGACTGTGAGCCTGGAAGATGTAGTTTACAGTTCTATGCTCCTGCCTAAGCAAGCTGTGTTTTGAAAGAACAGGAGTTATGTGCCAGAAAAGGCTGCAGACTAATTTTAAAAATAATTGAGGAAGATATTCTTCTACTTGTTCATATGATTCATGCCATTACTGCAGCTTTTCTCTCTTCCACATAGTCTTTAATGAGGAGCAAGACAAGTGATCAAGCACAAGAACTCAGATGCTTCCTGGAATTGTTGGGGTTTAATGTAAATGCATAAAATCCAGGCATCACAGAGCTCTTTTCAATATAATCCCAAAGCTGCTTACAGGCCAACTCAAGAATTTTTGTGCCAGTCTAGTTACACTCAACATGCAATAACCTCTCAGAGGTCGGTGCCAGAGGCTATGAATTTACCTCAAGGTATGTGTTTTATATGCAGCAATATGTTGTCATTAAAACAGAGCTCCACAGAAGTCACATCTTAGTCATTGTCTATAACCTCCCCCTTGGAAACAATTTTACTGTCTGCTTACTCCAAGAATACAATTACTTTTTGCTGCACAAGGTGCTCAGCATGAGCGTGTTCCAAAACAGTAACACGAATTTTACGGTTTTTTCCCTCCAAAAAAGCTTTGAATAGCTCCTTGTGGTACTAGCATGCAAAGAGACTGATGATACCACCACCCTGCCAGGCAGTTTAAGGACACAAAGCCTCTGCTAGGTAGGAGTACACAAGGGAATGAGCTGCTGTACAGTGTTGACAGTAGAAAGCAGAGACAGGCAAAGCCATTTGCTGGTAATCTCCCTGAAACTGAAGATCTCCTCATTGGTACTTTTGGAGGTTTTGCTGTACCACTAACTCACCTGTGTCATTACCTGCAATCACACCCAAACAGGACTAAATATTAATTTCTGTCAATTCCCATGCTGCACTCCACAGTAAAATAACTCCTGGAGCTCTTACCGTTGGGAGGAAGGCACAACAGCATAGCTTTTGTAAACAGGCATGAAAGCTCCCTTGGTTTTGTAATCATCTTACACAACTGCTATCAGCCATGACAGCATCCTTTCAGATTATAATGTCCTGAGACATGCAGATAGCAAAGACTTGCTGCCTAAGGCTACTCTGCTTCTGCTTGTAAAACTATTAATAAAAATACCTAGGCAAAGACTTGACTTTATTGCTATAGATTAAATGAAAAGGCAACTGTGCAAGAAGTCTGGCCAGAAGGATTACATTATTATTGATCTGGTTATTGTCTGATCAGGTCAGCAGCAGGTCAGCAGCAGGACTCCCATTCCTGCTATACAGCCCAACTATTTAGAGAAGATTTGTCCTCTCAGGGCAGACTTTCCTCCACTGTCTGCCTGTACTGCATAGGCTGGAACAGAGCTGTGGGTTGGCAGGACTCCACTGCTACTGCAATACAACAATTGCAATGGACTAAAATTGGCTATTTTGGATGCACTTTTTCAAGCTGCAGAAGGAAGCCCATATGGGGGACTACCCATATATGTGGTTTGCCCAAAAGAAAGCGTGCAGCAAACCCCTGAACTTAAGCTTTGCAAAAAGGAAGCAAAATGTGTGCTTGCAGCATCTGGTGGTCCTTCCACTTCTGGGCATATCTCAGCTTTTCTTTCTTGCTAATCACCATCAGCCACCCAGAATGGCTGCCTGCACCACTATCTGCACAGGAAATGGGCCTGGCACCAAAGCCAGCAAGCTGGGTCACATTCCCAGCAGTAATTACAATGGAGAAACAAAATAGCAGGGGAAAAAGACAATACCCAAAATCAAGCGGTGGGACAACAGCAGAACACGCATTTGTGCTTCAAAATATCCACAGGATCAACTCTGTAATTCAGTCTGCACATTATTCCTTCAAAGCCATGCTCATACCAGGATAGTGCTCTGGTTTTGCTGGGGAGTACGAGTGCCTTGCCAACAGCCACGTTCAGGACGTGCATCAGCAGCTTCCTAATGCACACCAGGCACGCTGCTCCACCAGCAGCAGGCCAGGATGTTATTGTTCTCAGGGACTCATGCTGGCAAGAAGTCCTCTCTCCACCCAAACCCACAGAAAGCTCTCAAAGTTGGAATCTCCTACTTCCCAGTTTTCAAATCCTTTCATCCTGGAGGAGATGTTGAACAAGCGTCAGACCACAACACTCTGTGCCCTTGTGATCCCGTGCTCAGCTGGGGATTGATTGTGGGGGAAACCCAAATGCTTTCAGCATCTCTGAGTTTGTGCTGTCCACATTAGGCAACTTGGGATGAATCAGAAAATAAAACATAGAAGAGAAAAAATAATTCTGGAGAACTCTTTTCATTAATAAATGCATTCAGAGACTGCAGGAACATACAAGTTCAAAGTAACAGAAAAGTATGGAAGTTTTACTTTAAAGGACTTTATTATCCTCATCTGGAACAAATAGTTTGAATTATATTTTAAGTCTCACCTATGGGTTTTTGGGAAGGGAAGGCAATGAAAGCAACTCAAAATTTATCTTAGAAAGTCTGGTCTTAAAGCTGCCTCACTCTAGATGTGCAAAGATTTGGGCTCACAACAGAAGTCTCCAAGCCAATTTAACAGACTGTTTTTCCTGTGGCAATCCTTGGTGTATATAAAACAGAAACCTTATACCTGTTGTGGATGTATAATTTTATTGCACACATGAGGAGGAGACACCACCTGTGTTTGCTACTGAAAGGAGAAGTGCCTCTCCTGCAAACCAAGGCTGGGGGAAAGAGCCTGAAAATCAGAAACAGAGCGAGCACTTGAGAGCAGTAGTGGCAGAGAGCTCCAGGCTGAGACCATCACTGAGGTTAAGATGATTTTTTAGTCTGTGCTTTCTGTTTTTCTGACATTGCTTCAGATCTTTAGTATCCTGGCTATAAAAACATTCCTTTTAGGAGGAACATGGGAATGAGAACAAAGAGAGAGATTTCCTTCAATAGCATACACACACTAAGGAAATTCAAAACAAAGGAGCCCAAACCATGTTATTTTATAGAGCCTATAACATTCATGCCACAGTTAAAGTCATGTTACCTTGGAAGACACAAAAGACTTGCTTTACTTTTCAGCTGAACCTCAAGTTTTTTAGCAAAATGCAAGTCAGTTTGTCTCAAGAGAGGAATCTGTCCACAAAACCTATGAGCCCATAAATCTAGCTGTTATCTGACAGGAATGCAAACAGATCAGCCAACAGTTCAACATCCCATTCTTGCTAAGGGGAATTTCTTGCTTCAACCATGATACACATATCAATTATACTTTTTTCAAAAATCAAAGCAAAAATTATATCAAAGTGCTCAAATAAATCACTTAAACATGATGGCTGAAACAATAATAAGCAAAATCTTAATCACTGAGAATTACTCATTCTAAATTGACTTCCTAGGCAAAGTTAGTCCCGTGCATAAGTAACCAAAGACCTGCTTAGAAAGGGTGGAATTCAGTTTTCTTCTTGCACAGCTGAAGCTACAGTAGAGTCTCTTTAATCATCAACTCTGTTTAGCCTCCACAGACATAAACAAATTTCAGGGAACATAAAGAATTTGACAGGGCCATTAATCCAGGGCCCAGAAATCCTCAATTTGACATTAACTGTCCAAAAAACAGGCAAGATAGAGGATGCCAGGTATTTTAACACAAATATCTCACTTGTGCAGAGTGTTTCTGGAGGAAACTTGTGCTTATGATATAAATGCAATGGTAAGAGTCTTTTCAGGGCAAAAGAATCACTAAATGGTGGCAGTTCAATTATTGTTTGACTGTGACATCCCCAACCCTCTGGCACTCAGGCCTTTTTTTGCTTAGAAACATCTGGCTTGTGTGTTACCTGAGGATCCTCTTTGCTACACAAACACTAACAGGAGTCTGAGAATTCCCACATGGAGGATTTTTACTTAAGAAGGATGTGTACTGTGAGGAGAACTCCCATGGGTAAGAGGGAGCTGAGGTTCTTTTCAACTGCAGGCATAAAATTCACAAAGCATCCTTGTTTGAGGAAATAACCTTTAAGGACAAAGCCCAGCTCTCCTGGCACAGAAGGCCCCCTGTGATAACAGGGGTGTCTTGAAGAGAAACACCTATACAACTGGGGCATGGAGAGGGAGCAGCTTTTCAGCTGGAAGGACAACTCTGGCACAAGGGCAAACACGTACAAATCTGCTGTAAGGGAATTTAAGGCTGGGGAGACATTTTCATTGTAGGCTTGTAACTCTCAGAGCAGTAAGCTCCTGGAACAGCCTCCTAAACAGGAGTGATAAAAGCAGGACAATCTAGTTAATTTAGAGACACTGCTGGAAAATAAGTTGGAGAAGTGCCCCAGAGCCAGCTATAAGAGAAAAAGGACTGTTTTTATTGGAGACTCTAAGACAGTGACTCAGCAAGTCCCTGATGGTCCTATATTTTATTTTAAAATTAACTACAGATGACAAATTAAATATCAGTCAGCACTGAAAAAAACAAAACAAGAAAAACCCTTCTTAACAAAGAATTCAAGTCAGACACCTGGGCTGAGCACTGTGAGGAGATGGGTTCTGCTCTGCTGCATGTTCCAAACCATTCCATACACCTGGCAGGATGTTAACTCCACATGCACAGGAAGAAGTGTTGAGGAGCCAAGTGAACAGGCAGGGGGTTCCAAGAGTACTCTGTGCTCAGCTGTACCTGGGCTGCCTTTCTGACAGTCTATGAGACATTTAAATTCCTGTCTTGGCACCTCCAAATAACAGGCACAAAATCTCCCTTATCAGTCCTGGGTTATTAGACAGTGGGCAGCAAAGCTTCATTAAATATTAGTGGAATCTGGCTACTTCCAAATGCCAGGGTAGGGCTCCAGATTCTTTAAAAGTAGCATTTTTAACTACTTTGCAATAAAATGTTACAATCATGTAAGTCTTGTAGGGAAATATACTCTGGAATTTAATAAAGATGAAAGAAGTAAGAGCTTCTTGCCATTTTATTTCTCTAGTCTGAACTGAGTTGATCAAATTTCCTTTCTGCAAACTTTTCACCCATCCAGGAGAAAGTTACAGGAAGGGCTGTAACTCCTGCCTGCACAGCTCTATCCTTTAACACACCCCAGGATACAGTATTTCTGGCTAAGAGACCCAAGACTGGAATCTTTCTCAGCTTTTCATTCAAGTTCAAGAGGCATTGCCTGCACTACAACATTTTGTTCAAAATTATTTTGTTGCAACCATTCCGTGGTTTGATTCAAACCCAGAAGTTCTGTCTTGCTTCCTTCAAAGAAACTGGGTGAATTCCAGCTTGTAAAGGATAGGAGGGGGAAAAGTCCCAATCATCTATTGTCATAGAATCATGGAGTAACCTGAGTTGGAAAGGACCCACAAGAAGTCCACCTCCCCAACCAAACAGGACATCCCAAAAGTCACCCCCACATGTAGCCCTGAGTGATGTCCATACATTGCTTGAGCTATGTCAGGCTTGGTGCTGAGAGCACTGCCCTGGGGAACCTGTTCAGTGCCCAGCCACCCTCTGGCTTTTTCTAATATCCTACCTAAATCTCCCCTGACAGCTCCATGCTGTTCACTCAGGTCCTGTTGCTGGTCACCAGAGAGAAGAAATCAGTGTCTGCCCCTTCTTTTCCCCTCAGGAAGAAGCTGTAGATTGCAATGAGGTTTCCCCTCACTCTTCTCCAGGCTGAACAAGCCAAGTGACCTCAGCTGCTCCTTGTATGGCTTCTACAGCATCCTCACAGCCCCCTTTGGACACTCTCTCCAGATCCTCCTCCTGCTGTGGCACCCACAAGTGCACACAGCACTCAAGGTGAGGCTGCAACAGCACAGAGTGGGACAATTGATTTTCTGTCCTATTTCCACTGCCTGTCCCTTGTGCAAGGCTTTCCCAACTCTACCTGAAAACTCCTTTGGGGTAGGTGGCCTTTTAGCTGTGACTCCTGACTGAGGGTCACAGCTTGCCCCAGAGAGCAGAGCAGAAAGCAAGGAGACTTTTCCTGAACTATCCAAGAGACATGAGTCACTTGTCTCTAAATCCTGTGTGGGAGCACTGGCAAACAGAAGCAAGCTTGGGCTGCTGTGGGCCTCCCACTTGTGGGCTGCTCTGTGAGCTGGGAAACAATGGAGCCTTAATGCCTGCAGCTGGGCAGCCAAACAAGGGCTGCAGTTTGAGAGCAGCTGATAAGCATCTGGATATCAGAGTGATGAACAGAGTCTGCAGCCTGTCACACAGCTAACCAAGGGCTCTACCACACACCCTCTCCTACTGCAGGCAGCCTGGAAAGTGTCCAAATATGGGACTCAAAAATGTACAGCAGAAACACAATGTAGAACTGAAGACTGGAGTGTATCAAGTAACAAATTCAGATGAGCACAGCAGGGGATTGATTACAGTGGGAAATTCGAAGAACCACCAGGTAAGAACTGACAATATGAGTATTAAAGGAAAGCCAAAACTTAGCTTTGGGTCACTGAAGAGTTTTGCTCTGCATCATTTGGTCAAGAGCACAACATCAGCTTTCTATCCACCACTGTACCCTGAATAGCAAACCCATGCAATGCTGAGTTTTGGAGGCACACAAATTAATCCCCAGAACTTTGGAGTAGCCAACTACAGCCAGCAGACACCACTCTGCAATTTCAGCAATGAACAGGACAGGAGGAAGCAGGAGTGCCAGACACACAAAGAAGTGGCTACGAAAGATTTAATGTCTCTAGTCTGATGTTAGTTTTCTTCCTCTATTAGTGTGAAAGCAGTAGGCAGTGAGAGGTGACAGAATTGGGTGGGGGGAGGAATCTATTCAGAATTTCCCCTGTTGAAACTGAACCCACAATGTTGCACAGGTATTGTCAGGAAACAGCTGAAGAGATTTTTCTCCCCATCCATACAAGTGATAAACAGCCCAGCTCTGGTACTAGGAGACAAATCCCTCTGTTCACTTAGAGATGAGCCTTGTGGAACAGCTTCTTGCCCCTCTCCCTGTCTCAGGAGAACCATCACCCATCTGCCAGGATCATCCTGCTGTGCCCATGTGGAACAATGCTGGTGAGAAGAGGAGAAACCTCTCATGAACATGAAACCAGAGTCCTTTCTGTGAAACCCAGCAGCCATGATACCTTCATGATAGAGGCTGGACTGGAAACACCAACCTGTTTTTCAAGGATCTGAGACTTCCCTTGTGGAATACGGTGAGCATTCTACTGAATTAATGGAGTTAATGGAAGACTAATCAACATTTTGCCTGAAAACATTTGAAACTTGCTTGGAAAGAAATATTTTCATATCTTGTGAAGTCTTGTAACAGGAAAGCACAAATCAGTGTTGTGACTGCAGCTTCCATGAAGAATTCCAGTGTCTGATTAGCTGTTTATAACAATCTCATATCTATTTCAGTCTGGCAAGGAAAGATACCAATATATCTCAAAGACTGAAAGTCAAACAAGAAAATCTGTCAGAAAATTCCAATATTATCCCAAGTTAGAAATTACAAGAAAACTCAAATAATTAATTGGGAGAGAAAAGATGATATTAAATTTAATTTTTAATAGAAACCAATATTAATATGCTTCTCATATACTGATGGTAAATATGATGCAAATGTAAGGGTGATAACAGGGTAGGCCACAAATCTATGAGAATCCTTTTGTACTAACCAAATTTCAAATCCCCCTGATATGCTTTAAACTGTGATTTGGACCAGGAGGTGCCATGCACTGCATGCCCTTGATATTGTTCAGCTGAAAAATCCTACCCACAGAACTTGCTAGGTGAGCTTTAAATTTCCAGGAAAAATATATCTAGATCAAAACAAGAGAACATGAAAAGTTAAATGGTTTTGTGGGGATTTTTCTTGGTAGAAAGATTACCATCTCAGAGATAGCACATCAGCTCTTTAGGTAAAATGGGGAATGCAAGAGCAGATTTTGATCAATATCAGAACAGCTTAGCTAGCAAAAATGTAAGTGTGTTGCAGTTTCTGTTCAACAGGGCTTTGGAATTCAACACTTGGAAGGTGGGAAATCAAAGTTAACTCCTTGCTCACTGCAGCCCTGTGTTTGTCTTCTCCAGCACAGCCTTCCCCTGGTGCTCAGGAGGACGTGGAGCAGCCAGAGGTCACACAAGCCTTACTCTCTCTGAAGCACAGAAACATCAGTTTTTCTTAAATGTTCTCTCTCACACGGAGAATAACCTGAGAAGGCAGTGGCATAGAAATATTGTGCTGTAGTTTCCTAGCAATAGGTCAGCAAGGAATTGAGAAGGGACTTCCCAACTTAAAGGTCACCAGCTATAAAGAACCCCACACCAGGGTGCAAATCCTCTCCCACTGCACCTCAGCCAACAGTTGATTGCTAACTTGACCAAGATGACACAGAACTGCTCTCCTGGAACTTTCTTTTCCTTCAGCACCTTTTTATCATCAAAAAAGACCGAGAGAAGTGACAGAACCAAACTCCAGAACCAAACTCCTTCTCCATCATCGTGTCACTTTAGGTAAAGCAAACAGTAAGGTGGGTAATACAGTGAAGTAAAACATCACCTCTCCACAATGAGGTCAGAGAAATGAGGCTGTGTCTGGAGAGAGTGAAGCACTTTGTAAGGCACCTTAAATTTAAGTTTCACAGGAGAAAAACATCAGAGTTCAGCAGATTTCTAGAACTGGGACAGTGTTTATGATTACACAAATGCTACTGCTAGTAACTTCTTGCCCTTGCCTTCAGTTTCCACACTATGTCCAGCACTGCCTTCAGGACAGAACTGAATTATGTACTTCACTGATTAAGAGCCCACAAACCAAGTCAAAAGGCACTGTCGGGCTGAACTCTCGCCTTGAAAAAGGATGAGATAAACAATTCTAAAATTAAAAGGAAAGGAGGGAGAGAGCCACTGTGACAGACAGGTAGTCAAATGAAACGTGACACATCATCCCTAGAGGAAGGGAAACTGGCAGCTTGGCTGGATTTTCCTCATGACAACCCCAGGATATATGACTGTCTTGGCAGAGAATAGAAAGAGGTCCTTTACTTGTCTGTATCACTGCAGCTCAATTTAATTAGCAGCCTGCTAAAGACCTAAATTTCCTAATTAATAGTGATTCAAGAAGGCCAACAGCACAACAAAAGTGAATTTGCAGTGTTCTTCCAGAAAGAGCTGAGTAATCCACTTTAGGGATCATTTTAATGTACATTTCCAATTTCTGGCTTCTAAAGTTTCCAAAAATATGAGAGGCAGCAAGGAAAAGATTTGGTATTCATTTTTGCCTGCTGACCAACCTGCTCCTCAAGTTTGTTTGCCCACCTGCTATCACATTGGGCATCTTACTTGCACAAAATGTCCATGCCAGTTACAGATGAACTACTAAATTGTTCCCTGTGGACAACTTGGATACCACCACCTAGGGGAAGAGGAAATAAGTTTGATTCAGAAATTTTTCACTGTGGTAAGCAATATTTCCCCACCAGCTATTGCACTGATCGGCTCTGTTGGACACTACCCTGCTCTTGCTGAAACCAACAGGTTTTCAATTAATCTGTAATTCAGGAATCAAAGGTATGCCAGCACCAAAACACTAAATCAAGGCCTCACTTGATCATGTAGCATAAAGAGCCTTGATAAATTGAGGAAGAAATACAATCTGGCCCAGGCCAGACCATATCTACATTCCCTTTTCAGATGAGGAATTCCAGAGTGAGGTAGCTGTGACATATTAAAAGAACAAAGCCTGAATTAGCTGTCTGGCATGGGGCTTGTCTTCACATTATGAGTTGGCTCTTTACTAACTACTAATACCTCATAGCAAGCTCTCTCTCAATTTATTTTTAAGAGAGTTTACACTTTCCAAATCTTCATAGTTGTTTTCATTAGGCAAGACTTTGTATTTTCTTACAGAGTTTGACACTGTTTCTTGTTTTAATACATTCTTTCTTTTTTTCCCCCTCATTCTTTCTATTTTAAGATAACAGGTGCTCAAGTTGAGCTGAAAGTCTGTTAACAACTTTTCAGATTTATAGCAGGAGACTTGTTAGTTCCCTAAAACAAACCAATGAGCACAGAGGTATTCAGAAACAGAAGAGGGGGTACTTCTATCCCCCAGCCCATGAGCTGTGTACAGCATTGCAAAGAGACTCTGGATTCTGTAGTGCTGGAAGCCAGCACAGTCACTGATGCACGACTTCTGATTGCCAGCTACTCACACACATCACCTGGCAAAAGAGATCAACCCCCAATTGCATTCCAGTCTCATAAAGCAAAGAATTTCTCCAATTACTGAAGCAGTCTGTTGCTGTGATGCAAAAGTGTGGGAAAGCAGCCACCCAAATACTCACTGGAGATTGTTTAAATTAATTTTTAACCTCTAAGACGGCCCAAAACCAATCTTTTGCTTTTAGGTCAGCACAGAAAATGACAGATTCATGGCCAATGTGTGGAAATCAGCCAGTGAAGTTGAGCTATTGTTTAGTGGAAAGAAAGGAAGGGTCTGAAGTCAAACTGACTCTATCTTTTAGCCTAGACAACAGAACATTTTCCATTTCTACCATTAGTCTTATTAATATGCTGCAGTGGGTCAGACACCACTCTCAAAAAAGTGGATTTGTTTGAAGCAGAGCAGAGACATCATTGCCAACAGTGTCACAGCAGCCATTTGCACAAGCATGACTTCTCCCTACTAACAGTATTATAAAATGGAAAAGCTGTTCTTTCCCAAAGAATCAAAACACAAAGCCAGCCTAGTTCAAAAGTCTCCTTCTGAGCAGCTCCCCTCAGACTTCCCTTTTCTGCAGCACTAATTAGCATGCTCAGCCTGAAGGTCTGTCCCAGAGGAAGCTCATATTCCACAAATTCCCTTTAGCATCTGACAGGCAAACAAGGGATGTGCAGTCAGCTTCTGGAACTGTTTTTAGTTATGTGTGCAGGGAAAACACTCGATGTATCAGCTTGGGCTGACTGTGCTGGGGATGGAGAGAAGGATACCCAAGCACACACAGCCACACTGTCCCAAAAGCAGCCCTAAATCTGCCAGCTCAGCATCCAGCCTCCAGCTGAATTGCTCATTCCACTCCTGACTGTGAGCAGAAGGGCTTCCACCACTAGAAGGACTTGTTGAAAGATGGATACCAGACCCAAGCTTGGTTTTGCAGAATAAGCCCTCTGGAAAACTCTCTGTGCTGCTTCCATAGCCACTATGAAATCCAGAACCCAAAGCTCACAAATATCCAAACAGACTTCAAAGTTATTCCCCAGTAACTTTTCTTCCAAGAAAAAATGGTGATTTTAGCCTCAGTGTTTCCAAGAACTGGGCTTCAGCTGAAAGTCAGCACTGGTTTAACCAGCCTGTAACAGCCACCCAAAATCTCACTGTTTTGTGAGACCCCTCTCCCTATTTTATTTACCACTGACAACTATTCTATGCATCAAACTCTCTCTTTGCCTACGGAGAGGGGAGTGGCAAGGAAGGACATTGTCCTTGCTTTACTAGAGCCCACAATATTAATGGATTTTTGTTCAAAACTTGGTGATGAAGCACTCTGTCTGGGAAACTGGTTCAAAATATTCCAACTCAAAATCACTTCAGTGATTAACAGCCTAATCAATTTAACTCAATCTGTGGTGAGAAGCCCACATTACTTACAAGTCAAAAAAAAAAAAAAGGAAGATTGCTCATAACTAAGGGATGGGAGTTATGAAACTCACACATCATGTTAATTGATTTTTGATACGTTACAGTCAACGATTCCATTTAGCAGAAAGCCTCAGTCACCAAGGCAGAATTAAAATTATACAAAGACTCCATGCTTGCCTTTTTTTAAGGCACAAAACAAGTTTATATTTAAGACAATAAAACTCTTCAGCCACCTTTAGCACTGGATTTCCTAGTCTGTGTTGTCTCTTCGCCCAAAAGGAGGACACCAGCATCATGTAAAAGATGTCTCTGCATCTTCCTAGACTGTGTTCTGTGGAACAGAGCTGTCATCTCTGCATTTTACAACACTTGGCAGCAAACCCACATTCCTTGTGCATCACAGACTTCCCCTAAGGCCATGAGGCACGTTGGGTATGGACAGCACGGGGTTAGGGTTTCCAATTATAAACCCCAATCTCCTCACACTTGGTGTGCCTGAGAGCTGCAGATCCCATGGCAGGCACGTACAGGAACCATCCCTTCTGCACACCTACAGCACCAGGGGACCCTCATTGTTTCAACAAGACTTTTGACCCATTTTTTTTCTCTATGAAATCATGACCTACATTCCACGTGTAATTTCCAGAGTAACAAAAATACCTCAAATCCCCACTATAAATCTGATTGTGTGCCTTACAGAGCTACCTCATCTGCTGAGTCCCAAGCTATGCAGCACCAGGAGTTTGGACTGTACTTGCTGAGCAGCTCAGGAGGCACAGACAGTGCCTGGGTTTGGACACACAGTGGTGAACTTGGTTTCTAAAGCACTTCTCTCAAGAAACTCAGCAAGAACCACCAGTCACCCAAGCAGAGGATGAAAACATTCTGGCTACAGAACAACACTGCAGATTGAATCTGTCAAAGGTAAGAGCCAAAGCATACATTCCAAGAAAAAAAAGAAAAAAGTAATTGACTCAAGAGGTAAATTACCATCTCATGGAAGATGCTGTGTGATAAAAGGTTTCTCATCAGATTAAAGGTTGGTACTATGCAAAGACTGATGAGACAATGTGTTTTTACTTGGCACATCTGAAGTGTGCCAAGGAACTGGCCTTGGCAAATGGATTCAAGCATGATCAACTAATAGGCTTTCTGGAGGGAAAAAAGAACAAAGCAAGAAAATTAAATGTTCAGAAAAATAAAATAAAATCTCAAACACCATATGCTTCTTCTTTCTGTTTCTGTGCCTCACCAAAAGATCAAGGCCAGGGGAAACACAGACAGGATGGGGGACACCACACCAAGAGTGGAAGAGTGATCACAGAACAGTTCTATAAACTTCTCCCTCATAATTTAAAGAGGGCAGGTATGATTCTTGAAAGCTTGAGGAATTAGTACAGGAATCAGAATCCAGTTTAAAATGGCTGGTTGCTTTCTTCCTGAAACACACATTCTAGTATAATTACAGATGTTATAATACAAATTCTGATTTCACTCCAGAATTCCAATAGAATTGCCATAAATCTGATTATATTTTGTTTATACTGTATTTTCCAACACTGTTTCTTGCTCTCTGCACATTGCCTGGGATGTAAGAACAGATTTTGGTAGTTTTGGACAATATACATGTATGCAGCATGATCCAGAGGTTAGTTTAAAATGCACCCTCTTACCCTCAAATTCCCCAAATAACTTCTTCCCAGCACTAATCCATAAATAGCAAGTGATTTTTAGGTGGCTGGAGCATGAAAGGGGCAAAGAACTGTAGGAATTTCTGATAGGACTTGTCTCTGACTAGTAGACAGTGAAAAAAGCTGAGAAGCCAAAAAGAGGTCAGTTAAAAAAAGAGGTATTCCTCACTCCATTATGCAAACTGAATTTATTCACGTAGAAAAATCCTTAGAAAAAAAAAATACACATTCCTATCAGGGCTGCTGTTGCTCTGAACTGTGACCACTGGGAATTTCATTCTGCTTCACAATAAAACCATGAATACTTGGTGCCACTGAATCATATGTTCTTCAGTAAATGCTCACTCATGCTACACAATACTTCACTTTTTCTTTCTCTCCTCTCTTAAAAGGATGGTCATGCCCACCTCTTTCATCAGAGAGGCCTTTCTTTCTCTTTCAGAAATCAAAACCGAAATACTTAAAAATGAAAGAGGGTGAATCTGGATGAAAAGATGAAAGACAAGACAGGAAACAGAGCCAAGAAGCTGCTGCCTAGCCATGGAGAGGGAATTCATAGATAACACAGAGCAGTAAAATGAGTTAGCTCAGTTCCTGCTGTGATCACTTCAATTCAAGGTTAGCGAGAGCATGTCCCCACACAGCACCTTCAGCTCCAATGGGAAGTGAGCACTTGAGAAACATTCATAGGCTGCCAAATCCTTTAAAGTGTTCATCTATTTCGAGAGCAGGTGGAGCAAAAGCAGAAGCCATCTGAGCTGTCTACAGGAGCTTGAAGCTCTTTAGTCCTATTTAGGAAGGAACCTCTTGGGAAGAGCTGAGAAACGTCCTCTGGAGTCTGACAAGAGCCCCCTGTTTGTATTTATCTCGATGTGGCCACTTATTCCTGAGGTAGGGCTGACAGTGAGCAGGCTCCACAGAAATGGCTAAATAAAGGTTCCTTTATTAAAAGTGACCCAACTGACTGCTCCATAAATGGAACCAGACCTCACTGGGACCCTGCAGCAGTCACAGGGAACAGAAACACCTGCTCTTGCTCGGCCTCTAAGAGCTGCATCCTCAGAGCCCTTCCAATGAGAAAGGTCTGATCTTTTTTAATTGGAAGATAATTTTCTCCTGGTTATTTTTACAGACTTAATGCTGTCATGGGATGGTGATATGTTGCAGATTAATTTGTATTTCACATGAAGAAATCTACTAATGTTCTCAGCAGATGATCACAATCCAAACCTTCACTGCCAAACATTGGAAGTATCTTTGTTTAATCATGTTTTGAAACCCTGCTGTAAAACCACAGTTACAAGCACTGAATTCTCCCAATCTTTATTCAGGTCAGGTTACTGTTAATTTTGGTCAGTGGTAACATTACAATGCCTGAATATATCAATTATACTCTGTAGTTGTAAAACATAATCAGCTGATATAGTGTTTTAACCTAGAATCGAGGGCAGTGCCTTCTTCTTTCAGTTAGCCAACCTTGTCAGGAAAAAAAGCTTCATGATCCCTGACCCAAGGCAGATAAAAACTGTCCTTTATCCTGAAATATGGCATTGAGAGGTGTTTCAGGCTTGTGGGTAGAATACAAACAGGAGAATCTTGTCTTTTTATTTAAAGGTATTTGAGTTAAGAACCAACCTTAAGCTTGCTGTGGTGATGTGCTCTGTACAAGCAGAATCTAGCTGCACATTTCTGTGCTCCCAGTGAGGTTGACCAGAGCCAAGAACAGATGGGAGCAGAACAGAACTTGGAACAATTTTTGTGCAATCCAAGCAAACCTACCAAATAACCAAAACCAAAAATGCAGAAGTAGTTTACACAGCTTGTCCAATTTCTAAATTTAAAGTAACTCCCTCTGTGATGTACAAACTGGGTCCAGAACTTCTCATGTTCTTGTGCCCTTAATTCTTCTTAGGTCACGGTACAACAACATGTAATAAAAAATTAAGTGCTTTCACAGTGAAATAGCTTCTTCCAAAAAGTGGGGAAAACAGAAGTGGTATTTGTCACCTTGGGCTACATGGATTTTTAATGCAGTAATGAAATTTCTTCAAAGTAAGAGCCTTTTATTTATATTACACCTCCTGAAATATTTGAACAATGCATTTGGTCTGTAGTATTTGCTAAAAAATATTCATTTAATTCAGGTTTGAGTTAGCTGATTAATTTTTACTTCATTATAGATATTTCTTCCTAATTATACTTTGCATAAGGATTCCCATGCTCCCTATTTTTCTGAGTGAAGTACTAAATTAGCTTTGCCAGGTGCCAAAGTGATTAACTCTGTTTTCTGCAACTGTTACAGCCAGAGTTCTGGAGGTCTGTCTACCATGACATCTGGACAAAAGAACTGAGTAGTTCACTTCTACTACTGAAAACTGGCAGGATAAGGTATCTCACAGGGCTTCCTCCTTCCATAGATTGTGTCTCTCTCTAAATCATCCCTCTGAATTTTTCTTTCATTGTTAATACAACCAAATGCCATGGCAGCAAGGAAAATAGTGTGGCTGAACTCAGAACATAAAGTAGTCTCAGAAAATGAGGAAATTGAGCAAGTACATCTTTGTTTCTAAAGTTAACATTAATAACGTAGAAAAAAGCTGTCACACTGGCTTAGGAGACTAATGCTTCCAGCTTCTTTCATCTCTGCTCTGGGCTCAGGAATTACAGCCCTTTTCTGCATTCCATATCAGGCATCAAGCTAAGATTTTAGTGATGCTCTAAATTCAGTTCCTCAGGTAAGAGTCATTATCATTAAACATTCCTATTCCCTGAATAGGATGCAGAACTGCACAGAATTATTCAAGAGTTCAGGTGGCATCTGTAAAAGGAGGCACCAAAAATTGTTGTTCTTGCTTAGACAAAAATTCCAATTTGCAACAAAAGTTCTGATGCCCTTTTTTATTGGCCAAGTGCCCTTTGCAGTCCTCCTGTCTCTGTGTCCTCCCAGGGCTGAGCCCAGGCAGCCCATGGTCTCAAACAAAGCAAGAGCATGAACACAACCAAGTGCTGATGTCTGATGTGTTGAGCACACACAGAAGGCAAGGCACTCCATATGTTCTCAATCACAGAAGGAATAGATTTCACTCCAAATGTGGCTCCCCTCAGCAGCTACATCCCCACTTCTGTTCCTGGCAGGCGTCACAGGGAAGGTTACACATCCACAGGGGTGTTTCCATCTCCCACCAACCAAGGTCATACAACACAACCAGTAAGAGTGACAGAACCTACTCCCAGCACACACAGAACCCAACACAGAGAGCCACCACCCTATCAAGAGCACCAAGATTCTTTTTGTCTCCAGACTGCTGGAACCTGTGGAAGACCACGCATGGAAAATTAGTTTTCAATCTCTTTCAGTATTAATGAGCAAGACCTCAGCCTTAGCAGGCACTAATGCTGCCAAACCAGATGAAAACACTGAGGCAAACAGGGATTAGGGCCAAGATTCATCCAACTTCATTCTACATAAAGCTCCTAAACTATCTACCTCGAGGCCTTCCCTAGTGACCAGCTTCCAGGAAACACCAGAGGATTTGCCATGGCAAGTGGTTGTCTTTGTGACCTAGCTAAAGTCACCTAAGACAGCCATCCACTGGCTCAGGACCCCAGGGGCTGAACTATGTCCTTCCTCTGGCAACATGAAAAGCTAATAAGTAGCTAATTCCATCATTTGTAAGGGCTAATTGACAATTTAGAAGCAATTTCATTAAACACAACATTCAAAGTCTTACTTTTCAGACCCAAAAAAACATCTCAAAACCAAACCCCATATTTTTCACTATCTCACAACCTCTGTTACTGAGAGAATGCACAAAATGCACAAGTCCAGCAAAGGAATAAAGGAATATTGAGACAAATGGGTAGAATTGAATTCCCAATGGATCATTCTCCTGTTATCACTAATAAACCTCCAATTATTCAACCCATAAGTGGATGTTCATTTTAGACATGAGATACAGTTTTTGTCTGACATCAGAAAATAGCATCAATATAAATGAAGCACAGACCCCCTCAAGAGCTTACAGCTTTCTGTGCTGCCTCCTGTATTTATTGCCTGGTCAACTGTGAAATGGATCCCCACCACTCCCTGAATTCCTTTCTGCATGAGCAGTGCCAGAAGTGAAATGCCTCTGCCTGCAAGGCTGTAGGAGGGATAGAGGCAGCTTTGCCAGCCTGACAGCGAGCATGTCCACTCCACCTGGGGCACAGCATGGAGAGACATCTCCAGTGATGGAGAGACATTGCCATCCTAGTCACAAAACCCTTGCTGGGTCACACAAACCTCCTCCCTGTCTTGCTTTGTCCTCACTTGACCCAGCCCCACAAGCAACAGCTGTCACACACCAGAGGTAAGATTATTTTAAGTCGTAAATTGGCATTAACTGCAAAAATACTGATTGACTATCAAATCTATGTATCACAAAATTCTTCACTGGAAGCAGCCCAAGCTGTGCTACAGGTATAGCCTAGCTAACATTGCAGTTTCCTCCCCAGTGGGAAAGTGCTCTACTGGAAATTTTCTTCTGCATGTTTGCCTCTTCTTTATACATTCCAATTAGGAGCTCCCTCTACCCCTGACCAATTAGCTCATGCCTATTTGCATTAAAATAACACTGAGAAGCTGCCCACTGTAAACCACTGGTATTTCCTGTTGATGCCACAGAAAGTCTTCATTTCTGTGCACTGAAATGCAGCTAATTTATTTTCCTGATAGCTCACAGTAATTACTTGTTCACATAGCAAATCACCAATTTCAAATGCTTTTCCTTGAAAGCCAGGAGATCCATAGGAGATCCATACATCAAACAGCTCAATTTGGTCTACTTCCTGTGGTTGTAAGTCCAAATAAAGGCAAAGACATTAAAATTAGATTCCAAGTGGAATATCAAAGATAGCATGAATAGTTTTATGGTAAGTAACAGTGCATGTAGAAGAAAGTGAGTGCAGATAAGAGACACTCCCAGCTTATGTTGTATCACAACTGCTACTTATCAACAACTGTATTCAGCAGCTGAAGGAGGAAAACTGATTTAATCAGTCATAAGAAGAGCTAATTACACAATCCCATTCCAGAGCATGAGGCTCTCAGAATGCAACTGAGACACCTCATGTGAAAATCACTATTTTAGGTAGTTTTAAGAGTTGAGCAGAGCAAGGTCTAGTGAGTCAGAGCTAACTTTGCAGGCAAATTAGCTTTTAATTTTCAATGTCACTTTATATTATGCAACTGGTATGGAAACTTTCTTTTTCCTTGAGATAACATCTTCTCACCTGCATACTGTTCTTTCCTGCAAGAGGTGATTTCAGTTCATGGCAATACAAGTAGAATAAAACCCACTGTAATACCTACATTTTAATTCCAGGCACACTTCTAAGGTTTCCCTTTGGAAAAGCAGAGGCTAATTGAAGTCAGCTAGGAGCAGGTTACCCTGAAAGCTGTAAAACACAAGAATTGGATCCCCCTGGAGCACACAACACCTCTGTGCTGACAAAGGTCTGATCTCCACCCAGCAAACCTCAGTTCTACCCTCTTGACAGTGTAGCTAAACCTAAATGTGCAGGAGCTACACAGACACAGAAGGTACAGCCTCGTGCTGTTTATGGAGCAGAGGCCAGTGGCAGAGTGCTGAAAGGTGACCCAAGTCCTGCAGCCAAGCCATAGGTTTATTATAGGATGACCTATACAGAGTTTAAGGTGCCTCCAACAGAGCTGGAGGTTTCTGAAAAACAGAGAGAATAAATCTCTATGTCAAAAGCTTTCGTGAGTTTGGTAAAATTCAAGGGTTTTTTCCCATATACCTTAAAAAAGTCAAACCAAAATGACAGGTTGCATTAGAAGCACATGAAATGGTGCTTAGAAATAGGAAAGAAATAATAGAGAAAGTTTGGGAGGGGAACAGAGCTAATTGAAGCTGGCAATGTACGGGTGGCAGGATGAAGAAATCATTGTGTTCAGGAAGCTGGGTTCACACCTGCAAATCCACTCACTGGAGAGTGGCTGTGCCAGCAGAAAAGGCAGGAGCACAAGTGGAGGAGTAGACCTTAGTGCAGGGGAGAACATAACACTGACAGAGATCCAGGACACACCTGAAAACATCAACACCTTCAGCATTTGCTACCATCATCCACATGTGAAACTTCTCAATCAGAAATACCAACCAGACACCAAATCCCATTCTCTCACTCCTGTCACAAGCTGTGGGCACTGCAGAATACATCAATTTATTACTCAGAAACCAGGGGGACAGGGAGGTCACACCAAAACAAGACAGCAAAACATTTGCCTGTTTTAACCAGAACCAATTGCTTATATGAATCTGATTACAGAGCTTTATATTGCTCCTCATGAACAGGCTGCCCAGCCCTGAATTTCTGGCTGATGGAAATGTTTCTGCACAGCTCAGGATGCCCACCATAGCTGCAGCCATCAAACACCTGCCAGCTGCATGCAGCAGGTACCAGGGTGTGGCCACTGTGTTCCACACCAGGCACTGTGTGGAACTGAGCTGGTTTTGCCTGGACAAAGTAGCTTTTGTGTCAAACACCTCATGTTGCTAAATAACAGAGTTGGACTTTTTGTATTAGCCAAGTTGGCATCCTACAATAGGGATGATGACATTTTTCATTTGGCATTTTCTGCTTCTGTACCACATCAAATTTTCTACCATGGTGTCAGGAGAGATTTCTCTCTACTTCTCCTGGAAGAAGCCAGATAAGGACAGTGGTTCTATACCTTTGTTATCTTTATAAAAAAGCTTAGCTTGCCAACTGCCTTCATTTTTTACCACAGGCAATGTACAGCTCAACAGAATATATATCAAAGTTTCCAGTGATTCCTTCACCTTTTCTGCCATGCTGTCGTTTGACGTTTGCCTCAGAGGTGGTCCAAATGAAAAAAGAATACTTTTGTTTTCTCTACATTGCCACTGTGAGATACAAAAAGAAAAAGTTCACCAGAGAGATGATCTGAAAGCAACAAACACATCTTCCCTGGTTAAAGTTCCTTGATCTGGAAAGATTACTTCAGGTTAGGGTTACCTGTGAAAGTCCCTTTGCTCCAAGAAAATGGATGTAAAAATGGCTTTTAAAGGAAAATTTCTTAAGGTCTTCCCCAATTTCTAACATGAAAAGCTGCCTTGGAACTTGTTCTAATTATACTCCATATTTTGTTTATTCCATTATTCAACCATAACCACATCCTGCAGGCAAAAGCCATCCAAGGCTTTCACCCACTGTGCCCAGAGCAACAATAAAGATATTCTATCACTCTTCAAGAGAACTCCTTTCCTGGGAAGGAGAAGAAATTAGGATCTAATTTATCTAATAAATGGTATCTAATAATAAATCATGTCATCTAATAATAATTAGATAATGGCATCTAAAAATAAATCTTGACCATCTTTCTTTTCACTTGTCACAATTAAAGGCCAAGTTTATGGAATATTTTTCAGTATTTGGCTTTATCAGAGATAAACAGTAAGTTACCAGTTGCTGCTGCTCCTGCTTTGAACACCAGCAGTAGTACAGGTTCTGTAATTCTAATCTGCCAGTATTACAGGGTCACCAATTTGTGCTAGGGCCACAGAACCCTGAAGGGAGCAGCAGCTTTCTCAGGCACAACAGCTGGCACAGATATAAGCAGATAAAATATTAAGATGATGTTCTTAACGTTGCAAATTTCTACACAAAATGAAAATCCTTTCCATCTGCTTCCCTTCTTACATATACAAAATAAAATCACCAGGAAACAGACATTTGCAACAAACCTTAAAAAAAGAAAATCAACCTTTACTGTTTTGCTTAACTATATTTTTAAAATTCAAATATGCAATGGACAATTAGAAAGCTTGGAGTTTGAGAAGCAGTAATTACAAATACATTTATGACCCTTACATGTATTGCTCATGTATGACAGTAACTGGGAAGTTGATAAACGAATAAACATTCCTGAAATCTCAAAAGATTAAATCCATCATAACTCCTAAAAGTAGTGGATTCTGGGCAAGTCCTGCCTACAGGGGGACCTGGAGTGCATGGTCAAGTTGTGGTGCAGGGATAGGAGCTCCTTTTGCTTGCATTCTGTCTAATCTGTCCAGGCCATTGTGAGAAGTGGAGCTTTTTATCAAGGCAACCAGAAAAAACCTTCCTTGTCTGCAGTTGGACTGGGGTGATTCTTGGATCGTGCTGGATGCACAGACTGCATTACAAACAGCATGGCTTTTACTAAGCACGTACCAGCCTCTATGTGCACGCTTAACAGAGAACTAAAACCCACCAAATGTCTGATGAAATGCATTGAAATAATCTCCCACCACGTTCAAGATGCACAGGAGGGGGGAGGAACTCCTCCCACAGATCCAGGCACTAGAGGAAAGAACCCTGCAGAGCTCAGTTCCGAGATGCAAGATGCGGCTTCCCTCGCTGCTCTGAAGTTCCTTATCTTCTGACTCTTCTTGGCATGAGGCTGAGAAGCTCCCTGTAGCAACAGGCTGTGAAAACACTGATCTGAGGCAAACAGATCCAACATTCTTTCTTCTATTCCTTCCCCTTCTCACAGCAGAGGACCTATCTTGGGGAAAATGCAGGGTGGCCTGGCAGCAGCAGAAAGGACACTAGGAGTGAAATCTGCCAATATTACTCATTTCTTCTAAGTTCATCTTCATTAACTCTTCAAATGCTCCTCTTTTCCCTGCGGCTGGTGGGAAATAACTGGCATCAGTCCCTGACATTTCCAGCTAGTGTTCAAATGGACAAGACTTCTTTCCTACCATTTCCAAAATAGCAGGTCTACACAAGATCTCCCACAAACTAGAAATACAGGGTAAAAAGGCTGGGCAGAGATGTTGGTGCTCTGCACTGGTGCTGATCAGTAGCACCCAGCTGTATAAGAGGCAGCTGTTGTAACTGGGGATCCTATCTTTTGTGATGTTCAGTAATGCTCTGTGTCCAAGCATTGGGTATTGTTCTACACAATTCTTTCAATATTAGCTCAAAACAACTCATTCAACATCTCTGTGCCTTCCAACTGGAGCAAAGAAGCTGAAGAACAAATATTATGTATGTCTGAGTGCTGAGAAGAGGCCTCTTCCTTTCTCACCCATCGTCCTTCTGATCCTTCAGTACAGAACAAAGCTGCTCTGCTGTGGATGTGTCAATACAACCATTTCCATGACAACAGCCTAGGATGTGCCAAATATAGACATTTGACTTCAACAAACAGAGAAGGAAGAGACACATGACTAGAGGGTGTTCTGCTCCACGGCATTTAAACCCAATTCCTTCCTGATGGCTATGGGCAAACACTCAGAGAAGAATTAATGGGGGCCCTTTGGGACAGCAGTGCTATCCCAATCTCACTTCTGCCCCCTGTGCTCTCTCCTGCTGCAGAAGGCATGGCACCAGCTGCCTAGCTGCACCCTAAGTTCTCCAACACAAAGCCAAACAGCTGAGCATTAACTGCTGATGAAGACAGGTTTAAATTTTGTTTTCCATCCTCGTTTTTAAGGAGCTGAGGTTCATACACTCATTTTATTTCACCAGCCCTGCTTTAAAGATAGAAGACTGCCATAAACAAAGACAGCTTCTTAAATCACTTCAGAAGGATTCACCAGTGTTTTTCTTCTCCTAGCCAGGTGAGGTTCACACAGCAGGAAGGATTCCTGCAGAGCACTGCAAACAGCTTCACTCACTGCAGAGACCCCACCACAGTGCAGAACATGACCTGAGGTCCTTCTGTCAGCTGTTGTCCTACCATAGAATCATTCCAGAATGGGTTGGGATGGAAAGGATCTTAAAGCTCCCCTAGCTCCAGCCTCCTGCTCCAGGCAAGGATGCCACCAGTTAGGTCAGGCTGCTCAAGACCCCATCCAGCCTGGCCTGGAACACTCTCCATGTTATAAGACAGAACACAAGCACCTTGCCCTTCTTGCTGCACTGCACACCATTCCAGCACAAGGATGATCTAGAACCACACACTGTGTGAACTGCCAAGGATTTTAACATCAATCCATTTAAAACTGTGAATTAGTGAACAACCCACTAAAACACTTCCAAGCACAGGGCTTTGAGGTCCTTGATCAGAGCTATGTAGAGAGCAGGAAATTCCAACCTGCAGCAGAGTTCAAACTCTTTCCGTGGCCCTTGTAAGGAACTTGAAGCAATGTTTTGGTCTATGGCCCAGCTCTGTTTGCCTTTTGATTATCTTACAGACAGCACTTAGCAACCCACACAACCCCCTTGTATTTAGGTTTTATAGGAGAGGAAAACAGAGCAGGAATGTAGGTAATGTGCCTGCCTGCCACAGAAAGCACACAGAGTTAGTGATTGCCAAAACCCCTTTCCTCACAGCATGCCTGTCTCCTTCCAGAGTCTGTGTCAAGGAACTTCCAGAGTCTTGCTACCTCTGGTGCTTTGTCAAGAAGAAGTTGAGATCAGTGTTTCCAGGAGAAAGCCCTGTTTTAATGGCAATGCTTTAAATTGTACAAGAAAATTGTTAGATCAAAGCCCTTTGAGCACAACAGGCTGAGCAACAAGAAAAGATATTCAGAAGCAAGGGATGTTGTGTTTAGATGGGGCTGTCCAGGGAATTGACTCACAAGGGCTCATTCTAACAAGTAAACTGGCCTCTCTCTCACACGGACTTCTGAGATTAATAATCAGAGTATTGCAGCACAAAACTGTAGGCTGTTGTGCCCAATATGGCAGGTCCCTTCTGTGCTATGACTTGTTACTTATGGAGTGCTATAAATAGGGGCCCTGAATGAGCCTGTACACAGTGCAGAAACCACATACATGGCTTGATAGAAGAGCACACAGCCTCAGTGCTGTCTAAGGATCCTTCAGACAAGCCTCCACCTTTGCATAAACTATTTGTACTACCAGATCCCTCCCACATGTGCACCAAAGTCTGGCCTGGCATATGCCTGAGGCCACGGTCCAGCTGGGATCTGACATTACTCTCAGAAAAACAAAAGCAGCACTGATTAGGTGCTCACACCCCACATCCCACTGGCAAGCTTTGCAAGTGCAGACACAGGCAGCAAGAGGCCACAAAACCCCACCACAAACAAACAAAGTATCCCACACTATGCAATTCATACCCTAAAAGAATTAAATGCCGTTTCAGAGATTTAGGCACCAAACACTGTCTGTACAGGTGTGTGTCACCAAGGAATATCTGCCACAATCAAACAACTCTGACTGTCTTAGCTTCTCAAAGCTTCCTCTCCAGCTATGTGCTCTGCTGATCAAGAGGAAGCAACTTGTGAATCCTGCAATGATCCAGCTATCAGCAAACCCTGGCCCTCAGGATTAAGGCAGGACAAAATTTGCTTCTGCTTTGTTTTTTCAGAAAATTTAATCTCCCTACCTGTCTTGCCAAAGAAAGCACTTGGCAGATAAAGCTGCAGACGTGATACCAGATGATCATTAAGGTGGTTAGGAGTCCAGAGAACACACCACATGAAACTCAGCCGGGATTCCAGTGCAAATGAGACTGCAAGGAACATATGGATGTCCTGGAGTGGGTCCAGTAAAAGGTCAGGTGTGTTGAAGGCACTGAAGCACCTGGCATACACAGAGAGGCTGAGAGAGCTTGGACTCTCTCAGGGAAGAAGGCAGCTCAGGGAGATCTGAACAATGTGTAAATGTACCACATGAGGGAGGTGTAGAAAACATAGACTCTGATTTGGTGGCCAATAAAAGGACAAGAAGAAATAGATATAAACCAAAGTACAGTAAATTCTACTAAAATATAACTTTTTTTACACTAAGTGTAGCCATAGCCTGAAAGAGGTTGCGCAGTCTCCATTCCTGGAGATATTCAAACCTGACTGCTCATGCAGGTGACCCTGGTTAGAGCACTGCAGTAAGACTAGACAGTCTCCAGGGACACCTAAAACATTCTGAGTTTCAGGCTGGGAGGAAGATCTGCTTAGAAGCCCTCAAGCAAAACTAGAAACTTCTACAGCAGGTAAAATTTTCAGGAGTGGCCCATGGAAGAGGATGCTTCAGCTCTCCAAGACTCTGGAAACTAGAGCATGAATAAAGAAAATCACTGTCAATCATGCAATTCAGCTTCCTTCCAAAGTGGAGTTGTGCAGGGGGAAACTTCCATCCTCCCTGCTGCCTGATCAGAGATGGAAAAGGATCAGTGCTCCAGCCAGCACAGCAAACCACACAAGCCAAGGTGCCATTGAAAACATTCGTCACAAGGTTGGGATGTAACTGAAAGAAATTATTCCTGCTCTAATCTGCTTCCAGTCTGCACCTAGGCAAGACTCATCTTCCTCTGAGCACTCAGAACTGCTGCCCCTTCTTGGCTTAGTACAATAAAGGAATTGGGTCACAGTCAGCTGTGAAGTTAAAGCACTGGTGTCATTGCAAGTCAGTGAACACATCAAGAGAAGTGTAAAGCAGAAGAATGGGTGCCTGGTCCTCTGACAAGTGGGCAAAATGGTTCTTTTCTTCCTTATATTCCCAAAAAATCCTAGATCATCCTCTGTTTTTTCTTATTACAACTGGAAAAGTCTTTGCCATCAAGGTGCCTTTCTCAAAAATGAAAACTGAAAGAAAGAAAGGTAGCACCTGAGAGGAAGACAGAATACCAGCTTGCAGGTCCCACCTTTATTCAAAAAAAAACCACATCTATTTGGCCAAGCAGCCTTTCAGGACTTTGACGTAGCGATGCTCACCCTCATCTACATTTGTGACTTCAGAGACATCAAGAATGATTCAGATGAATCAAGACTAATGACCTGGCCATAATTAATCCAGTGGATTTTTAAATAAATTCTGTTCAAGTGTCAAGTCACAGGCTTGAAACACTGTGACATTTCTTTGTCTTACCCTTGGAAGTATTTTTTTTTTTTTTCTCCTGAAAGTTAAATTCTTCAGTTATCTGGATTAGACAATCACAAGTGGCTGCTTAAAAGATGCATAAGCTGTCCTACATACAATTACTTTGGAGATTTCCTCCAATGGCTCAAAGGTGATGGTCAAATGGCATTTGGGGGGCCAAGCAGAAGTCCCAGCTATGCAGTGTGTGCTCTCAAGTGAGCCAAAAAACCAGGAATGAACACAGGTGAGCATTATACACCAACTGTGACTACAGATTCACAGAAGAAAACTTGACCAACCCCCCAGAATTCAGCCTATGCAGAGTATTGGCAGTAAGACAGCATGAAATAGGACTGCCAGGCCCTAGATTTATGACAGCATAAAGATTGTGGTGAGGCTCAGAATTGGGACCAAAAATAGCCCAAATTAAATAATTTTGTGCTCTCCAAAGAGAAATGACAGATCCAATCAACAAGTCTCAGTACAGATGGGTTCTGCATATTTTTAATTTATCCAGGCTTTTAAGGCTGATAAGAATGCCACATTTCAAATTGATCCAAATCCACTGTTTTTGGGGTATTAGTAACGCTGTATTTTCATAATAAACTCTCTTAAAAGGTTTATTGTCAAAGCTTCTTTCAGGCATGCAGAGCAGGTTTTTGCCCTGAGCAGGATGTACCATCAGTGACCTCGAGCTGACACACAGCTATGCTCAGGGAGAGGGCTCTGGGAGAGTCAGCAGGAGCTGAGCCAGCCCAGTGCCTCAAACAGCTCCAGACTGATATTCTCTTATCCAGGTCACTCTGTATTGTCAGGAAGTGAGACCATTTCAATACAGCCACACAATAGAATGTGCACAGGAGCCACACAAGCGGTTTGCCTGGTGTAGGGCTGGGAAGAGCCCAGTGCCTCACTGTGGGATCCCACAGCTGCCTGCAGCACGCTGCTGTCAGCTCCCAACTGCACACACTCCTCAGCTGGAGCCCAACTCACTGCCCAGCACTGCAGGTGTGTATTTCTCAGACAAACTCAGAACTGGCCATTGAGCACACAGGGCTGCTGGCTCTGTGACTCTCCAGAGCTGCACTGTGCCCCAGACCAGGCAATGTCACAGAGGGTGGTGGCTTCCCTGAGAGCCAGCGAGGGAATCACAGCACAGGAGCAGCTCCAGCAGCCCTTGGGGTGCTCCTGTTGAGCAAATGAGACTGATTCTCACTGCCTGCTGCACCTTCCTGCTGCAGCTGAGCCTTTGTTTCCCAAATAGGTTGGGTTTGTTTAGACTCAGTAATTCTGCAGACAGCTTCTCCTCCTTCCAACGCCTATGCGCCTTGACATTTGTAAAGATCCCTGCAAGGAATAACATCAAAGACAGCTCCAAGAACAGGGCCAGTAGGTGCACAGGCCCTGTTTGTGGTCTTCATTTGCCTCCTAGAGCGCTCCATGAACTGCAGTTTCCAAATGCCAAGTTTGTCTTTTCGCATGTACATCCAAGTAGTGATCTCGGTTCATAAAGAGCTGAGGGCTTTTCACACCTGGCCTGGAAACATTCCATTGGCCAAGGGAGAGCAGAGTAGTTTAATCCTGCTCATTCAAACAGATTATTTTGTGTTAACACTGAATCTCCTAGCTCACTGCCTTTTTAGGGACACTTCAATTTTTTAAAAAAAAGAAAAGAGCCTAATTCAAAACTACCTCATGGAAACTATATTTCCATTAGCCAAAAGGGAGACTCTTGCAATTTCACTCCCACATAGAAGTAAATCTCTGCCAGCTGTTTTGAAAACATCATTAGTCTTATCTTCCTTTATTCTCAACATGAAACATTCCAATGCCCTTATAATGGTTATTTTTTAAAGAAAATAAAAATAAAATAAAAGTTCTGCATTGACCTCATGTTCCTGACACAAAAACTTGTTTTTCAAGTTATTTTATAAATACTTACTTGTAATTTACCTTCCAAAGCAAGAGGATGGTACCATATATCTTAACAGTACACTTGAAATTGATTTCAAATTATTATTTAGGCATTTATCAGATCCTTTAAGAAAGGTTCTGAAAGAAACCTTATCCATTGGTAGACAAAAAAAATTTAGAGCCCACACCTAGAAATGCTTGTTTTGGAGAAACCTCACAGAGGAATGTTCTAAGCTTAACTAATGAAAAACCATGTGTGTATATCTATTTATGTATGTGTGTGTGTGTATACATATACTCAAATATGAGGTAAAAATATAATTTAACAAAGTAAGAACAAGGAGGATATTCAAAGCAATTGCGTATTCAGCTGCCTTTAGCACTTGATTTCCCTCCTATTCTATGACCATTCTCCAGCCTCCATCCTGCTAGAGGCCACAGAATGTAGGAATCAGCTGCACAGGGGGTGATGCATTAGAGCATCCATAAGCACTCTCTGGGATACAGCACAACTTGGAAATGCCTCAATTACTCCAGCAAAGCAATTACTCTGTACTCCATGGCAAAAAAGAGAAAAAAAAAAAAAAGTTTATTTGAGCTCTTATGAGCCAACATCATAGTCCAGGGAATCTCTTGCTCCTCGATGAGCAGGGACTGAGAATAACAGCAGCAAAGCTCTCTACCTATTTAGGCAAATACACCCCGAGGGATATTTGTAGTGAGAGCTGCCAACACTTAGATGTTCACACAATGTAATCCAAGACAGTTAACCAGGTGCAAACCATGTTCCTATCACTTTACACCCAGGCTACCGTCTCACTTTCATGTGCAGACACCACTTTTAGGAGCAGCTTTTCCAGACTGGCACAGCCACCGAAGGCATTCAGTATCCAAGAAGCTCATCTTCATACCTTGGGCCTGCTCAGACCGATATCCTGCCCAGTCCAGCACACTCAGCTCATCCCTGGCACTTTTAAGTAAATCACTGAACTAGTTAGTTAGTTTAACAAACAGACCACAAAAGGATTGTGAGATGAGACAGGACTCTAATTAAATTAGAAGCCTCCACAGATAATTACTGACACTCAGAAGAGGGCCATATTTCTCTAATCCTTCAAAGACACTTCTCATGATTCAGAAGAATTGGAGAATAAGAAGACCTTGGTAGGGAATAAGCTTAGTTACAGACAAGCTTAGTAATTTAAAGGCTACATCCTGATGGCGAAGGACAGGCAGGATTGTTCCCTACATTGTTGAACTTAACTAATCGCTAAGCAGCCATGGCAAAGCTGCATCATGTGTAGGCAGCAAGTACACACATTCTCTGTGACCACTGGGCATAGAAACAATTTGCCAGCACATGTTCTAATCTATTTTTGCTGGGTTTTTTTACTGACATGAACTAGACTCAGATAATTGCAAATGAAAAGGTACATTCAAGTTTCTGCCAGCCTTTGGGTGTCTACCTAAAGGAAGAGAAGAAAGGAAGGGTGGTCAGGTAAGCTTTATGGTACCACCGCATTTCCCCTTTCCTTCATTCTCCTGGACCATGCTAGTTGCCTCCTGCAAGAGCTGTGATGCTGGCAGTATTGAAATCAGGTGGCTTAAAGCTGTTTCATTTCCATGCAGAAAAATAGCAGCAATTGAAGCTTGGATATATCCCAGAGAAGTGATGGTGTGAAAGGCTACTCTACAGGTAACTGAATCTTTGAGAAAATACAGCCTTAGAAGCTGCCATATTCCTCAGCAAAAGGAATAGATCACAATCAAAATGTTCTTCATGGGAGTTTTTTGAAGGCAGAGGAGGAAAAGGATGAAGATGGTGTACCTGTGACACCTGGGGAAGTATCATAGGCAGCGTTCCAAAGATTAAGCTTTCCCTGCTGCAAACACAGCATCAGCAAAGATGGGAATGTTTATTTCTGAATAACAGGTGCTAATCTGTACCTCATGGGGACATGAGAATAAGCATTCACTCCTTTTGAAACAACACAAAAAAATCTCAAGGGAAAGTCAGCTAGAACCACCTCCAATACATTAACATGTAATTAAAACTCCAAAGTAGCTGAACTTACAAAATCTGGTTCTGCTGCAACAGAGGTACAGAAACACGGTTAGACTTCCTACCTCTATTAACACTATTTTTAATTCCTTTTAATGGAAAAGCATGATGCTAGAGGATACTTTGCACTGTAAAAACATTTCTGTAGGAGCACTAAAAGAGATGGCCAAGTTTACACACATTTAGCATTAACTGAGATTCCCTTTACTGGAATGAACTCAACCACTTATTAACATATATACCCTCACTATTTGAATGTGATGTCAAGTCACAGTTCAGCAACACTCAACACTATTTGGAAGACGTATTTTAAACTAAGAAATATTTACTTAAGCTTTAGGGCAGTTCACTAGCTCAACCAAGAGATGTTCATCTTGTAATTCTTCCTTAGAAGTTGAGGATCGCCCTTAGGTTTAACATAACCACACCAGTCACCATTACTAATGAATCCACACAGAGAGAAAAATCAAAGTTAATTTTGCATGGATTATTGTTTGTTTGTTCTTAAATCCATTGATTATTCATTCAGAAGATGAGTGGAAGTTATTCTGGCAGGTGTCACAGAATATAGGAGGGAACACATAGGACATCTTAGAGTGCAAGCATGAATCCAGCTGAAATACTCTAGCTCATGATTTGCCAAGGTAAGGGTGAGACACAACCTTGACATGCTGCACTGGATGCTCTGAGGAACTCACTTTTTTTTCCTCCCTGCTCTCCTTTGGATGCATTCTGAAGCAATTTGAACCTTAAATCAATCTCCCCTTGTGTGACCTCTAACTCTTGCTGACTGACACTAGAGAAAGAAGGGTCAGTGGAATTATGCACTGCAGTCCACGACCACAGCTGAAGGCATCAGTACCAAAAAGGGCTAGGGGAAGAAAAAGGGAAAAAAAAGGGGCTCAAAAGAAAATTTCTTGCTAAACAAGAAAGAGGCAAAGCATTCGCCACAGGTCTATTACTGGCTCTCTCATCAGCCGCAACAATGAAATGAATGACTTGGAAAAAACCTTCCTGAAAACCCCACAATTTTCTTTTTAAGCTCTGAATGAAGGAAAAAAACCCCTCCACACCCATGCTTCATGTTTTCTTGTTTGTTTAAAGGCCATATTCCCAAGGGCAGTAGATGAGCATATCTGCATATTAGGAGCCACAAATCTGTGCAGAGGCGCACTGAAGTGGAGCCTGTACAATTAAATTGCTACATATGCACAAATACACAGAGGATCCCAGGGAAACTATGGCAACCACTAGTCCTCCAGGTTGTGATTCCCCCTTTGTCCCTACCTCTTTTTGCTCTTCCAGTCCTTCCCAACTTGGACAAGAAAAAGAACAAACAGAAGTATTAATGAGGCTGGGATTGGACCTGCAACAAAGGAGCTGGAAAGGCAAAGAGAGCTGCTCACAGGCTTGAATCTGGAAACATTCTAAAGGAAAAACTTTTCAGTGGAGTTGTACAACAGTGATGAATGGGATACAGACAGCCCTGGGGTATAAAGTCTTGCCTGGGAAACCAGGGTTAGAGTGGCCAGAGTGCCACTGAATCACTTG
Organism: Poecile atricapillus; assembly: GCF_030490865.1. Taxonomy (NCBI): domain Eukaryota; kingdom Metazoa; phylum Chordata; class Aves; order Passeriformes; family Paridae; genus Poecile; species Poecile atricapillus. The sequence continues at coordinate 4,452,640 of NC_081256.1, read as the reverse complement.
CTGGAGCAGTCACAACTGACTTTTAATTTGGATGCCTTGTGGGGTTTTGGCCAGCTGAGATACTTACAGCCTGATTTTTCAGAACTGCTGAGCCACCCCAGCTCCCAGTCCTTTTTTCACTGGCCAAACACTTGGACACTGCTCATAAGTATTTAAAAATAGCAAGGATACTGTCCAAGTATCAAACTATACCTTTTAAACGACCCTAAATCATGCTTTGAAAAATCTTTTGGGCACTATTGGGTTACTGATGCTTTCAAAGTCCTCTGGCATCCTCAAATGGGGAGCTTAGGAGAAGAGCAAAGCATTCCCTATTTTCATGTTTGTATTTAGCTTCAGGGAGAAGGACCTTCTCATGTAAGGTAGTGTTTATTGACATTTAGACCAGAAATGCCATGCACTATGCTAAAAAACAGTAGATTTTTTTCAATTCCTACAAGCCTGAACCATGGTTTTTGCTAACTTGTATTTCAAATTGCATTTGCACAGAAGTTTATGCTATAACAACAGGTCTTTTTCAACTTTCACATTTAGCTTCCCCTCTTGATCAATATATCACAACAAAGTCAACCCCAAACCAAAAGGACTTGTACTTCATTGCTGACTACAGAGGAAGATAACAAACCAAAGACAGTTTTTGCTCCTGTGAACCTCAGAAAACTGTCTTTTCCACAGAGGGGATGCCAGTTTGTATTTCTGAAATCACACACTGTCAAACGTATACATACATAAACACACATATATCTCTGTCTTTTCACCTCCTTGGAATCTAAATTATCTGAAAGAAAAACTCCAATGGATGCATTCCAATCGTACCTCCCACCTTCTTTTCACCTCCACTTTTCAGTCATTTAAATCTGGTTTATTTCTAACCTTCCCTGAAGTCTTAGCAGCAGACTCGGTATGAAGATCCCTACAGAAAAGGTGATGTACACAGGGGGGAAAAAGCAAAACCCTCTCTGCCAAGTCCACCTATGCAACCTTAAGGAAATGCAGAATCCCTTTCAAACAGAGAAAGGAACTGACTCATCCCCCAGACCTTTTCTAATTCAACATTGGGTACCTCATAGTGTTTCCACACAATCTGTGCTCTTCTTTTCCCCCCTAACTCCTTGATGTATCACACAGAAAGATGCTGGAGGCTCCCTGCTCCTCTGAGGAGAGGACATTGCCACACATTTTAGTTATCACTTCTCTCATGCATTGCCAGCTGCTACTGCTCCTGCTGGTTTTTTTTTTCCTTGGGTTTTCTGTTTGGGTTTTTTTGGTTGGTTTAAGCAGTGTATTAAATTTTACCATTCAAAAATGTTATTTAGCACAAACTTTAAACAAATTCTTCCTCAGTCCTCAGACAGGCAATGGATATTGATGAAGAGGAGCAGTTCTACCACAACTTCCTAAGGTTAAGCCAAAGAAGAATTCTGAGAGAAGAATCAAAACAAAATTAATTCCTCCTAGTTCTCTCAAAGTTTAATCCTAATTCTGACCTGAATTTTGTTAGAGACAAACTGCTCAGAAATCTTTGGCACATGAGAAGATAGTACCACAGTATTTTGAGGCAGCAAGGAGTCTGAAATGCAATGATCTGCTTTTATTATTGTATTTATATATCAATATTGTAATTATGAAACTTAATTTGGTTTTTCATTCTTCCCTGTCCTCAGACTGTCTCCATACCATTTTTTATTCCATTTCTTCTCATCTCTATATTTCCTGCTAAATGCAAGTAACATCCACAAAATGACACCATGCCTCACAGCCTTGATAGCAAAACTATTGTGGAAATGAAAGAGCATTTAGAAAATCAGACTTAGTTTCAGAGCCTGATTTTGCTATCAACCTCACTTCTTTTGTATCATTGTACACCGTTTGTTTCAAGTGACCTGATTAAGCCCAAGAATGCTTCCAGGAAGGGCAGCTGACAGCAAACCCTGTGACACAGAGGGGATGGAGCCACCGCAGCAACCCCACACAAACTCCGAACAGGAGTTTGCAGAAAGACCCTGTGCCAGACGTACTTCATGCCAATGCCAGAGCATGCTGGGGTTAATTTACACTCCCAGTTACAAGAGAAAATAGCCAGCAGATGCTACTGAGAATGCAAAAGCACATCATCTTGTACTTGCAGCCCAGATCTTTCCCCAAAAAAGCACCAATGGCTTGATCTCACTCTCAACCTTTTTTCCTGTCCCTGGACTCTCGGGATGTTCTGTAGGTGTTTAGTGCTTTTGGCCACCTAGAAGGTGTGGTGTGCAGGGTGGAAAGTCAGGGAGACTGGCCACCCTGCTGAAGCCCTTTCCTGTATGATTGTGCAGTTACTCACACTTAACAGAGACCCCAGAGCAGCAATGGAGATTTTATTAAACAGCTCCAAATCTACAGTAGCAGATGGAATGATAAAACCTTTCAATAATTAAAAGTACACACGACCAAAGCAGATTACACAGAACTGCACCCTGAATTCTTCCCAAGCCTTCATTCTAGCTGGTAGCACTGGGTATTTTTACTAAGGAAATGGCAGTCACTGGTGGCCTTGAAGGCTTGTCTGAATTTATCTAAGAGAGGAACTAATTTACTGCAGCTCTATTAAAAATCTCTCTAAACAGCAACAGCTGAACAGCTCAGCAGTCAGTGGCCGTTAACATCACTGCCAGGCTCCTTTGCTAGGATCAGCTGGGAATGAGAAAGCTTCTTTACTATGCTTGCAGTTCGAACATTCAAACCTTTAACAGGCACATCAGTAACTAAAAACCAGAATGCCAGATCCAGACAGGCTGAGTCAGAACAGGTCCAGGCTACATGAACATGCCTCCAAAATCCTTGCTTCAGAAAGACATTAAATAATGGATGGGAAAGCAAAAACTGAACTTGAGCAGCTGGCTCAGGGAACTGCCTTTCCCTTCTTCAGTGCACAGCAGTGCAACCCTACCTAGCCCCTCATCTGCTGCACAGCACTCGCCTGGGCATTTTCTAGAGGCAGTGATACTCTCTACAATGTAATTTACACACAGAAATATCAATTCTGTATGATTAAGCTGAAACAAGAAATGTTCCAATAGGCAAGGACAGCTTTAATCAGGTGGAAGCCTACACATTGCTTATTAAAAAAAAAGGCATTAAAAACCTATTTCTTCCCTCCTGACTTGAGAAGTCTGTTAAGGGTTTATGTTGTTTTGGTTTAGCTTTAAGTCTGCAGAGGGTATAGCTAGCAAACACTGAATGCTTTGATTATTTCTCAGGACTAAGAGACTGCATTTCCAAATTATATACTTTTTCTAGAAGGTTTGCTTTGGTTTCTCAAGGTCAGTGCAATATCATAGAGCAGTTTAAAAAAAAAAAAAAAAAGAAAAATATAAAGGAAAAATAGAGTCCCTTACCTGTGGCAGAGTGAAGACTCTCCAAGCTCCAGTACCTGGACAGGACGCCTCTCATGCCACCACCACCACACACCACCCCGCTGCTGTCTGAATCCGAGCCCGGTGAGAGCCCGGAGCTGCCACTGCTGCTGCAGTTCTCGCCACTGTGTGCCCCGCTGGACTCACTGGGGCACTGCTGGGTCCTCATGCAGGCAGGTGCTCGGGGGAGCCGGGGGCTCTGCGGGGCTGCGGGAGGAACGGGGCAGCGCTCTCCGGAGCTCTCCCAGGGCAGCGGGACCTGGCAGCGCCGGCTGAGCACTGGGCTGGATCCCGAGCCTCCGCTCCGCTCGCCTCGATGCATCCTGACATCATAGGGGTCCACTAAGGAGGCTCCCTCTGTGGCAGCTCCGCTGCTTTCAGCTGCGGCTTCCAGCAGCTGATTTTTATTAAAGCCGATTTCAAGGCATTAAGAAAGCAAGGGGTGAGACAGAGATCTCTCCTCCTAATTTAGCAGAACTGTCAGATTAAAAATAAATAAGTGGAAATAGTAGGATTTCATGCATTTTAAAAATGCCCAAGTGAGAGAGACCTTGTGTTATCTGCTTCCCCTGAGAACTCAGAAAGGATTTAACATATAAACTAATCATATTTAGAACTGGCTGTGGCTGCCGCTATTAAAAAACTATTTTTGTAAGTACTCAGAAAAAAAAATCAAAATGAAATTAAAGCCAGAAAAACACAGATTGAGATTTGGGGAGATTGAAGCTGGGAGTTTTGAAAAATCATTTAGCATCCACTCCCAGAGTGCAGACCTGGTACGATCCCTATTTCCATGTGTAATCTTTCTAAGAGACCTCAGTCCCAACTGAAACAGAATCACAGAGTATTATTTACTAAAAAGTTTTATTCTATTTGCATTACCTGGAGATTCCCTGTGTCCCTATGAGAAGGATCCTGAAAGAATACCAATTTCCTGAGAATGCAGAAATACCTGTGCACTTTAACAACAGCTTTGAGAGTTTATAATAAAGGACATTTCTGGGCTGCCACTCTGCTCAAAGACCTTGCAGATGGCAGATTTATCAAACTATCAAAATAATTTAAGAGTAGCTACATGGTTTGTAACCTGTGCAGCACAAAAGAGCGTAAAACCAGAACTAGCTTGATTCAGTGTGGGATTACCCAGGCCAAGCGAAAGTTTAGCCAGGTGAGACTGCAAGCAGGGGTTGGACCAAAGCAAAGGAGATCAGTTCCCCCAGCACATCTGGGAGAGGGACAGCCACCCACACATGAGCCACAAAGGAAAACCCCACACTGCTCCTGTCACACAGAGTGCACATAGCTCCAGACAACCAAATCCCAACCCAGGAGCCCTGTTTCACACAAACTGAAAACACTTCTTTTACAGTTTCTATGTAAGGTAGCTCTTTGCAAAGTACACAAGGCCATGTTTTATGGCCATCACAGCTTGTTCCAATAGAAACCCCTCTGAGTTTGTCCCACTGTCCATGCAGGTGCAGAGTTATTCCAGTTCAGTAAGACTTCTGGCTTACTGAGTATTTCCTACAAGGTAAAAATGTCACACTCCATCACTGGAGAATATCATAAAGCACCCAATAATGCTGAACCAACTTTTGAGTCCTTAAATATTTCAGCTATTCTTTAAAATAAAGATCTCTGCAGCAGTAACAAAAATGACATTTCTAGTGATCTGTAACAAAATAATTCCTTTGATTATCTTCTGAATGGAGCTACTTAGACCAAAATATCTAATACTTCCTAAAAGAGAAATGGAAATGTGTTCTTGATTTGACTGCAGGAGAACCACTCTTCTGCACTGAGAACTGCCTGCATTCGAGTACAACTGGAGAGAAACTCTTCTTGATCACAGTAATCAGGGGAAGGTAAATTACACATTGACAATAAAGATGAATGCAGCTGTTCTGTGGATGTGAAGAACAGGGCATTGAGAAGAATAAAGTCAGTGCAGTTCTTCAGACAACAAAGGTGCTAAAGAGAGGCTACAATTCAGTCCTAATTCTCCTTATGTATGTGTGTCTGTTGTATGTATGCACTAAAGAGGAATTTTCTAATAGAATGGAAAAAAGAAAAATTCTACACAGCCAAATTGTGGAAAGCAAAAATTTTGTCAGAGTTCAAGACTGCAACCCATCATAGAGGGGTTGCCTCTGACTACAATTTTTTTGTTTTTCTTCTTGTAAAATCTGCACAGAGATTCTCTTATGTGACATTAGAGAGAGACGTTATCTAAAGTTGATGTAGCAGTAACTCACTCCAACTAAAGATTAAGGATCTCACTGCACAGCCTAGTAAAGGCAGTCAAACTAGCCTTGGGCAACCTGATTCTAAACATCTGCTGGATTTTTTAGCCTCTTTTGGGTTCCCCTGTAATCTTCTAGCTTTGAACAGTGATTACCAGAATAATTCAGGATTTCCTTGACCTTACTCTTCTCTCTTTGCCCCACAGAAGGTTTTTATTGGTATGCTAAATCTTTCACCTCAGTAGCTAATACATACAATCCCACTCAACTTGCCAAGACAAATTTTCAGGAACTCAGCCACCACCAGGCCCCGATTTTAAGACTGGATGAAAACCTTTGAGTGAGCACATTATCAAAGACCTCACAGAGGACAAATGTTTGTGGCTGTGGTTAAACAGAACCAAGATTGACATAGTGGGTCTAATCTTTCTGTGATTAAAGACAAAGTGGAAAGTATACAGTAGGCAATGTGATTATTTTTTAGCCACTTAAATTCAATTATACTCCTCTAGAGGTATCTAGATTCAATTATACTCATCTAGGGGATGGAATGGACATTGCTACCATGATACACTTCTGGGAACTTGCATACCACTTTCTTCAAGGGTTAAAATGACAAAAATGGAATAAATAACTCAGCTTGCTATTTTGCTGAACTATAGGACTGCTAAATATTTATAAGACATAATGAAGTCCTGTTATTGAGCTAATATTTTCCCTCTTGAACAGATTTCTCCAGTGGCTGTCAAACATCTTCACATTAACTGTTGCCAAGTGTGAGTTTAACAGCACATCTATAGCTGGGAAAAGAAGATGAAAGTTGTCCACATGATGTTGAGTAAACAAACAGTCCCTTTGCCTCTGAGAAATACTTTCCACTACACCAGGGAGGCCAGAGAATAACTCAGTATCACTGAGTGGTCACTGTTTTCCAGACTATCCACAAAAAATTCAGCCCTTGAGAACTTGGCTTGCCTATTCTTGTTGCAAGATTTCCAAGGCCACCAGTATGTTCCTCATCAGTGCTCACCAGTCACAGGGAATTCATGTCTCTCTATTTGGCACAACCAACCACAGCTCTGTGGTGTAACTCCAGGGCATCTCTAGTAGACATCTGATAGCAGAAAATTTGAAAATCCAGGGAGGTTCTAATCTGAAAAGACGTGTGGAAAGTTGCCAAAAAGATTTGTCTGCATTTAGTTAACAATTTAAAATTATACAGGTATGCGATTTGTTCTAGCACAGCTACAAATCTGTCTACAGACCTGTCTTGTAATACACAGGTTACAGGTTTCTCCCTCCATGAGGATATGACAGACCCTGGAGGTTTATGGTCATGTGTCTGTCCCTTTCCCTGTCCCTATCCCTAGCCAAAAGCTTCAGAGTCTCTGAGAGGTATAATTAGGGAAACACCTGGGAAAGGGTAACAAACTGGCACACAAGTAGAAAAGTCTCTACCTGAGAGGCATGGACAGCAGTGAGAGCAGGAAGGTCAAGAAACTCCAGTTCTCAGACAGTTCCCTGTGTCTGTCACTGTGTCACCTTGTGATTGCCTCCTGCTGGAAGGTCCCTGTGGAAAAGCTCAGAAATGGCAGCATCACCCCTGAATGTTCCTCCTGCTCTAGGCCCATGGGCTGGTAGCTCACATCCAGAACCACCCATCTCCTGGCTTCAGCCTTGTTGCAGCTACATTCTCACAGCTGCAGCCACTGTCCAAACAGCTTCCCAGCAACGTCCCCAATTTTAGGCAGTCTTCAGTTTATAAATAAACAAATATCAGACTCAGGAGAGATGGGAAAGGAGAAGATAGGTCTCATAGCCTAGAAAACAAACATGCTGGTCCACTGCTTTAACCCAAGGCCTCCTTATCCTGCTACTGCTCACTCTGGTACTTATTAGGCCCTGCCATCCCTTTCCTGGTGCAATACCTGTGTCAAAAGGTCTTTAAAGGCTGCTAAAAAGCAGAAAAGCATTCCCATATCTACTTTAGGAATTGGTTTGCTTCCTAAACTGGCAGTAAGGATCATACTGAACGGTACAAATGAAGACATGGCAGTACCCAGACAACGAGAACAGGAGGAGACTGGGGAGGGGGGCTCACTGCAGTCAGGGACACACAACAATCCCTTTTCTCTGGCAGTCGGTGACAGGACCCGAGGGAATGGCCTGAAATTGTGTCAGGGGAGGCTTAGGTTGGATATTAGGAGAAGTTTTTTCACTCAGAGGGTGGGTGGTAGTGCAGCAGGGCAGTGTTTGCAGCACCAAGCCAGCCAGAGTCCCAGCAGCATTTGGAAAGGCCCTCAGGCGCATGCTGTGGCCCCTGGGGAGCGCCAGGAGTTGGACTTGATGATCCTTTTGGGTCCCTTCCAAATCAGAATATTCTGTGAACTAAAAAGGAACGACACTTGATATTCATCAACACTACGTGCTGAAGCGTGTAGCTAAAGTAGCTGAAGCTTCTTCCGAGCTGTTTAGGTGCTCCCTGGTTTGAACGAGACGGTGCCTTCGCCGCCCCTGTGTGTGCTCAGCCGCCCTTCCCCGGCGGCGGCTCCGCGCTGGGCCCGTCCGTGCCCCGGAGCATTTTCCCAGCGTTCGGAGCCGCCTGCCGGTGCCTCACGGCTCGGCAAGGGCTGTGCGGGCCGGGGCCAGGCGGGCAGGGCCTGCCCGGACCGCGGGCACTGCTCTGAGCCTGCCCCTGACCGTGGACACTGCTCCGAGCCTGCCCCGACCGCGGGCACTGCTCCGAGCCTGCCCGGACCGCGGGCACTGCTCCGAGCCTGCCCGGACCGCGGGCACTGCTCCGAGCCTGCCCCGACCCTGCCCCGACCGTGGACACTGCTCCGAGCCTGCCCCGACCGCGGACACTGCTCCGAGCCTGCCCCGACCGTGGACACTGCTCCGAGCCTGCCCCGACCCTGCCCCGACCGCGGGCACTGCTCCGAGCCTGCCCCGAACGCGGACACTGCTCTGAGCCTGCCCCGCTCCGAGCCTGCCCCGCTCCATGGCAGCAGCGCGGAGAGGCGGCGGGAGCCAGGGCTGCCCCTGAGGGGAGCAGCGTGACGGGCACAGCAGGTACGGCGTTAAAATAAAACCTCTCTGCACTCGTGCTGTTCTAACAAAAACCACGCTGAGCTAGGATAGCCAGTCTGTCCGCAGCTCCTGTTCCCAGGTAGGTGCATGACAGTCTGAGAGCTGTGCACGGCACCTCCTGGGCTGGGAGCAGCACAGTTTCACATTTGCACAACTCCATGCATTCCTCACAGGCTCCGCTGCATTCCCTGAACAAGGTGAGAAGGTACAGACTTTAGAGTGGGAAATTTAGCTGTATTTTCGACATGAAGTATCTAGTAGCACTGGATATTGCATGGTATTTTTATATCTTTGATGACCAAAGCAGAGACTGGGATCATTAATACAAGCAGTTGCAGCTTTGGAGTTAGAAATCTTAAAATTAGATTAAGTGAATTGACACTTATATTTATTTTGCATGCTCTACAGCTTTACCAAAAACAACAGGTATCACAACAAAGCTGTGCAAGAATCAAAGAGGGTGTTCTGTACTACTGTTGCCTCAAGGACATCACCAGTCAAAAGTGATCCATTAGCTTCAGAGTATTACTTCAGTAACTTGGAGTTTTCTTCTTATCCACGTCCTACCACAGGCAGGACATGTGCCTGCATTCATCTCCCCCAAAATGCTTCAAATGAAGCCCACAAGCAGCAGCTAATAGAGATGACAGTGGTAGAAGAACCTCTGCTTCCTCTCTCTGTCAGTTTCCTTTCCCAGGAGCATGGTTTTGGTGGTGAAAAAAAGTGATTCTGCTCTATTTCATTTGTTTTGCTACATTTACTCAGAAATTCTTGAAGTGTGGGCTTAGGTCATGGTATGAAATTCACTTGTACCTGTCTCAGGAACACTGTGTGAATCACAGATGATTCAGGTTGCAGGCCCCATTTCTAGATAGCACATAAACACCTCCAGCACTGCCAGCTGGTCAGTCTGCATACATTTACTTCCTCTATTCACCCTCAGAAATTCATACATATTTTTTAACTCCCCCATGTCCCAGTTGGGAACTACCATGAAATTTGTCTCAGCTGTGACTCAGAATGTACTTCTATGACAGCAGTGCTCAGGGATTTCAGCTAATGTCAGAGATGCACAGACAACTTGACAATGATGGGGTTCCATCTGGGATTTCCAAGGGGTAAAGCTGCAGCTTTTTAAATTCAGCCAGGGAGCTAGTCCTAAGCATTGGGGCAGCACCAGATGCTTGTGACGGCAAGTGATCAAAGCCCTCAGTGCTGAGAGTGCAAAGGCAAGGCTCTCAACACCACCATAATAAACAGTTTTCTTATTTCCAGATAAAGCCTCATGACTCTGTCCATGAGCTGCACAAAGTGTCAGAGAGCAAACCGTTTTTGCGTGACAAAATACTATGACCATTCAACTCTGATGTAATTAGTACAGTGTTATTGTCCCTTAATTAGGTAGCTCCAGCAGGGTTTAATCGATGGTACAGAGACCTTCTGAGGCAGAAATGGCAGTTTGGCACTCAACCGTGGCTGGCTTTTCCTGGCTAGATTCCTAACCACCAAACAACTTCTCTGCATTCTGTTTCTCTTATTCCAGCCCAAAGTGCTGTGATAGAGATATCTGCAGTGTTTGGGCAGGCACTGTCAGATGGAGAATTTAAAAACCTGGCTAAGATACATCTCACAGTTTATTAATCTGTGGAACTTACATTTTAATTCTGAGAAAGTGTCAGTCATCGGAAATGAAGTAGATATGATACTTCATAGGCATTCCCCATGAAAACACAGCATATTTGTTCTTTAAGGAGATTTAAAGTACAGGAAACTTCTGTCTCTAGAGGCTCATTTAGTTGCTTTAGTGCCTAATTAGCAACCTGAGAGGAACCTCACCATACCCACTGTAGTGCTCTCCAGCAAACACAAGGCAGAGTCTATTTCATCTACAGAAATCTAATTCAAGAGTGTGATATAAGTGACATCATCGTAGGTGAGAGAGTTCTCCCAAGACAGCACAATGTTTCTACATCAAGCACACTGTCATTGCTATGAGTGATCTCTTCTTCACTTAATAGCTGACCTTGCCTTTAAACAACACGCTGTTTATCCACCCAGGGACAAAACAAACTTGAATATGAAAAGCACATAGAAGATTCAACTGTACAGCAGATTTCTGCTCAGACATGGATGCAGCAATCATCACAAACAGGTTAGAATGCTTATCACGTAGTTCCCACACACAATAAACCAGAGTTTAACTCTCTCATCATGCACAGCCAGCCAGGACAGTGTACACACCGGGAGCGGAGATGCGCCGTTTCCATCCCACGCAGTCCAGGCCTGTCGGAGTGCTCTGGGAAAATGGGTGCAGTTTCAGTGGCAGGATGTCAAAGGCAACAGGAGATGTGATAGATGGACTCATTCCAGCCTGCAACAGGACAGGGAAAACAAAGGCAACAAACCCTGAGTTCAGATGCCCCATAGGACAAAATACAGTGTTCATGCCAAAGCACCTCTTCCCACCTCTGATATCTGCCCGTGTAAGTAAGCAGTATGTTAGTGGACACACGTGAATGATTATTGCTAGAAACGTTAGAAAACTGTGAGAAGGCAAGGAAAACTGCAATGTGGTAAGAACAGAGGTGGATAAACAGGTACTGGATTCGTATTTCACATACAACCACACACACATCCATTCACAGAAGGTTTCACTCCTTCCTATGAAGTGTTTCTAGTGGGGGGTAGGAGGGGAAAATATCACTACAATGAGTCATCCCCTCAGCTACAGAATTATTCCTGCAGCTTTGTAACTCATAGGTCCTCTTCTGGTATTTAGCATGAAAATAAAGCTTTTCTCTTCAGAGATTTATTGGTACCAGCCCCCAACCATACAGAATGTGGATAACATTCTTCTCTTCAGCTAGAGGTACAAGTAAGAATTCTCAAACTCTTCTCTACCTGGCTGACTGATTTTGTAAAACTTAGAGAACTTAATGAAACTTGGAAAACTCTATACCACTGCCAGATCTAATTGAATTAATAGCTTCTATTGGTTTAGAAGGGAAAACATGGAGATATATACACACAGCTCACGGTCTCTAATACACAATGTAGTAATTAATGTATGCTGGAGGTATGCTTTTATCCCTTTTTCCTTTTCTCTCTTTTCTCTCCTGTGGCTGCCACACAGAAAACATCAGTGCCTGGGAGATCAGCTGGTCAGTAATCACTGGTCCCATGGGCTCTTATCACTACTGCCCCTTCCTTTTGCCACTGACATTCAGTTACACCGTATCCATCCTTCACTGAGCCAGGAACATGGCATATTGATGTCCAGTATTCTCTCTAGGATCTTTCCCTCTCCCCACAGCATGTCCCATCAGCAGCAAGTCTGCTGATCAGCCTTGATGCTGAAGCCTCTTGTGTAGATGGCCACTGGCCAAACCCTCCTTCCAAAACTAACCAGCACACAGTGCTCACACAGCTCAGAGTGCTCCGTGCCTGGTTTGGTCTTTTATTCCTGGACTTAGCTTTCCTAAAACAAAGAGAATACTGCCAGTATGTTGGCAAAAATCACCATCTCTTAAGGGATAGCATGAATCCTGTTCAAATTAACCTGAGCAGTGCCTGTTTTTCTAGAAAAGTTGCAGCAAAGACCCAATAGGAACACAGACACTCTTCTAGTGACAGTGAAAATCGAACTTACTGGGCCACAGCTCTGAAAATGTCAAGGGTAAAGTCTAGGTTATTTACGTGAAAAATGATAGAAAGAATTATTTTTCTGTTTAAGACTAGAAAGCAGAACCTTGGCCTAAGGCTGTTACAACTGCAGGTTTCATTCTTATTAATTCCTGGAACATCAGAGCAAATTTTGGGTACAGGAATCATTTGATTCTTGTAGCATAGAAGCCAGGCCTGTACAACCCTGACTCAGGAGAAGAGGCATTTTCAGCAGTGTTAGTAATGTGTGGGCAGGGTTTGCACAACCTACAAGGGAGAGGATGAGAAATGAGGAGCAGACCATAGTAAAGATCCTTTCTCCTGTATTTTCTGCCAGAGGTTCCAGAGGTTATTTCTCTGCTATATGCACAGCAGTTCAGTCCCTGGCAGAGGCTGGGTCTCTGTTGTATATCCATGCCTTGTCAGGTGCATGTCAGGGGGAGACTTCTCTCATTAAATCCTCTCCTCAAAGTGCATTCATTTCCTTCTTAAACTCTGAGTTGCCCATAGTGCTCATAAACATTGTACCACATAACAAAACTTCATTTTCTCTTATTTTGGATGGGGTAAAAATCAAATTTCCAGAAGTCATATTCAAGGCAATGAGCTAAAGATCTATTTTTTGCTGCTTCTCATTTCTCTTTCAAAATAAAAGAGCTTTTTCTGCACGATACCCCCTCTGGGTATAGCCCCCTGATGGGCCTTTTAGGAATCTCTCTAATTTGGCAGTGCACAAACTGTGCTCAAACAAATTCACGTAGAAGCCATCTCTGTGTTCCTATTGCTGTGCACTCAAGAGGCACCAAGCTTAAGAGACAGAGTTTAAGTTTTCATCAAAACAGGAAAGCCCTGGATGGCAATAGACAGGCAGTTCAGAGCAAAAATAATTTCCAAAACAGAGCCCATTGCTGTTACAGCATTCCATATGTCAGTGGTTTGGGGCATTGTCTCTGCTCCAGTTAGGGAACTTCTCCTGCATTAAAAACAAGCAAGAGGACCCCAGGCTACAGCCTGAAACCCAACACTATGTGAAGGGCAAAGCCCATGGACAAGCAAAAGAATATAGATTCATCCACAGCTATGTTTCTCTTCTTCCCTTGGGGTGGGCAGCATGGGGGTGTTGTATTAAGACTTTAAGGCCCAAGATCAGAAGCTGCTCAGCTTGTTACTGGCAGCATCTCATTATAAGGGACAGCTGGGTCAAGCTTTGAGTTTGACTGGGAATTTACACAGGCTGTTTCCATTTAAGGAAGCAGAGCAACTTACTGGACCTAAATTAAAAAAAAATAAATAAATAAAATTACAATATATAGATTTGTTTGGAACTGGCATTTTAAATGTTTTTGGTTTTTGGGGTTTTTTTTTGGTTGGGTATTTTTGTTTGTCCTGATTTTTTTTTTCTTAGCTTAAAGGTAGTTTCTTGATGCTTGTTCATTTTTCCCTGTCCCAATTACCAGCCCTCAGAGTAGCCTTATATTTCCATTATGCTCCTCTCTGTACATTGATCTGAATGATAGAGTGGTATCAGAAACCAGCACTTGAATAATCAAGAATTCCTCTCTGCTCTGCCCCATTAAGTTGTTTCCCCAATATTGCAGCATTACATCACCTTGTGGACTGACCTGATCTTGACTTAACACAATGTGACTTGTCACAACAGAAGCCACACATCCCAAGGCAGCCGTGTCACAAAACATCAGACTTGTAATTTCAGCTCTCCAAACCCCACACAGTCCCCTCGTTGCAGTCACAAAACCACAACAGACAATGATCATCTTACAGAGCTTCTTTTGTGATAATTTGTTCCTTCTTAATAAAAGGGATTCAGCATCCTTCTAAAACTGCCCTCAAACACTGCAGCTTGTGACAGCACTCCCAAGACACTTGAGGGTACAAATAAACCACCACTATTACGGGACTAGAGCATTGCAAAGGCTAAAATAATAAGAAAAAGGAACAGTGTGATTACTATTATAAATAAAAAGCACAGGCCAAGAAATTCAGTTATATGGGCATAAAAAAGAGCCTTTGAATCCCCACAGTCCCCTCAATAAACCAGCTTTTTGCTTTCTTGGCCTGCCCAAAAAGATTAAAGCATCAATAACCTACATAACAGAAATGGACAGAGTAAACCCCAAACCTACCTACACCTTCTACCCAGAGAAGAATAAAGCAGAAAACCGAGGGAGGCCCATGAGCCCCTCGGGCAGGTGATGTTCAGATGGGCACAGGGGCAGCTGCAAATCATCATGCAGCTGATTGCAATTTAGAGGTAAGTTTGCACCAGAAAATAAGGATGGAAATGCTTAAAGGAAAAGCTGTTTTCTGGCAGCCTCCAAATGTGCAGTCAATCAGCAAAGCAGACAGCATTCAAGCTGTGTAATCTGATGGCTCCAGGGGAAGCTATTGAGGGAACTGGTCACTCCTCTTAGCAGCGTTAATGGTCTCAGTGCTGGCCCACATGCCCTGCAGCACCGGCTAGATTTCCATCTACTCATGTTTGTTGAGGAATTGTAAGAAATATTTTTAGTACATTTCACTGATTTCTGTTAATCCTGACCCTATGTAAGCCAGGCATTCACTTTCACCTGTCTGCCTCATCCCTCTACAGCACCAAGCACTCAAAACTTCCACCAAGGTAAAAAAGTAACCTAAGTCATTTATTTTTAAATACTCTTTATCCTAACATACTCAAGCCTCAAGAGCATTACTCATTGTCTCCATCACATCACATCCTCACTGAACCTGGAATGGGAAACACATCAGAGAATCATATCCAGCACCCATCCACACAGCAACTGGCAACACTTTGTGTTGAACAGCCATACAAAACAGCACAACTTTTTAGTCTCTTTCCTTGAGAAGGGGAGAACAGGGGGCAGTTTTTCAGAACTCTCTGGGATTGGCCTGGCTTGCTGTCCTGGGTGTGTCTGTCTGTTTGGTGGGACAGGTGGACAGGTTTTCTCTGGGCAAGCCACAGTGGGCAGGCCAAGGTTTCCCCTTCACAATTCACAGAACTGCCTGTGCACATAAGCTCAAGCACATTCTGAAGTGGTGATAGGACAACTGAGGCCTCATCTCCTCTCCAAAATTGTTATTTTAATGTAGTAACAATGAGAAACAGGCAACCAGGACAGAGAGAAAGGGTAAAAAATACAGATAACAGACCAAAACAGAAACCCCTGAGGAAAGCTTTTATTTGCATATCTGCTACATAATTTTAGGCTTGATCAGAAACTTTCTCAATATTGTTGTGAGAGGCTTCACAGAGCATCTCTTGATCTCATGTCCTTTTACCCCAGAAGTTCTTTTGTATGTATTAAGGCTAATTTTGGCTCTTGGATAGAGATTTGTGACTCTCCCTGAAGGAAACAGACCTTAGCTCTGGATCCAAAAGTAACAGATGCCATCAGTGTGAGTCACAACAGCCACAGAGTTTTTCACAAGCAATCATAATGCTGAACTAAAAGTCTCCCTCAGTGGAGAGGAGAATATTAATAGCTAAAAATCCAATGGCAATGTTCTCTTGAGTGTTTCACAGCAGGAATTTGCTTCAGTAGGAATTGTGGAGTTGGCCTCAGATACAAGGGAAGTCTAATTTAGAACTCCGCTATTAAAGTTATACAGCAACACCACAGGGCACAGAATGAGATGTCATCAGTTTAATTTATATTGATTTAAGGAAACTTTGATTTGCTCCTTGCCCTCCCTATCACTCAGCTCACAAAGCAACCTGATTTCTATTGCTGATTTCTATTGCTTTCTATTCCCAACATCTCACAGGGCATGAACTGTTCGATTTCAGAAGCTGAGAAACCCACCACCTTCAGACACCATCACTTAAGGGCCAGTTTAGTGTTTCAGCAGTCTCCACAGAGTGCCAGACCCACAGAAATGCTGACAGAAGAGGTACCAGACAAAGTGTAAGGACAGGAATATGATGAGAGCAGAGAGAAGCAGCTGGAGCAGAGGAAGACAATGCCAGGGAACGAGGAGGTCGGTGTACGGCTTCTTACTTTTGAGGGGTCCTTTGGGAGATGTTGCAATTGAACCCCTCCCTCTGGCTGTGTCTCCTTCTCTAGCTTCCTTTTTTGATTCCTCTCCATCCAAACATCATCAAAGCTGAAGCACTTATAGAGGGGTTTGGGTCTCTTCCTCTTCCTCTCTGGAATCTCCTTGGCTTTTTCTTCTGGAGCAAGGAAGGAGAGCCTCCGGGCTTTGCTCTCCAGGGTGGAGACAGGACGTGGGCACGGTGGAACCCGGGGGGGCCTCCTTTTGCGATGGGGAACCCATTTCTTATTTGGCCTCTTTTCAGGTGCTGTTTGACATGGCTGTTTAGATTCCTGTTTTACAAACTGCAGGTGAAAACACAGGGTTTGTTGGATGGAAATTTTGTTTGCTTCAAGTCAGTTTGAACTTTGATGGCAAAGCTCGGTTATTCAGCCACAGAACTACTCAGAAGAAAACGTTTAGGAGCACTCCACCCTGAAGCAGCAGGTCTGCTGTCCTTTGAGGGTGCAATATACACTCCCTGTGCACAGGACAGGGCCCTGTTCACCCTTATTTTAGATGGCATATCACACTAACATTACCACCAGGATTTAGGTCACTCTGTCTGTATAATATTATTTACAAAGACAGACGATGTCTCTGAAAATAGAAGAATGACCTCTTGTCTCTTTCTGGTTTTCCAACTGTACTTCAGTTAGACAATGTGAAAAGGCTTTGTAGCTGCCTGCAGGTCTGATGTATTAAGCCCTGTGCTCTTTACACTCTCTGTTTTATTTGCTTGATGCTGGGCTGAGAGTAAGGAATTGCACAGCTTTGCCCTTCACTCCCATTTGAGTGGCTGCACAAAATTACAGCTTTTATACTAGAACAACCTGAAATCGAGTGTGCCCTGAAAAACACAGCTACTACTCCAGGCAGCACCAGTGTAGGAATCAATAATATTTAAGGTAGGAGATAACAACACTGGGGAATGAGTGAACTCAGGAGTCTCATGACAAAAAAAATTCTGTGTCCTGAAAATAGTATCTGTCCAGTTTCTCACAGATCATTTGAAGAACCAGAATAAAACAATCCTCAAACCACCGCAGGCATTTCCTATCTGTTTTCAACTAACCAACAATTCCAGGTCAATTCTTCTTTGCCCCTGGTAGGAGATGCCAC
This sequence comes from Poecile atricapillus, assembly GCF_030490865.1. NCBI lineage: Eukaryota > Metazoa > Chordata > Aves > Passeriformes > Paridae > Poecile > Poecile atricapillus. The sequence continues at coordinate 4,435,077 of NC_081256.1, read as the reverse complement.
AGTCTAGAAAGAATTGATTCTGCAAAAAAGCTCTTTTGTGCCTAACCCCACCTTACTGCAGAGGAGCAAGGAGAAGAATATGTGAATTCCAAACATGGGACATTTTAGGACAGTTCACTTTTGCCTGCTGAGTAACACAATTATGCAAGTAAAATCGTGCCACGAACAGATAAACATGTAGTGAAGGGCCTGGCAAATGAGCAAACTGGTAATGGTTCTGTCTTGCTGTTTTCAGCATAAAATCTCTGTCCTGGATGAAACCTGGAGAATGTTAACCAGTAGCAGGTAATGAGAGAGGGGCTGGTGTGTGCTCCACCAGGCTAAGGTGAGTTACTTACCTGAGTGCTAGCCAGAGGTGTCCAGGGCAAGCTGATCCTGTGCAGTTTGGCACAGCACTAACACAGATAATGCTGACACAACTGGAAAAATACCTGGCTAGGGCTGGGGAAAAAATACAAATCCCCATCCTGGAGGGCACAGTGGGAAGTGAGCTCAAGAGCTTCACTGTTACAGATATGTTTTGCACTAATGTATTTACTGATGTGGAACAGAAAAAGACTTTTCTTCAAATTCACCAATAAACTGAATTTTATGACCTCTTTAGGAAGCAGTGTACATAAGGATTGTCATCCTTAGCATATAGATGATAATTATTCTGGAAAGACTTAATACTGCAAATATACTTTGCCCAATATATGTTGTATTTTCAGAGATTCCTGAAAATACAGTTTTGCTTAAAAAATCCAGGGTGCAATTCCACTTCACTTCACAATGTCATGAAGACATAAATAAATAAAGCCCCATCTATTTTAATAGATTAGATGTTGTGTTTTGAAAGCTGGGACACTTGCATTAATTTCTAGGCTCCAGCTGCATTTGTCCAATTTCAGATATCATATTCTGCAGTCTCCAGAAGAATCAGGAAAATTAAATTGTTTTTATATGTCTTAGATACCATTTAAATTTTTTATGGTTTTCTTTGAATAATTTAATCTAGCAATCAATTTAAGTAATTATTAATTTGCTCCTAATGGTTACATTATAGCATGTGGGCTTGCCTTTTCAAGGCTTTACACATGCCTCATCTCTACACTCTTTTCTAGATGCTCTTTTGAGCTGTAATTTACAGGTCAATGGTTTTATTCATCCTCTGAGAGGCTTCATCTGTTGACAGTGTGTATAGTCCAAGCCTCTTGCTTTTTCCTAGGCTGTAGTCTCTTGCAGTCTCTGCACTGTCCAATATTAAGTTTGAAAGTTAAGCTGGTGCCCATAAAACAAAAAAAATTCAAGTTAAGCTAAGCACAGGAGGGAATAAAGCTAATTCTCTTCCCCTTTTCCTCCCTGGAATTCTGATACTACAGCCCTCACTTCTCAAAGTGCCCCCCAAACACTTCTTTGGATTCCAGACAGCTTTAGAGATAAACCCCAAGCCAGTCAACCAAAACAATTTCATTTGGGAATATGTGAGGAGAGGTTGAAAGAGCTGGGTTTATTTAAGATGATAAGAGGGCACTAAAGGCAGCATAGGAGCTGTCACAGACAATTTTGTATTTACATGGATGATGGATCCCAGCTCTTCTCAATGCCACAGGACAGAAACTGCAGCTTGGAAAGTTCTTTTTGGACATTAGGAAAAAAATTTTCTCGAGGAATGTTTCCCAGAGAGGCAGTGAAACCTTCAGCAATGGAGGTTTTCAAGACTTGGCTAGATACAGCCATGGTTCTGCCTATCTTTTTTTGTTTCCATACAAAAAATAGGGAATTTCTGTAAAAAAATATGGAGAAAGGGTAGGGTAAGACCATCTTGGAGGGTCTCTTAGAGGTTTAATATAAGCTGAGATGTGAGAAGCAAAAGGCAACAGCAGCAAAAGCTGTGTGAGGCTCATTTGAGTTGAACACAAGCAGCCCTCAGCTGTTCTGAATTTATCAAGCAGTTCCAGATTCATGAACCCTCTGAAAATTGTCTGCTTGGGGTATGCAAAAGCTCATGCACTTTCTCAAGTGCCACTTTTGACAATCTGCTCAAAAAAAATTATTCTCCCATTTCTTAATGTCAAAACTCATCAGCAATAATACTGAAAAAGTAGCATGGTCAAGGCATGTTCTGGGATCTCAGTTACAGCTCAGTCTCAGTCACTCTGGGGGTTGTGCTTAGCCACTGAAAGAGATTCCTAAACTGCCAGTCATTTACAACTTGGGAAATCCTCTCTGGGATTAAAAGCCTACTGATGGGGGAAGTCTCTGCTTTTAGAGGTCTCAGCCAATCATGAAATCCCTACTGAAGATCCAGTCTGTTCCATGAGATCCAGCCTATGATGAGGATTTATTCTGTTACCTGGATTATAACAAAATATGGCATGAAAAGGAGACCTGAGTCTGCAGTTTGGGGGTTTTTTTTTCTGTCTGTTGTAGAAAAGGCAGAACAGGAGGACTTCTAGTAGCAACCACAAGGTAGTTATGGTGACTGCAAAAGACACATGGTACCTCAAAAGACAGGTACTCATTGTCTAAAGACAGCTATTTTACTTCTTAGAAAGTGACTGCTAGCCATAGGAATTGATTTCTTTGTTGCCGTTCACAATGAGAAACTTAGTTACTCTACACCAGTTCCAGGGCTCAATTCTGCCTTTAGAGGGGTAAAACCCAGCTTAAAATTGGAGTTGAACTCAGGGTGATGTCTGTACAGTCTTTAATGGTGTTGTGATTGCTCCATTCCTTTGGATTTTTGTAGCAAATCCTCCCTTTAAAAGCGCATAAATTCAAGTAGTTTTGAAAAGAAACAGAAAGAATGAATAGTGCTACCTACCTTAGACCAAGAGGAATATTTATGCACTCATCTAACCAATGAGCCATTGAAGAGTTTCACTGGAATTCCTAAGCCACAAAGCAAAGCAAAATACTGCAAACCAAACCACCCCCTGATCATTCCCTGACAACAACTCACCTCATCTCGGAGCATGTCACTAATGGAAGAAGCTGTATTTAAGCTGATCTGGGATTGACTGCTTATGCCACTGTCATCCCTCTGGAAGTCATCCAACGAGTGTAAGAGACTTCCTCTGGGTTTCAGGGTCTTTGGTCTCTCTGGAGCCTCCAGACTGCTTTCCACTCCAGAGCTGTTCCCAAGAGAGATCATGGAAGTGGCACATACCCGCCCAGGATAACGGAAGTTCTTGTGTTGAGAAGCGGATCGTGGACTCTGAGGTTTGGGACTCATGGGCCTACAAGGCATGTCTTTACCATCAGAATTTGAGAGCTGGGGACATGATGGACTTGACTGACTAAATGCCAGCTGCAAGTCAGTGGGGCTAAATGGAGATTTCATCCAGTATTCCTCTAGAGAAGTGTTTAAACTGTTGCTCAGAACCTCCTGCTGTTCATCACAGTCTGAGCTCTGTGAGTATCTGATACCCAAGTCATGGGACTGGATTCGTCTTCTCCACATACGTGCAGGTGAAGAGACATCAACAGGCTCCAGTGAGCTGTCAAAATAGTTGGAGTCTGTTGAGGAGCCATTATCTGTTTCTGTTTTTAAAAAAGTGTGTCCATTGGAACTATGCTGTTGCTCTACTGATCTTAACACGTGGCCACCGGTTGCATTAAGACTCTCCTGTGTGGATGATAAACTTACTAAGACAGGCCTTTTTAGTCCATCTGCCTCCTTGCTTTTTAGAAAAGCTTTCCAGGTGCTCTGGCGAAATTTGGCTTTCTCCTTCTCATTTTTCACTGGTGCTTTTGAGCTTTGCTCAGTGTTTTCTGGACATTTGGACTCAAATAAGCTTGAGAGAGATTTGTGTGCCAAGGCGAACCTTGTCTTGAACTTCTTACCCTCAGGGGTTTTGTTTCTTTTGTGTTCATTTTCAGGGAATGATTTTCTAACCCCTGAATGCTCCACAGGTTCATTGTCGTTGTTTTCAGATGAACCTGAAACTTGTCGATCTGCATCTTCCATCAGTATCCGACCAGAGCCAGAGGCCTTCCTCAGGCTCAATCTGTTGAATAAACCTGCAGGTCTCTCATAAAATAAATCATCATCATCAGAGTACTCAGAGGTGTAACTTTCCTTCCTGTGGAAGACTAAACCAGATGAACAACTTCTGAAAGACAGTAAACTTGCGGTGTCTTCATCATCTTTCCCAACATCCAGTTCTTCTGTCTTTGCCTTGCTGCCAAAGATGCTGCTGCTTCCCTGATTTTCCAATGAAGCAAGCTTAGATTTCCTGAAAGATGTCATTTTTGAGAATACTAAAAACCTGGAAGCTTTCTCATTCTTTGTTGGCTTCTGAGCAGCTTTATGAAGACTGCTGTTACTTCCCAGGGTGTGGGATGAGTTCTCATCCAGTTCCTCGCTGTTAGTGCTGCAGGTACTGATATTATCCAGGCCCAGCATGAAAGTGCTGTGGGTTTCCCTGTTCAGAGACTCATCAAAGACATCAGACACATCCAGACTGAGTGCACTGTCTTTGCTGGGGCTAGAGGTGTCTTCTGCAGGAGAGCCCTCCTTTCCTTCCCTAGGAGAGGGTTCTTCACAAATACCTGTTTCTTCCTTTGAGCTATTACAGCTGGCCTTTCTTGGCCTGCCTACTGCTTGTTTAGAGACCATGCTGTGCCCTTGAAGGCTGACAGCAGCACCATCTCCCTGACACACACTGCTTACACTGCTGCTGGTTTCCAGTGTCCCTGTTCTGCAGGGCTCTTCCCCAGAGACCTTCACACTGCTCCCACTGTGGGATTTTATAAATGATTTTTCACATGGGTCTACCTGACTTTCTGCAATAATTGTATCGCTGCCTGGTAGTACAGCAACGTTCCTGAATTCCACTTTTGCACTTGCTACTGTGGAATTACAACAGGTGAACCCTAAGGATGAAACTGCTTCTGTTTTCTCTCTTTTCTCTTCTGAAACTTCTGGTTTTACTTCAGCTGTATCCCTACCAGAGAGTACCTCTGCCCTGCCAGGAATGGGGTGGGTGGCCAGAATTTGTTCTTCACAGTTACACCTTTCACTCAGAACTCTCTCTGGCTCATCATGAGCTTTACTGACAGTATGAGGAGATATCAAATCCTTGCTCACTACATTTCCCAGTGTTTTGGCTACCACTCCAGTAGGAAGGTTATCATTCAGTGTTTTGGACTGTAATCCTTTCTCTTCTACAGAGACTATAATTAGGGCAGCCTTTAAGTCTGGAACAGTCATTAAATCCCTTCCCTGCCTTGTATAATCTGATCTGGGAGTCCTTTCAACAGCAAAGACACTCTCTTCATCCTTTCCTTTCTGAGTAGGATGTTCATTTGTTCCTAGCCCCAAGTGGCTCCTTAAGGCACCAGGTTTGTAACTTGTATTTTGCTGCACTGACTCTCTGTGCTCTGCCCCTCTGTCACTACCATCTGGTTGTGTTGCAGTTTCCAGCTTCCAGCCAAAGCCAAGATTAGAAGAATCATCTGCCCATCTTTCTCCTGCCACAATCTCCGTATCTGACAGTTCAGATTCCAGGCCATTCTCCTTCAAACGTTTGTCCTGTATTCCACTATTGAAAACAGAGTTTACAGAACAGTCACAGTCTCTGCTTTCCTCCAGAGCAGGAACACCTGCATAAGAAGCTGCAGGGTTCTCAGTGTCACCAGTGTCCTGTTCAACATCAATATCATGTGGGAATCTGCTTGCTTCCAGATATCTTTCAGCTTTGTACTCATTGTTTTGCACGAGTTCCTCAGCATTTCTGATCACTGGATCACAATCCAGGGAAGAGGATGTCTCCTTTTGGTTTGGATTGCCCTCACAAGCATCACTCCATGTTAAGCTGTCAGCACAAATACCAGCTGACTCTGGGCTAAGGCCACATGTCTCTGATTTAGAGTGCAAATAAAAATCAGTGCACTGGGGAGAGGCTGCTGGTTGAGAAAGCTGACACTCCTTTGAGTCTGTGTCAGTATCAAGAAGAGATCTTTTTATGCCAAATTTGCCCTCTATTTCTGTAGCCTTTTCAGGGCTTACAGTTACCCTTCCTGAGTTTTTCCAAGTGTATTCAAAATCCAGCTCTTCAAGATGTATTCTGGAACATGACCATCTGAATTTGTCTGTGGGGTGAATGCAGCTCACCACACATTCTGTTTCACTTTGAGCACTGATATTTTCAGGTACACTGTGCCATGTTTTACTTTCTGTAATCTCTGACCTTGTGTGCGGTAGCCGAGATTTTTGGTTGAAGCAACTCTGGTAGAAGAGTGAATCTGATGTCAACATGGTCTTTGTACTTCCATGTTTTATCCTTTTACCTTTAGTGTCCTCATTGTCAGCTGAATTCCTCCTGCTGCATTTTATACTGGACATAGACTCTAATTCACACTTACAGTCAGATATCTCAGTGTCACTTTTACAGTTAGGTCCATTTGTTTCAAAATGAAGATTAGGCAAACTACAGCTTGGTGCTGCATCTGACTGGAAGGAAAACTGCTGGACCTTAGGAAAAATCAAACAACTTTCTGAATTTGCTTTGAAACAAGCAATGCTAAATACTGCAGGATGTTCCTTCAGTCTTGCAACATCGTTTTCTGTAAGTACTGAGTTGGTAGAGGACTGCACTTCACTGCTTTCTAACTCTGCCTTATTCTGCAGTGCTGTTACAGACTTTCTCTTTGTCTGTGATAAAATGCCCTCTTCATAGACTTGGCTCTCTGTGATGGCAATATCACTAGATAGCGTTAGCTCTTCATCACCCAATTCTTCACCCTCTAACTCTGCAAACTGTGTGCAAAATTCAGTTTTGCTTGGTGCTTCTTTTATTTTGGAGGACAATTCTAGCTGTACGTGCTGGGTGAGCTCTGGTTGTCTGGAGCACTTCTGTCCATGGAAGGTTTCTGCCTTTTCTTTGGGGAGATTACAGCACAGGGGTTTTTTTTCAGTAAACAGACAGTTTGAATCCGAGCAAGCATTCCCAGTTATGTCACTGGAGAGGGATTCTGTGTCTGATGCACTCTCATAAGGCTCAGTTTTTACATCTGACAAAGATCCACTCTGATGTGACACGGTTTCAAAATAATCTTCATCTGTTTCTTGGCTGGATCCACGTACCTCCAGCTCGGTTGTGCTTGGGGTAGAAGAACTCAGATCGTCTTCAAGCTCTCCTTCACTGATGTAGTTTTCAACTGGCTGTGGGGTCTGTGATTAAACAAAAAAGAATTATTTAGCAATCATATCCCACAGCATCAGGGTAACATGAATTATTATTAGAAAAGGGACATCAGAATACAATTAATTCAGTACATACTGATGTCTTTGCAAGTTATACTCAATGTCTTACTTCTTGATGGTCTTGAGTCTTTCTATTTCTTGATTTAGTTTTTTTTTTAATGTTTCTTAATTAATCTTTTTTTTTAATTTATTTTCACATGAAACTATGCAGAGGTCTGAATTTTACTTTTGGACCTATCTTTCATTGCCCATTACCAAAACAATTTTCGCATTCGAATACATCAAATGGAAATCATCCCTTGTCACTAGAAACTCCAATGAACATGTCTTCAAATCTGAGGGGGAGATTTATGTGAAAAACTTTGGAAATAATGATATATATAATTATATTATTAATAGAATAGAATAGAATAGAATATATGTAATATTATATAATATTATATAATTAAATAATGATAGTGTCTGCATTACAGAAATGTAGCATAAATATATTCAGAATAACTGCACTTGAGTAATCAGATATTACCCATACCAAAACTTGAACCAAAGGCAAAAAAGGTCTTAAATGTCATTTTCCAGAAGGCTTATACCAGGAGCACTATCACTTATACCAGGATCAGTTATCAGAGCACATCCAAATCATTGGCTGTGAGCAGAAGGATTAAAACCACACTGTGAGTATTAGGAAATGTTTTTGTCACAGACAGCTAACCCTGGGAGAGCCTCAGTCTTCTTTTCTTCAACAGAAGTCTGGATATTTCTCGACTTTGAAGCAGAAAATGAAGTCACAGCAAAGTGACTTCAAAGTTTCCTGAGGTAAAAATAGTACTTGCTGTCTGTCAGCTTCAGGTTCAGCTATTGTCAGAAGTTCTGCACCCAGCTGAGATACTTGGCTGATTTCAGCTTCAGTCCACTCCTGTCTAGAATGAGATGCCACATAAATGTAAATGGCAGCCTTTAACCCTAATGCTTGGTGCCTCTTTACCCAGGTTTTGGTGACATTCCTCAAAATAATAGTTTTGTTTTTTTTAAATCTGAAAACTGAGATAATAAACAGTGAAAGACTTTTCTTAAAAAAAATAAAAAAGCAAAGCAAAAACCAAAAAAACACCACAAGTGAATGGCAAACAAGAACACAAGATCCTTTAGCCTGAGTTGCATGTCACATTCACCAGGGTGCTTTGTCACAGAGGAAGTGTGAGTCCTCACATGGGAAGACAAATTGCAAATCACATCAAAGGACATGTCACAGAGTTTCTGAATTCAGACTCCAAAACATAGCACGTTAATTGGAAAAAGAGACACAGGAGTTATTTCCAAATGAGAATTTCTCAATAAGAAGACTGGTATATTCTCTTGGCAGAAGAAGGAAAATACAAATTGAATGGAGGAGGCAAGGGGGAGAATTCATTACTTCAAAACAAGTCCAAAAATCACTTGAGAACCCGATCAAATTGCAGTGCAGTGGCAGCACAAGTCACAGAAGCAGCAGAGCAATGTGTCCTTTACACAGTCAGTGACACGGGTAATTGAGGTCCTCCAACAATGGCAAGTCCCGGTGTCCCCAGGACAGGAGTGAGCAGCAGTGAGCAGCACAGAGCAGCATTTCACAGTGTGAGCACTTGGCTCTGGCACCAGAGAGTGCAGCAGCAGCTGCTCAGCACTGCCAGCTCTGCCTCCTCAACACTGCTCCCAACACAAACTTACAGATGGCGAGAAACGAAGATAAAAACTATTCAAGCAAGTAGAAGCAAAGTAATGAAGGTGCCCAACTGTCCTCAAGGATAATTATGAATTAGATTCCAAAAAAAATTAGGGCAGAAATCTCTTATGCTTTGCCTATAATTCCAAACATAGCTATGTCAGGATATTCATGCTGTGACCCCTCCCAAATTCATTATTTTTAATGGGTATTATACAAAATGATGCATTTAAAGCAGAAACAGAGACCCCACAATTGCTTCCACAACTTGTAGGAAATAAGGAAACAACTTCTAGGGATGAAGGACACCAATTAATTCCAACCACCAGTCTTGCATTGGGTCCAGGACTGAACACAATTCCCAGTGCTGCTGAGGATGAGAACCAGTGGCAGGATGAGCCTGGCAGGGCCACATCTACCAGATGTGGTGTGGGATGGAAATCCCCTGAGGAGCAAGAGGATGTGGAAGTTTCAGTTTCCACCGAGTCTAGCCAAGTCCTCTGCCTAAGAGGGAGACCTAGAGCTCACCTGTGGTAAATCTGACATTCATGAGCTCACTGAACTTCTCCTAATGCCCAGGGAAGAAATCCTAACAGGACCAGCAACCTGCATTTTGTACCTTCTGCAGGTCTCTCAGTGTCTGTGGAAGGCCCAGACTTTGTTCTGACCATGTGCTCTGTCACACGTGGTTTAATTTTTTCCAACCTGTAGCATGTGTATTTTGTTAGGGTTTCTGGGACTACTTCTCATGGTGTTTTACTGGGTTTTTTCTGTAGAAATTGAGTCTAAAGGGCTCAGTCAGAGTGGAAGGAGAGCTTTACAAAGGACTCTGACGTAACCCTGTGCTCCCAACACAAGCACAGGCTTGAGAACTGAATATTTGTGCAGCAGTGATTCTCAGTGAGGCTGCTCATTAGACAGCAGCCCTTGTGCCTTTAATTTCCATGAGATTACACTGAGAATTCCAAAAGACAGATCATGGCTCTTTCCTGGGGAGAGTTCTTGAGAAAACCCTCAGCACTCATGGACAGGGTTGCTTGTTTATACATATCTCTTCAATCTCAGAGCAGATGAACATTTGGAGCACAAGGGCCTGGAACAAATGTGAAAAATAAGTACTGAAATAAGGCTTTTGCACTTCACAAACAATACACAAAACACAGCAAAGCTCCCCTGACTGCTTTTCTCTTGCATCTCTCTTACTATCTCCAAAATGTGCTAAGAAAATAGGATGGAACTGAAGTTACTGACCTGTCCTGCTGTTATTACATGTCGCCATATATAATAATGTCAAACTAAAGTCACCAGAAAAATAAACCTTGTAACTTTGATGTCTGAAGTGAAGATCTTTATCTCCATAAAATAAGATACCTCCCAACATTCAGGTTGCCTTCATATGTGACATTCACTCCTGCAGGCTAAGTCACTCTTGTCTTCTGAACGTTTTTCATTTGGTGGGAAAGTCAGGCATCATTTTTTCTCTAGATCAGATCTGATATTTGAATAATTTTCTCACACAATATTATATTGCAGCAATAGTGAGTTTCCCAGATATTGTGTCTCTGTAATTTTGTCTAACACTTGGCAGGAGAGGTTAAACAATCATATTACTTCAACTAGTCTTTCAGTGAAGGATTTTATCCTTAATTGTCACAACCACAGAAAGAATCTGACCATTTCAATGGCTTTTGCTTTTACTTTGGAGGCAAGTTCCCTAAGCAAGGCTGACTTTCTTTCCCACTAACTTGGACCTGACCCTAGTTATCACCTCATTTCCAGCTCAAGGAACATCAGAACAGCTTTTGCCTGGAAGTCAAGACAACATGAAAGCATTTTCAGTTGACATTTCAAAGGATCCAGACAATTGTTTTCTCCATGGGTGATGGTAACAACTCTTGAGTTGCTATCAATATACATTTCATATATCTCCATTCACACCTTGTTTGACTGAAAGGCACAGCCCAGTGTCTGATTTGCAATGGGATGAGACTAAAATGCGGTTCCCTTTAACAGGTGAGAGCAAGCCAGCTGTCCTCTGTGCTCCTGCCTGCACATCAGGGAAAGGAAATGTGCAATTCCCAGGGCAGGGATGAGGGAATCATTTACAGGAGGTCTCATCCTGCAGAGTGCTGTGTGCTCTGAACTCTGCCATTTAAAAAGCAGGGAAGGAAAGAAATAGATAGACAAAACTGGGGAATGAAAGTGTCTCCTTCACTGCAATATAATATTGCTAATGCAACTTCTTCAGGTATCAGCTGTAATGTTGTCTAGGGTCGCTTGTGTTGGTTTAACTTGTGTCTGTATGTTTGAAAAACAGCCTGAATGGAATTACTGAAATAACTGAGTCTCTGGAACTCCTCTTTGGCTTCCCAGGAATCCTGACTCGGTATCAAATTCTTAACTTCTCCTGATAACTAAACAATAGTTAATATTCTAACATGGTAGGATGATTACACAGCCTCTGTGTAATGGCAGCTATGAAAAACTGAGGGATTTAGCCATGTAGGGATTTAGGTTGCCTTGGGGTTTGAAAAATAATGGTCATGGAACTGTTACTGTCATTATGGATATCCTGAGTTGAGGGCACGGAGATAAAAGCAAAGGTATGTTCAGTACCTGGACAGAAGCATTTGAAATATCCAGTTCCTCCTTTTTGTGACTTCGATACACCTCTGTTCTGAAAGGGACAGTCTTGGAGAGAAAGGGAGGAGCCTGGCCTCAGGGTCTTGGCCTCTCCAGCTGGGCTGGCAAAGGTTGCCCAAGATAATTTAATTCTAGGATGTTACTTGTTCTGGATGTTGCCAGATTGGAAATGCCTAAAATGAGCTAAGATCACCAACCCTTTCCAGAAGAACAGTCACAGAAATGGCTTTTCATGGACTAAATTGTGTTCTTGGATTTAAAGCAAACATTGCACAAAAAGTGTTCCCTTCACATGAAGTTTTGTCACAGAGGTCAGAGGTGGTTCCTGGCAATGATGGAGCACAGCTGCCATCCCAAGGAACCTGTCACACCACCTCAGTCACCACAGAGCTAGAACAAAAAAATCCTTCACACATATTTGGGGAAGAGATACAGACCCAGAATTAATGGTCTCAACTTACCTACACCATGCTGAAGTAAATGCAAAGCATGTCCAGAAATCCTTAAAGCAAATTGGATGCCAGTCAAGGACTGGATTATACATGGTATAAAGAGACACAGGCCTACCTCAGGGGAGCTTTGTTTGGAAAATGAATTTGCAGGTAAAGATTTATTCTGTGAAGAGAAAACATAATTCTTTGGGAGAGCCCTCCCACGTGCCCTGAGCTGTGGTTTTCAAGGTTCACAAAACACAGAAGCACAGAACTTGAGAAAGGCTCTTAAATGAATGATGGCACAACCACCCCTCAAAAAGCTGCCTCTGAGAAAGGACTTCAGACATGAGGTGTCAGTGCAGGGTACAGTGCAGTAGCTGCAACCCACCCTGAATCACTCTGCACTGATAACTGTGGCTGGAAAAATGACCCAGCAGAGATTCAAATTAGAAACTATACAGAAAACATCAGGTCAAATAGCTATATAAGGTCCCTGAGGCTTCAAATTATCTTCTTGATCAAATCCAGATACAAAGTTCTTTTGTTAAATTGCCTTTATTTACTACTGCCTTGTAAAAAGAAACCTTATTATACTTAATGAGAAAGAAGCAGATTGAAAGACATTAACTTCAGACAGAACTTTTGTTACTTAGTCAGCAGAAAACCACTTTTTCTGAATTGCCTGTCATTTCAGTGGATATTACAGGTGGTACAGAGGTTTATAAAGAGCAAGGCAGCAGGAAGAGGAGCAGATGCAGCACTGTGCCTTGATGAGGACTGCTGAGCAGAGATGCTGTTGTCAGCAGAGGTTCTGAACCTTCAGACTGATTCTGATCCATACATAAATGGCAATTCAACAGGCAATCTGAAAGGCACTAGAAATGAAACCCTCTGCAGGTACTGGGGAAAGTGGCTCTCTAACCACTGAATGATGACATTTTCCTTGCAAAACATGCTCAGTTTTTGATGCAGGACACAAACATTTGCATCTTAACTGCACAAGAGAAAACAAAACTCACAGATGGATGAGAAAAGCAACTTCCCAGGAGGTTCTTGCTCCAATGGAGATATGTATAAGCATCCAAAAGTAATTTTAGCACTAAGCAGTTTAGTGACAGATGTTTTGTTAATCATCTATACACAGCAAGAGCACTGTTTGCAAGGCTCTCAATCTAAAGTGGCAACATTTTTATATACAGAACCATTTATATATGAAGTCACTAAAACAACATCTCTCCCTTTTCCACAAAAGATGGATTTTTCATTGTTCTCAAAAGGTGCAGTTACTTTTCGCTAAAAAATCTCTCCAAGCCGGTTGTGTTGATTTGTGAGAATTTGCACTACACTGGTGACTCCTGGCATGAGGAAACAACACGTGGACATCCACTGCATGTTCTGCTCTAGCTGTATTTGGTGTCTCCATTAGAAAACCTCTGAATGGTTGAGCAAGTCCAAAATCAGCAGGACAAGGTGAGCAAGGCTGTGGCAGCTACCATCACTCGAGGTGGTGGTGCTGGGTGAAGGCAGGAGGGAGGAGTTGGAACCAATGGCAAAACAAGGCACAGAATCAATGAAATATCTGAATATCATAACAGCACCATGACTCCCAAAACTTCAGTGTGTTCTCCCCACCCACCACCAGCCTGAGTGCTCTGTGTCTGCTCAGAGCCCTGATTAAACTGAAAATGCCACAGGCAGTGGCAATTCCACTTCTCCAATTCCATTCAACAAGCCAATTCCCATAAAAACACTTTTATAGCCCAAAGCCCAAACCAGCTTCTCCCCCTTGACACTGACACCCCTGCCGGCACACAGAATTTAGCAGAAACGTTGGCCAAGGTGTGGGGGATCGCAGAGTGTGGGATCTGGGAGCCATCTAGAGGTGCAGAGATGCCTGGCCAGAGCACTTTGCACAGATAAATACACACTGCTCCTGATAAACACAGGCTGCATTCCAGTGCCTCATCATCAAATCCCTCAGCTTTCATTCCAGGCAGGCAAGAATGCCCAGCAGATGAAGGGGTGAGGCAGAGAGGAGGCTTAAAGGTTTCCTGCATTAAGCAGAAGAAATGTGCAATATATGTTATTTGTACAAAATTATTGTATAACACTGAAAAGTTCATGGCTCTCTGTGTCTTGGATCTGTGGTTTATTTCTTCCATTAAATTTCACAAGCTGCAGTTTACATCAGAAATACATTTTTTTTCATCGGTGTAGCAATATGAGATGTAACTATTCTGAAAAAATTTGTAGGTTTATTCTCACAAACTGACAGCTGATATCCTACATTTTATGATAATGGTAACTATTTATTATAAAATAATTATTTATATAATATTTTATAATATATTTACACTATACATTAATATTATATATTAATATTGTATATTAATATTATATATTTATATAATAGTTTTTAAATTATATATAAAAGGATACATTTTATGATAACACATTTTATGATAATGATATCCTACATTTTAGCCAAGGCACCAACTATGTAGGTTCAATCTTAAAATGTAAAGTTTAGACTGTATCAGTAATTAATACTGTTACTGTTCTGAAATATAAAACAATGTTTTGTCAATATGGCAATATAATATGTCAAATAAAATCTGGAACATGAACAGCTAGAATTCAGATCCCAGCAGTTTCTCTGTGACCATTGCATTGCAACACTCCCTCTGCTGGCAGATCTCAAGGGAAGATATTGCTTCTTGCCTCATGCTTCTGCCTTCAACACATGGATAGATTATATTGTTAAATAGCTGGTTATCTTTTAGTGGAAACTGGGATATATTTTGCTTGCCTTATAAAACCAGGTCAATATTCTTCCTCCCTCACACCCCTTCTCTATTTTATTTTAATAAGGAAAAGCTCAGTGCTGTCCAGCAAAAGATAATCAGGAGTTCATGTAGAAGCTAGAGTGTAATAATATATTGTAATAATAGTATGTAATATTATGTAATTATGTAATAATAGTGTAATAATAGAGTGTAATAAGATATGAGCAGATAACATGGCTGCTCCATGACATGGGGGACTAAGGCTCACTGTAAACACTTTTTGTACTAAAAAGGAAATCCAACACACCTGGCCACAGGGAAGGTCCTGCCTCAGCGTCACAGAGCAAATGTACATCTATCTCCATGTGAATTTTACCACTAACCTTTCTGCAAGGCAGCAGCTGCCCTTACAGGAGCTTGAAGCTGTCTGGAAGAAGCACAACTCGGCTGTGCACAGACCAAAACTCCTACCTAGGAAATGTGTGAATCCTCCAAAGACAGGGCTCATGCTCAGCTCTTGTGCTCTGCAGCTCAGGAGCTTTGAGTACTGACATCCATCAGGCAGTAGAAGTTTGTATACTCTTTAAAATGTCATTCTGACCTGCTACTCTGCACAAAGTCATCCCAACATCCACAGATAGCTTTCCTTTCCTTCAGTGTGTTTAAGGGCTTGACCCCTTATCTGAGTGGGAACCCTAAGGATTCCTGGTGAAAGAAATGGAGAATTCTGTTCTAAGAAGAAGAGGCAGCACGTGTTGTGATGCTGTGTCCTTCCACCATAACTCTGCTGCAACTACATTTTTGTGACTACACTTTAGAACAGACACATCTACCTTTTTCAAATTCAATTCTTCTTCTTTTTTTTTTTTTTTCAGAGTGCTGTTGAGAAATTATAGGAGGAATACTGAATTGAAGGATTACAAAGACAGCAAATGTTTTAAAGACAGGGCAAACTCCTCTAAAGAAAAAAGCTATTAAAAAAAGACTCCACTAAAGACAAAGAGTGGCTCAAGAAATCCCAAGTGTATATGTGCATATAGATCTAGCCACAAGATATCCACTGATATTCTCTCAGTTATCATCAATTCAGTGTTCAATCATGGGACTGCAGTGAAATTGGAAGCTAAAGGTTATGAGATATATGGTTTGTTTATCTTATAACCACTCTAACCACTCAGTCCACTTTTAGAACCAGCCTGTCTTTGTTTAGTCAAGATTTCAATCTGCAGAATTATAATTCAGAGTGTTAATTAAAAGAAGACTCTGAAGGAAAGGGCCTACATGAAGCCCAGGAAATGCAAGACAGTGTTTGATACAAAATCCTGCCATTCTTGACTTCCTCCTGCCATCACTGGAAACATCACCATGAATTGCCCAATACACTCAGCCACTGCAGCTCCCTCTTCACTATGTTTGTTTTTAAACTAATGACTGTGGTCATGCTGGTCCTTTTTATCAGCCCTGCTGCAATATGATGACACCAAACACCCTTCCTGGGGCACATCCTGCTGAGTTCCTGGATGCTGCAAGGCCCATGAGTGCTGGATAAACATGGTGAGTGTCTGCCCTGTGGTGTTTAATTATGTAAGACAGAGGGAGGGAAATGGGAGAGGGAGGAAGTTCTATATTCATTAACTGGTTCAGAGTAAATGACTCTCTCTAGTCATACCAGAGCACCTGCAGCAGAGCCAGACATTCACCCACTTCAGGCCCTGCTCATTAATTTTACCTTTCAGTTTCTCTGTTGGGTCTAATAATTCTCTGAAGGTTTGAGATCTCCCCACACAGAATACTGTGTAAACAGAGGAGGAAACCTGAAGGACAATGAGGGAAGAGATGTGACTAAAAGCTGTGTATATAAATCAGCTGGAGCCTCTCTGGATTGCCAGCACAGAAATGCCCCCAAGACAATTGTAGACTCTTTCCTGTGGCATTTGAAGGAGGCATGACATCAAAGTGGAGGCAGCAGAGAGATGGGCATCAATGGGAAAATGAAGGAAAAAAGAACAAATAGGGAGGAGTAGTACCAGATTTTGCATTGTTGAGGTGATTTTAGTGGGGCTCCAAGTGACACTCAGTGAAACATGCAGCCCTATCAGAAGCTATTAATAACAGAAGCATTATTTTTTCATATTTTCAGTCCAAGACATAGGCCATTACTGCATGTAATTGACAGCTTTAAGTAAGAGCTCTGCTAACAAAATCAGCCTGGGTTTTGATAGTCAGATAAGACTTTTTCCTCCTTTTGTGGTCATGTGCTTCATCTTCAGGTTGATTCCTGGTCCGTATCACTCCATGTGCATAAAACACATGAGGCTTCTCCTCCACAGCTGCCCCCCAGTAGTTATTTCTTACACATTTGCCCTGCATTTGGGCTCTGGACTCTTGCAAGTGTTACACAAACAGAAGCTCAGAGGACAGGCTTTGCAGCCAAAGACAGCTCCTAAAAACTGGCAATATGAGATCTGGAGCCAGCAGAAAAATGAGGAACATGGGAAGAGGATGATTTTCAGACATGGGACAAGGACAGGCTAGGTCCTGCTCATGAGTTCAGGAAACTCACACCTTGAGTTTGGCCTAGCTGGGTGTCATGAGATATTCCAGTGCCAACAGTCTGCTCACTCCCATCTTCCTCTCTCCAGAGTGGTAGAGAAATCTTGTCAATGAGCTTTTCAAAGCAGAAGAGACCAAATAACATGCCAGCTTACATAAACTAACAACTGGCAAGGAAGGTATTCCTAACAAGCTAGGAATACTGTTGCAGAGCCTGGATTCAGCTGCCTGAAGCTGTGCCATTTGCAAAGACATTTTTTGCCCACTCTTTCCACCTCTCTTCCCACATAACAGGAAGCAAAAGGGCTGTTGGCAGGGATTTTAACATCAGCACTGCATCAGCAGTGATGTGCAGCTGATGTTTGTGGGATCAGGGTGCACTGGTCCTGCCCATGTGGCGCAGTGCAGGGCAGAGCAAACCTTTGGTGCCAGGGTGGAGCCACACACTGAGGCTGCAGTGAGCTGCACACTGTGTGTGGGACTGAGCCTTTCAGCTGCTGGGGCTTAGGGAGTGGCTCAGGTGCCCTTTTCTGATGCAGCTGCTCAGTATCCAGCTAAATGTCTTCACCTTTGATCTTGGATACCTGATTTCACCTCTGTTCCTTCTCTGTGTGACAATGGCAACACCTCCAGACCTCTGAGCTGCACTTTAATACCAGATTAAGTGATGAGGCACAGGGGAATGAAATCTCCTGACTCATGAGATGAACTGAGGTCACATAAGCCTGGCCTTATTTGTCAAAATCCACAAGAGTTACATGAATCTGTGACCAAAATCCCCCCTTCTCACTCCCAGATCCTGCCTTTTCTCAGGAACCTTTTACCCAGTGATGACTCCATGTTATGTGCCTTGATTTGATTTAGATTGGGTACAGTGACTCTAGTGTAACTACCAACTGTGCTTTTGCCACAAGAATCCTGTCTCATTTGTGTAAACAGTTTCCAGGGGTTTTCTGTCTCAAAAAGTGGCTACAGTAGTTACAGGAGCCTGGGGAACCTGAGAGTGGCGCAGATGAGGTCTCAGCTGGAGCCTTGGAGACAAACTGACGTGTATCATACATCAGGATACATGGAGCAAGGGGCAATAGTCAAAGTAAGAACTAGGATTATTTAGGATGAATTATGAGGAAAGATTGAAAGTACGGTGTGCCTCTCAATGAGAGAATACAGTGTGAAAACAGTCTTTAACTGCTGATACAAAACAAGATTTAATGGATTTAAATTGAAGCACATAAGACTGAAGTTAAACAAAATCAATAAACCCCCAACAGAATGGATAATGAAAAACTGGGACAGGTTGCCTAGAGGATAGGATGGAACCATCACTTTCTGTGTTTAAGAACAGAGAGGACACACCTGACAGGAGTGACTCAGGGAGAGCTGATCTCCTGTGCTAAGACAGATGAGAAGTTCTTTCTTGGCTCCTTGCACCCTTCTAATTCAGTAATTAGTGTCTTGTATGTACTTGTTAATCTATTTTGCCACAATACACAGGCCAGGGTGGGATACACTGTTGTAATAGATGTGACATGGAAGAGCAGTCATGAGCCAGGAACTCCTGCAGCAATCCAGATTTACAAACCCATGTGCATGTATCAGGTGCAGAGCTCAGAAAGGGCCCAGGAGCGTCCACTGGTGAGAGGAGAGAAAAGGTGATGTGAGAAAAGACTGAATACCTGTTGCTAAACCAAGAGAAAACCTCACAGTGCAAAATGGCACATCCCACCCAGTCCTCATAATTTAAGCTGTTTATTCAAGGCTTAAAACTGCAGTATGATAAAAGAAGGCATCCAAAGGGACAGAAAATGTCCATATACTAAAGCCTTTGGCACAATCCAACCAGGCACATCTGCTCCACACTCCAGAGTTGTGCCTCTGGGTCACAGAAAATGTATATTATGGTGGAGATTCATCCACTGACAAAAGACATTTCAAATCCCTCACCAGAAACACAAATTATATCAATTTAGTTCCTCAGGAGGAAGGAACTGCTCTTTGACCTGTCATACCTATGTACCACCAAGGGAGATTCTAGGATTGCAGCAAGTGTTCATTTTGGCTTCCCTACACTTTATCAGTGAAGCAGTAATTTATTTTTTTTGAAATGGAAGGAGCAGAAACTGCTGTCCCTGGAAAGTGTTAACTACAGGAGCAGGTCATTCATTGGTTCAGTGGGAAGGACCTGGATTCCCACTAAGGTTAGAGAGATGGCTGGAGGATGTCAGACAAACTCTGCAATTTCTCCAGCTGGGCAACATGCAGAAAGGAGAAAAAGGTCTTGCAGAAGAAAATCCAGGTCAGCAAGGTCATGAGCAGAGGGAGGATGGTTATATCAAATTGTTCATTCCTGGGCTGTTCCCAGGCCCCCAAACCACTCTGTGTATCTCCCCAGGCATCAGCAAATTACTTCACATGGCAAGAAATGCAGAGTGAGATGTGAGCAAGATCCAGTCACTCAATCCACACCACAATTCTTCACCTAGCCAGCGCCAACTTGAATGCACAGAAAGATCTGAAAGCTTATCAGATCAGAGAAACATGCCGTTTAAGCCAAAATCCAGCTTTCAGCACCATGGAATCAGGAATAACTATAGCCTCCTGCCTAATGATTTTGCTTGGCACAGTACTGGCTTAAAACCATCACAAGATGAGAAAAAAGTCTTCCAAAAGTTGTGTCTCATTTCATACTCTTTTAAGGTCAGGTCAAGAAAAATGGCACACAGACCTGCATGAACATCCAAAAAGCTGTAAACTTTGGTTAACAAAACAGAGCTCAGTTTTGCTCTTAACCACAAAGATCAAGTGACATTTAAAAGGAAACAAAAAGATGCAAATCATACATTTTCAAGTCTTTGAAAATCCTGCTGGCACTGCCTCAGGTCAGAGTACTTCTCACTACAACTCATTTCCCTTCAGTCAGCCTTTTCACTGCTTCAATGCTGAATACACAAAGAGTACCAGACATTTTTAGCCTCAATAATGTTTTCATTACCTGTCAGGAATAGCAGTAATAACAGGCATTAGAGATACAACATTCAATTGTTCAGGACAATCTAAACACTTAATTACATTATGGTAGCTAATCACAAATAATTGCTTTAGGGAAGGCAAGGGTTGCCGTGAGGGGATGCAGTTTGTCTGTTCAGCTCCTGGTAGAATTCAGCAAGGACAAAGTAAGAAGCACTGGGAGAAATGTTTTCAAACCATTCACAAACCATATTTCCTCTTAGTCTTTTAGAGAGGAACTACTTCAGCTTGATTCTGTGCAGCCCAGAATTGATAACCTTGTTCGAAAAACAAGGGTTTTTATTTGAAAAGAGCCTAATTCCACATTGACTGTGCTTTTTGCCCTCTTATTTTACTATCATTTCTGCTCACATTTGTCCTTTTATTGGATCTGGCTTTATCAAGTTTTCTTATTGTTTTCTTTCTTCCTAACCCTGTTACATTATCTTACACAAATGGTTAGTTCCACTGATCTACCAGAGAGAAATCAAATAGAGGGTGATTATCAGAACCAAAGATGATGAAATAATTTCTTTAATGAAAAAGAAAGAAAACCAACAAACCAAGCCAAACACACACACACACAAAAGGAAAAAAAATTAAAAAGGAAAAAAGAAATAGGAACTGATCATGCTTTGCCACTATATTGAAGTAGGAAATTTAGAGTAAAATAGAGCAGAATACTATAGAGAGATGTTACAGCAGAACTTCTTTGACTCAATCTTATTTGACAGGTATCTCAGATATAGATACAACTCTGTGATGCCCATTGGCCTGTCCCCTTCTTAGATGTCATTCTTTGTGATCTTTTCTTACAGATATCTGTATAAATCTGATGCTCCATTACACAACCATTTCAAGGCACAATGACTATGGAGCAATGAAGGTTTCTACAAATCTAAGCTCTTACAGAAGCGAGTTCTATTCCTATGTGTTATAAAGGGTTAAGAACATTTTCTTCATGCAGTGGAGAGCCTCCTTTAGTACCAATCTGAGAACTCCATTTATAACATTACTTCTCTGCCAGGTTCTTTAGCAGAAGCCTCAATACATCAAACCCAGTGCAGACACTGCTTTTACAATTGGTAACACCACACCAAAAGCCTTCATGCAAGATTAAGTCTTGCAGAAGAGAAAAACCAGAAATCAGGCATGTAACAATGTAACACCTTCATTCCAGAGAGGAAAGTTTTCCACTCAAGCATTCAAGTACTGCAGTGTAACCTGGAGAACTGCAACTCTGCTGAGAGCTGGGGTTCTGCAGAAACAGCAGACCCACGGTTTGAATGCTCAGGTCCCAGGTGCCTGTGCCTAGTTTTCTGTCACTCTGCCCCAGGCCCTTTGCAGTCAGCCTACCTGGATGTTCCTGACTCTCCTGGGGGTTGTGTTGGAAGTGGCAGGACATCTCACTTGCCAGCCCAGGTGCTGTCTCCTCATAACTAGTGCAGATGACATTGGGCTGTGGCAAAATGGGATGAACTGATTTTGCTTCTCTTGATCATATTTTGTTGTGAGGACAAGAGGTTTTCTCTGTCTCCAGCAGTACCAATGATTACAGCAATTATAATTTCTTATCTTCCAGATGTTACTAGTGCTGCTGCAGTTTCCCCATTGCTTTGTCAGAGCTGAAATAAACCCAGGGCAATTTTTCTGCAACACTCTCTCCATCTGTGATCCCAGCTCCACTGCCTGGGCCAGAGTCAAAGTATCAAATTCCATCATGAGCTTCTCCCGAATTTGCCGGTCTGTTGCTTTGTCAATTAGCTGTTCCAGCACCAGCTCTTCCTGCCAGCAGCCAAAAGCACAGACTGATGCCAATTCTTGCAGTGCCGAAGCAAAGGTTGTAAGAGTTTCACCTGGCATTTGTTCCCGCTGCCTGAACTGGAACCTCTGTAGAACCACACTCTCTCTGGACTTAATGTGCCCTGAAATCTTCTTCATTTTTTCTTCAAAGGAGGCAGCTGAAATCAAGGTTGAAAAAAATCCTCTGATCTTTCACATCCAAAGTGGAAGAACAGTTCTCAGAGAACCTTCAGGTTTCAGTCATCTGTATCAGCCAAATCTCACCATCAGCCACTGACATGAGGAACCTGAGAGATTTCACAGTTCTAGGACTTAAAACTGCCAGAAAGATGCAGTGGGGACTCTCCAGTCTTCAATGCCACAGCTGCTTCAGTTCCACTGGTATTCCCACTGCCTCTGAACTTGCCATCCAAAAAGACTCCTGCCTTCCAGCCCTGGTTGTCTGGCAGGACAGGAAATGCAGTGCTCCTCCCATGCAGACAGCAAGGGTAGGGGCAGGTGAGTAAAAGAGAAAATTGAATGGGAAGGAAATAAGATGATGATGTAGAAGGACTGGTAAACACCACCACCTTATTTTGTATAAGTTTTGTCTAAATTTATGCTGTAGTTTCAAGCACTGAGATTTCATTCTGCTTTTGACAGATATTATTGCTTAGCTTATTAAAGTCATTATGCCTTCCTCCCCTGCTAGGAAGTGTTTGTTGAATGCCCTAAAACTAAAGCTTGTCAAATATTTACTGGAAATCAAACATAAACCCCAGGTCTAACACATATTGCTTGCAGTAATTCACAGCACAATATTCACAGCAGATCAATCCCCCCACGTCACCAGGACATGTGTGGAGAGCGTGCAGGACCAGAGCAGCAATGACAGACAACAGTCCCACAGCATGGAAGAGCAGCACAACCCTTGAAGGACCTTTGTAGGAGCAATTCTTTCTCAGGATGGAGTCTGCAGCTGCCTAAAGTTTACAGCTTTTTTCAGAAATCACACAGGAGGTACAACTGCAAACACTGCAACTTACGTGCTGCAGAAAAGATGATGAGACAGAGGAGGATGGCTTTCCTGCCCTGCATGTTTGGGAACATGTGTGGTACTAGGAAATTACTTTTAGCCTTTTTTCATATTTTTGTGTGTGTCTGGTGTATCCCAGCCAAAGGGAACTGAGGGGTCTGTGCATCCCATCCTGCAATCAGGGAGAAGTAAATGGTTCTCTGTAGAAAATCCCTACACAGGCCAAGCTGGACACAGTTCTAAGATTCCCTTTCCCCAGGGCTGAACCTGCCAACTCCATTAGTTGAGTCAGGAGCACTGATCAATTTTGTAATTATGGCAACATAAAAAAAAAATTATTTGGCTAAAAAATTATTCCTGAGCAACACAGGAGAAGCTCACAGATTTATTTATACCTGCCCACTGCTTCACCATGTCCTTTAACAGGATCATACTCACTTTCCCAGCAAAGTCTTGGTCACATAACAAGCTAAGGTGGAGATGGAATGCTGAAATACTTAACAGCTTTTGCATTTTTCAAAGATTTGAACTTTAAGAGGTTTAAAAAGTATAGTCCAAGCAATTTATTAAAGGAGGATTTAGGTTAAAATTAATCTGGAGAGTCTCAGACCCATTTTTAGCAATAAGATTTACTGTACAGAGATTAATTGTGACTGGGGGATGGTGCTATGAAGGGCCAGGAGTTGGACTCAATGATCCTTGAGGGTCCCTTCCAACTCAGCTTATTCTGGGATTCTGTAATTCCACAGATTTTGGTTATTTTCATAAGAGAACTCTAAACTTTACCCACTTTCCTGCTGCTCAAAATTTTCAGTGTCCTCTGTTTTTATGGGGTTAGCTGACTTGAAGGCAGTGAGCTAAATGAAAAAAAGAGCTGAAGGTAAACATGACAAAAAGCTGCCCAAAATTTAAAATACCAGTGTGCCTTAATGGCTTTGCTCAGAGCACTCCAGTGTATAGTTGTGTTGTAGTCACAAGATTTTTGTCTGAAATCCTGTGGAGTAGAACTCTTAATAGCTCTTTATTAGACCTGGACAAAACTATCATGGATATTATTAGATAATATTAATATGCTAAAATACAACATCATATAGGATCATCATAAAGGATTTTCCTTTAGTGGAAACTGCTGTTCATGCCTGTTGGAAGAATATGAAGATGAGTTTCCTTTCTTAAAAGATTAGATTACCCAGAAGAATAATCCTGCAGAGGGGAGGCAGAGGGGATGGGCTCTGAATCCTACTCTGATAGATCTGTTACAGATCTGTTTCTGAACTGAACAAGACATTCTTTAACATATCAAGCATCTTCACACCATGCTTCATTCCAGCCTGGGTGATACTCCCCTTTTCACACAGAGCTAGGGAGCTCAGAGACATGATGTGACAATAAATGAGACAAAGCCAGGATGGGAAGTCAGGAATTCAGCATCCCATGCCCCTTTCTTTAGCAGCTCACCAACCCAATTCATTCCCCTGTTTCTGCTTCTGAAATCATTCCAGTCCAAAGATAATCCAAAGCTGCTGCCAGCCCAGCTCTTGAGAACCAGCCCTACATTTAACAACCCTCTTCAAAAGGGGTCTCTGACTGGAGAGGAGCAGACAGAATGCTCAGGAGAAGCTTCACAATGTGTTTGCCATATTTTTATACCTTTTCCTGGACTGGCTACTGAGCTAACTGGAACACACTACAGATCCATCTGTCCACTGCTGCTGCTTTTTTCTAACTTCACAAAGGAGGAAACAAGTTCAAACAGGATGATGCCAAAAAGCAACCTCCTTTATAAAATTGAAGGACAGATTTTTTAAAATGGAGACCTGAATCTTGGTGACTCCTTTGGAAAACTTGCCTATAAATGAATATTCAAAACTTTTTGCTGTGAATTATGGAAAGTCAAGTAAAGTAATCAGGTTGGGTTAAGAGGAAATACATTGCAGAGTGACCTTGTGTGAACTACATCAGCTCTTCAAATCAAGAGCTCTCACCCTGTGCACTGTAGTGGATCAAACACGTGTCATCTGAGCAGGGTGTGACTCCAAATCCCTGCAGATCCTGGTGATGTGAGCAGTCCCACTGATCCAAGTGCTAACACAATTCACACAGGCTGTGACTGCTACAGGAGCAGTGCTGTGAGCCAGGGGATGGCATCAGCGTTCACAGCACTGGGGCTCATTGACACTACAGCACTGAGCAACTAGAAAGGGCTGGCTGCACCCTCAGCTACTCTGACCTCACTGTTAAACATAACTAAACCACCTCATGCCTCAGCACAATAAAATCCTGATGGGACAAAAATACACAGAAAACTTTGGGTAAGATTAGAAACATTGCACAGCTGCTGTTCTTAAACTTCTCATCTACAAACCAGGATGCCACAAGACAAACCCAAGCAAGCAGATGAGACATTCCTGCTTTCCATCATATCCTCAACTCTGTTGACTTGGGAATATAAACAAACATATTACAAAGAAGAAGAAAACCCAGCTTGAATGACAAACATGATATTTTAGTCAAGTTTCTTTCTGTAACCATTACTTTGCCCTGCATTGGTGTGACTGAACATGAAGTTTTCAAGACTAATTACAGTTGCCCTGCATAAAGAGGTATTTTCTCTGTCATTGCTGACCCAGTTCTGTTCCTGTTCCAAGAGTGACTGCACACTTACTCATGTACCAGGAGACATCACACTTGGACTAGAGAAACCAGAAACACACAGAAGTGCATGACTTCTGTTGACACTGATTACCACCAAGAATTTGGCTGGTTTTTTGCCCTCCCTGGAAGTAAGGTGCTAGGATTTTATAAGTTTGTGAAAGAAAGTTGAACAGCAACACCTTTCCTTTTAAAGATTTCTAGCTCTATGGTGTCTGACCATACTAAACAAGGCTCATGACTGTAACATGATCAGGCAAGGGCAGCTCACAGAGACTGGATGTCACATTGGCTGAAAATCCTGCACTTGTACATCTACAGGACTTCCTGGACATGAAAATTTTCACAGGGATATGTTTATCACAGCACATTTCACTAAAAAATCTGCACTTATTTTTTAATTTATTTGATTTTGTCCTCTTTCCTCATATACTTTATGTCACCTGCTTTCCCCATTTCAGCAAATTAGTTTTGGGAAGTGGATTTAAGTGTGGTTTGGAGTTGTCACAGGATGTAGCTGCAGTCCCTTTGGTTGTAAATTGCACATTTCCACAGGCTGGTAGTAGTGTTAGCAGCATTTCTCCCATTCTGGTCCAGTAATCCCAGGTATTTCATGCAGCCTCACCACTGCAGAAATCTGTCCTTCAAGCAGTTTGGCTGTGGAGCAAGCTCTTCCCTTTGCCAACAGCTGAGGGACATTTGGATCTCAATGTCTTAGCAATGCACCACTGAAACAATCCTGACCACATCCCCCTGGCTTTGTGTCTTCTGCAGGACAGGCTCTGAGCCATTTCCCATTTTAGCTTGCTGCATTACCTACTCAATAATTACAGAAGCCAGAATATGGGGTTCACATCAGCTGAGCCTATTATTTTAAGAAATGTCTCTGTGCCTCTGCTCTCAGTGTTGGGAAGCCTCAGGGAAGGCAGATTTGGTATTCCATCACATCCAGCCAGCACTCACAAACATTTCAGAGCAATGGAGAAAGGGATTGTGCTCTCCTGGCTTTTTGTTCCAAGACACAGCACATGAATAGTATTTGCAAGACCATTATGATCCATTCCCAACCAACCCTGTTAATTTGATGTATTCCTGCTCAGGAATTAAAAAGATCATTGCTGTAAATAGTGTTAGGATTCCATGTGACTTGTAATAGCAACAGAGCTTTCTCAGTCAAGAAGTCTCAGACTAAAATTAAGAGTCTGTTTTGCCATGAGGCCAAATCCCCTCTTTATTGGACATTGTCTGAAAGGATTACCACCCTGTAGTTTATTGTGGCTTCCAGTAACATTCCAGATGGCAGAGAGCTGGGCAGCCTGTTGTATCAATTTATACCAGGACCTACAAGTAGATTAACTTTTTCTATCAGTGCAACTTCAAGGCCAAGTACTTTGAGAGCACAGAAAAAAAAAGCTCTGCCCAGCCCAAAGTTTGTTTTTGTATTGGCTGCTTTCACAGCTTGACAAAAAAACTCCCCTGTATTTGTGGGATGTGGAAAAATGCATAAGGCTTCTCCTGGATACCAAAATTATTACAAATATTCTCCTGCACCAAATTTAAGCTTTCAGAGATAGAGCTGTTGGTTTTCAGAGATGCTCATTTCAAGGTTCTCTGCAAGCAGATTCTCCTTCCAAAGTAGTTAATTCTCTGAGATGTGCTGCAGTCTCTGTGGTGACAGGATCACACAGTATCTACAGACTAATAGCAAGGTTTTTTTCATTTTAAATGGTATAAAAAAAAAATCTATGAGGTCTCTGCTCATGGCATAGATGATGTTTCACTGTCTGCTTTTCCCATTTATTGCCTGTCTGAATTCAACAGTCAGGGAGTGAAGTACTTGGCAGACTTTGGGAATGCAACATTTATCAAGTCCTTTCAGGTTTAATCAGGTACAGAGGTATTGGGTTAGCTGAGCCAGCCATGACACACATCTACATGCATGTTTCCTTAAGAGAGAGACACACTCAGTCAGGTGTAAACTGTGAAACCTCAGTGGTATTGGAATATAAACCAGAAAAACCAATGACTTAAAGCCAGAAAAAGATCAGGCAGAAAAACAGACAAACTCAAAGGGATTGTAGATGAAGTTTTCAATGCCCAATATTATCTGTCTTGATGAACAACTCCTGCTTTACTGAGATGCACAATTTATGCTTTGAAATTAGAAATAGATATATATAACTCTCTATAGATATACATATATCACTCTAGATCTTGTCAGGACTCCAACTGTTTTCAGCAGGAGCTGAACTTTTTCTCTAATGAGCTGTAGTCACCAATACAAGGGATTGGTAAAATGCAAACTATAGAGTTTGTCTCTTTGAGCTTGACAAGTGCTTGTTTATTCCAGCTCCCAGTGTTTATTGAGATCCAGGTACAATGGCAGCCTTCTCCAAATGTGCTCTTGTTAATTTTATGCAAAATTATTTTTTTATCATAAAATTATTTTCATCACAAAATGATTGTGATATTCACTAGAGGAGCAGTAACACTAGGAACACGACACCACAGCAGGATGTGCTACTGCAATCCCTCAAAGCTTTTCTTGTAAGATATCAAAGCATTTAATATTAATGATCTAAACCTCCTGGGAAGAAGAACAATTCCCACATTCTCAGCTGTTGTGGTTTCACCCCAGCTGGCAACCAAGCACAGCAAAAGAGGAGCTCAGTTCTGTTGCTTACAGTTCAGAAATGCCTACATTGCTATAAATCCAGATGCTACAGCACCATATCAGTTCAACAGTCTGAACTGAGAACCTGCCTCAGCTATTTTATAATTTCAAGAATTCCTTCAGTTTTAAGACTGTAAATACATGGAGCAGGCTGCCAGGAATATTATATTGCTGTGAAGATCTGTATCTATTAAACAATTTATCTTCCTAGTGCAGTAATTCAGTCGGGTGTCACTGCATCAAACAAAGGTGACAGGAACCACCCTTCACATGCAATCCACCTTTCTCTTGCCCCTTGTTAACAGTAAGCAAATAATGGATCAGGCCCAGGCAGCATAAGAGCTGATACCACTAATTACTGCTGAGGAGGAGTTGTATTAATTCTATTTCCACCTACCTCCTTGGATAAAGATTATTGTCCCAGTTCCTCAGTGGCTGCAGGGCCCAGTGTGCCAAGTGATCATTAGACACCTCGGAGAGACAGACAGCGTGGCAAACTGGATGCAAATGAGTGTCCTGGCGAAACTCCACTCAGTCACCAGCTGTGTTTCACTGAGCTATCACCATGAGCATGCTGCTCACTAGAAATGCTCTTTGATGAGGCAGATTGTGGCTCCAACAGTCCTACCTAGAAGCTTTGAGAAAATCCTGCTCGTTACTCATCAGGCGCTTCTCGGTTTCTGAAGGGAGTACACCTTACAAGAAGTGTGAGTCTGCAGTGCTGGGAACTGCTGAAAGACCTCCTGTTTTGCAAGAAGACCCCTCTTTTACTTCTACGAAACAAAAAAAGAATTGTGAGGAAATTGCTTGAGGGCTGTTTTTACCAAGGATCCTTGCACAATTTTATGGAGGTGTTCAGCTGAAATGAATATGGTGTTAGGAATATGCTCACAAGTTCAGGTTATATGATCAAATGTTCAGGTTTGTTACTATACAAAAATGAAATTTGCACCAAGCTTGCAGCACTGAACTAGGCACAAGTGAAGCCTCTCACTCTGAAATGAGCCACACATTTTCCCATGTCCTAATTGCTACTGTTACCCCTGCCCTCTCTGGTTTTCATTAGTCACTGGAATATATGGCTTCTTTCCAAAGCAGAATGCTCTGTCTGCTTCACTGCTCAACTCTCTGTACCAAGCTGAGATAAACAATGTTCTGATTTAACCTCTCCTCTGGGACCCCAGGCAATTTAAAGAACACAAATTCAGCTGGACTCGGCCAGATTTCCAGCACTACCTTGGCTTGCTACATGTGGTGCCATAGTGCTTCTATCTGTAACACAGACACAGGGTGAGTGTGAATCCTTTGGTATTCACTGTCCTTTGAAATAGGAGGATAACAGAAATAAAATACTTTATTTTTAAAGACATAATCATTACTGGATGTGCTCTCAGGATCTCCTGGATATCCTTGTCTCTTTCTTCCATTGTACATATGTACATATTTCTCCTATATGACTTTAAGTGTCAAGAAGCTGAAAAAAAACCCTGACCATGAAGGAATGGTAGCTGCCCTTATAGCAGCTGCAGTAAAGCTGTAATACTGAAATATTAAGGGATAAAATTTTAACATTCAAGTGCCCAAAGCTGCTCATAGAAGGGAAATATTTTAGATGTGGTTGTGCTGGTATTTTGATGAATAGTAATGGTTTGGGGGTAAACTTGACAATCTTCCTGTTTGTTTTTTTTCATGAGGTAAAATAAAGACAAAAGAGCTTCACTGTTCAGCCTTATTGGATGTCCCATTATGGTAAACAGAAAAAACAGTACTGCTTTCACACTCTACAGACCAACAATTTATTTAATGTTTTCCCAGGAATAAACCCTCAGTGTCAAAAGAGAGAGAAAGAAAAAGAGAATCAGAAGGATGAAAAAAGATAAGAGAGAAAGGGAAAGGTAGGTATCTAGGAGATATTCTCTAGGTTATAGTGGGAGAGACTGAAGTTAAACTCAAAAATAAGATTATATTAATATGGAAATTAATAAAAAGATTAACAAGTTTGATGGCAAGATCAGTGGCCACTTGAACCCAGTTGGTCCCAGTGCAGGGCTGATCCTGAGCTCAGTGTGGTCAAGTGTACATTGGACTCCCACCTTATCAAAAATATACCTGCAGAATTTGTGCTGTCAACTTTATCTAATGTGGTGTAAAACAAGCATGAGGAATTAAGATAAAACTTTCACAATGATACTTGAAAGTGTTCATTTCCACAGATGTTTGATTTTTGAACAGGTCCTTGGCTGTTAAATTCTTGCTAGAACAGAAGATAGCAAGACATGTGCCACGTATCCTGCATTTCTTTCCAAAGCTCTGCTGTCAGAAGTTTCACATATCTCAAATGCATGGGGTCATTCTTTTCATTTGAGAAAAAAAAAAAATCTTAGCTGTGCACCAAGCCAACAGTTGGAGAGATGAAGCACATTTCCTGTAGAGCACCAGATCCAAGTACATTCCTTCTGTTCCCAAAGCAGGAGAAGTCAGAGGCCAGAGGCAGTCTTCAGGCTTGGAAAAGGCTGGTGACCAATGTGTACATGGGGATTTGTGTCTCCAAAGTGATCAGAGGCTGATACCTTTCCTTTCCCTCTTCATGACTCACAGTGCCATTGTGCAAGAGTGAGAAGCCCAGGGATTAAGGCTCACTCCTTCAATCACCACACTTGAGGACTTGGTTAACTTCTCTGGCTGGGGCAAGGCTAGAAAGGCTTCAAGAACATCTCTGCTTCCAGAGTGTTGAGAAGATTAAAGTCAAGATTCTGTTTTGCAGAAAATTTAGTGGATCCATTGATAAGTGCCGAAATGTTTCCTGCTGCTGGGAAGGGCGTGGCACAGGAAGAGGAGACAACTGGACCCTCACAGACTGGGAGCTGAATGAAATGACCTTTCTCAAGGAGCCTTAAAAGCTCCACCAAAGTATTGCAAGACAGGACTGTGCTTTAAGTTGTGACTACTTGGGAAAAAAGTCCTTGAGAAACAGGAGTGTGAGAGCCTTCCCACCCTAGTGAGTAACCATGTAACTATTATTTATTTTCTTCCCTATAAAAGCAGGAAAGCCTGGCACAATGTTATAAAGGCAGACTGAAGGCATGTGCTGACTTGGCATCTAGCTGTGTCATACAAGTTTTAAACCACAACAATGCAAACACAAGGAAAAATTGGATACTGCTCAGCAATAACAGGGAATATTGCCAAATCAATTAGTGCCATACTAATAATTAATCAGGACAGCTCACTGAGGGAAGCACATCTTATTTATAACCCTTGTATAGTAATCTAATGTGAATTACCACAATGAATCCACAACACTAACCAAACACAACGTGAACTTCATAAATCATGCCACAGTATACTTTTAGACATCTTCACTTATATAAATTTACTTAGATCAATATGTACTTAAATCATTATTAAGTATATATTTTCTTTAGGGTTTTTACACAGAAATATTGAAATTTTGGCACTACAGTTACTCCTCAATCTCTTCAAAAGCATTTTATCTCAACATGGATGCTAACATTTGAATCCCTGTCAAAAAAAAAAAAAACAAAAAAAAAGGAAATACCTTCACCTTTTAAAAAGATGCTTGATGAGTCTTTGTTAGCTCTCCTTATTTTTTTTTTGGGTAAAGTCCTTGTATTTTACATTTTTCAGGTTAAAGTCTGTGATGCAAAATGCAGCTTCCTATTTTGACAGCATCGATGAAAAATAAGTTTGAGTGCATTTGTTACATCTTGGTTTCTCTTCTACTAGAATAGTAACTTACCCTTACTGCACAAGATAGAATTTTTTAAAGGAGAATAAACTAATAAAGACACAATAGGTTGTTGTGAGACAGAAACAGTTTCGATAAACCTCAGATATATAATTCAGTGGAAGGCTTGGAGTGCATCTTTCTGTCAAACAACATTACTCTTAAAAGTGCCTCTACATTTTTCAGTGCCTCTGACACTGCTTCAAATAAAGGCAGGCTAAGCCATATTTTTGCTACTACAAAATTCCACAGTTTCTCCGAAACCTGAACATCTAAAGCTGTGCCCTGCCTTTAAGCAGCTTTATCCACATTCCACATGCAAAGCCATCCATTTCTTACAAACACCACATAAATGCCCTCCCCAAAGTCTCTGCCTCTCAAGCACTCATGCACATAGCCCTGAATCACAGGAGGTGCCCTTCAGGAGTTTCATCATGCAATTTTCAGTCATAAACAACAGAGCCTCTGAACCAGGGATTCTTCATGGGAAGACCTATGATTAATAGAAGATTTAATGCTAAAAGAGAAAATCCTACATTTGTACTTCTTGTTTATATGCAGAAGGGTTGCTCCATGATCATTTTAAACTAGGTGTGTGGTTGTGTTTCTCAGTGAGTAGTGCTGTGCAATCAGCACTAGGAAATGAAGGGAGTTCCTCACAGGTGAACCCTTCAGAGAAGGCAAGGAGGAAAGTGATAATGGTGGGGAGAGGAGAGAAACTAACAGCTGGTGACAACTGCTAGAAGATGAACAGCAGCAGCAGCAGAACAGGAGCTAAAAAGCAAACAGAGAGAGAGGCAAACAACCTTTTATCTTCCAACTGAGCTTCTATATGAAGGACTATCTTTAGCCTACAGCAAAAGGCAGTGATGAATCAGAGGAAACTGCTTAGACACAGACTCATGGCTTGGCATGGTACAAGAGGTGACATGCTCTGAACTCAGCCCTGCTTTGCCCCACGGGGCTGTCAGTGAGCTGACATCCCGGGAGGAGGCTCATGGCATCTTCCTGCTCCCCACCACTCTGGAATGAGACCTGCCAGGAACTATTTTTGGCCCTAGGGAACTGTAACCACAGACCAGATTACATGAATCCAACTGAACAAGTAAGGCCAGCACCCCTGCAGTTTGATTTACCCCTGCTTAGTACAAATACACATCCTCAAGAAACAGAAGAGTGATCTGCTCTGTTCACAGCAGCAGTTTCCATGGAAAGTTTGTCTCCAAATGGAGCTTTTGCAAGTTTTCAAGGCTGGTGGGAAGGACATTGTCCTCTCCACATTTATGGACTGCTGTCTTTGTTACTCTTTGCTCTTGGCCACCTCTGTATTCCTAACTAGGAGCTGAACAAAAGCAAAGTGCAGCTGCCTGGTCTCTGGAAGCCAGCCTTCATCTCCAGCCCCTGAGAGATGTTCAGCTCCCTCTCAGGCACTGCAGTTGTGGTTTTACTTTTGAGCAGAGATAAAGGTATGTACCCAAAGACATTTGCCCAGTTCCTTGGAAACATCAGAAGTTTGAGATTATATGAAAATTCAACAATAACTCATAATCTTGTGGCTAATAAACTCCCAACATGGGTTTTTGCAGAGCTCTCTTTGCATAACCTCTTCATGCAGAGCCAGGTTTCTGAAAGTTGGGTTTTCTTAGGTGACAGAGTTACACTGGCAAGGGCTCAAAATTAATACAAACACAGCTTTGCTGGTCAAGAGCAAAAAGCAATCCTAGCCCCAACTGTGGTTTATTTAAAAATAATAATAATTAATTTTCTATATTCATTTATTCAGGGAACAAAACCAAATTTTAAAACCACTTGAATTGAAATATTTCTTTAGACTGGAGAGTGTAAAATAAATGGTATGGGTTTCCAGTTGAGAAATGGAAATGTAAGATGAGTGCAGCAGGAAAGAAAACCAAATTATTTCTGTGGTATAGTTGTTTGACCAGCTGCACCACCATTCCCAACAGGGTGCTACAGTGTTCAGGCAGACCCAGAACCCCCTTTCCTCTTGGAAACATGGACAAGGGATAAGATTATCTGTCAGGGAAATTTCAGGAGATAATGAGGTCTATAAAGGATATGCTGAAGCATCAGAAAATAAAAAGGAAAATTCTCAACACCAAATAAAGACTAAATTTTAGGGGTGGGAGTGATGCACTTCACACCAGAACCACACATTCATCCCAAACTCTCCTCAGCTCCAGGGAAAGCTTTCACTGTAGCACTTGGTCACTGCAGAGACTGGAATGCACTGTGACAGCACAGGGGCAGAGGAGAAATCCTTTAACCTGGAACAAGTGGCTCATTCTTCAGAACACAGAAAAATATAAAAGGGACTGGGAGCAGACAGTAGCAAGAAAACCAGAATGTTTATGGTTTGCCATTCTACGTGGATCGTAATGTCCTAATTCTCAACACTAGGATGTGTTATTTGGTTGGTACAAAAGATATGGGGCAAAGGGTATTCACTTTTCTTAACTAACATAAATTGACTCCAATAATAGACATATTCAGCCTTTCCCACTTCACACATGTTTTGGGAGTGGGGTAAAGAAAGGGGATGTTCCTCTTCAAAAACAATATTTGAGGATGTTGTGTACTTCAGAGATTAATGCATCAGCCTTTCCTTTGTTAAAAGCTGGATTCAAAGCCCAAATCCATCTCAAAGAAAACTAAATGTGAGCGTTTCATCCTGTTCATAAGTAGCCCTCAAGAAAGGAACCCAGAACCACACTGAAGCAGAAATTTCTGCCCAAACAAGTCCCAGAACTGGAAGAACAAGTGTGAGTGCTTTGAAAATATTTCAGTCTTGAGCTGTATGTGAGCAGTCCAGCCAGCACCTGAGTGTGGTGTATGCAGCCCAGCCTGCTACCATTAAGTGCTCTGCTTATGATTAAAGGAACAATGCAGCATAATAAAGAAAAGTGAATGAGGGAGGGAGAAAATAAAATTGCTTATGCTGCCACTTTGTGGTCTGAAATAGCATTTATTGCTCAATGCATCAATCTAGTTTACACAGCTTCCAGACTCTCATAATCCAGAGCCCTGATACTCCATGGGGAGACAGCAGAAGGAGTTGATAGGGAAATCAAAATGGAAAGTTCATCTCATGTGAGTAGACACAAAGCCTGAACTGTAATGCAAGCATCATGGAGTTCCCTAAGAAGGAGCAATGATTAACATTTAAGGACAGTTTTGCTTTTTGGAAAAATCCTGCTAGCACAGGAATTATTAATTTTACCTTGTTTTCCTCTTTATCATGTCTCTTGCTCAGCACCAAGTGTTTTATGAGCTGTTCTGAAGAATACTTGCAGTGAATACAGCAGTATTAAGACCAAACAATGTTATTTAACAGCACTAATTAAAACCACTGACTGATGCTGCAAAATATACTGAACCCAGCTTTGTTATCTTCCCATGCCCAGTGGCAGAAAAGCCAAAAGTTTAATTCTGATGACTGACTGCTAATAACCAGCAGGTGGAGCCCGGCCACAGCTCCCGCTCGGGAAATGATGCTCTTCCCTCTGCACTCCCTCTTACAAATGATTTTGACAAGCTGAAGTGGAGAATTGGATTATTCTGACGCACTAAAATGGTATTGACTTGTTCTAGAACTGTGTGGTACCGAGAATGGAAAATCCTGTAGCCAGCCACAGACGCAGCAGAAATCTCACTCTCACGTTCAGCAGATTTGCAAGGACTCCAGCCCAACAATTCAGACATAAGAAGTTCAGGCTACTTAGATATGAATTTCCCAGCACCTGCATACACATTTGAAATGTATGGGACCAGAACCTCTGGAGAACATTTCAGATCTAATATCATGCATGCTGTGTTTCCTTCCTGAAAGATTTCCCGTCCCCTACCTGAGCTCTACGACCAAAGAGGAAAAGGAAGCCAACCCTGAGTGTGAAAAGTCCTTGTGCCTCTCACACAGAGCTCAGCTGTGTGTCCTCTCTGGGGTCTCTCCCACCTGACAAGCTGGTGGTGCATGGAAAAGCTCAAGTCAATCCTATCTTAGCCTATCTTGGCTTGCTCCAGACGGAGCCTCCGGAGTGGGAAACCTGTTTGAGGCTATTAAGCATAGCTCAACCTGCTCTTATTTCCCTTCTCAGGGGAAAGCACAAGCTTTCTACAGCCAGCTGTCCACCCACAGACAGAGCTGTTCTCCAAGATATGAGAAGACATCCAGAAGGAAAAAGGCACCTTCTGTCACACCAGGCACTCAACCCTTTCTTTATCCTCCTCTCCCCCCAGGTAGGGAGGAACTGCTCTAGGCTCTCTGGACCTCACCTCTCCTGTTCTTTCCTGTATGTCTGTGTTTTCTTTATCCCTACTCTGTCTCATACCAGGCCACCTCAGGCTCCTTTGCTCCCCTGCTGCAGTGAATCAGGGAACTCTCCAGTCCCTGTTCAGCTGCCAGGATAATGTTCTCTCAGCCTGCTTCGTTCTGAGGAGAAGTGTCAGCTTTTCAGCACACCTGGAAGTCCAGGGAGGCTTTAGAGACATTGGAGCTCTTGGCTGGCTAGAAGTTTAATATTTGAATTTACTCTGCTCTATATTTTGCTTTTTCTGGTTAGACTCAGGTTTTGTCACTATTAGAATAGTACCAATCATAGTAAACACATATCTATACACAGACAGGAACAAATTAATGCAAGATTCCAGAGGGCAAAGACTGCAGCTTGGTTCCCCCAGTACACAGGCAGGTAAAACCTTCCTGTACACACATAAAGGCTCACACTCTGTTTGTGGAATGAGATCAGCCCACTGGGAAAAGGGAGCTGTTGTCCCAAATTCACAAATTTTCTCCCTTCAGGATGCCAAGGAAACTAGATGGAAGACCCATAGAATCATTGAATGGTTTGTGTTGGACCTTAAAGATCATCTAAAGCCATGGGCAGGGAGATCACCCACTGGACCAGGTTGCTCCCAGCCCCATCCAAGCTGGCCTTAGTGACAAAACTTATAGGAAAGGACATCCAGCTTCTCTGGGCAACCTGTGCCAGGGCCTCACCACCCTCACAGGAAAGAAGGAAATCAGTCACCTCATAAAATTTCACAGACCTGCTGACAAATTTACAGACCTTATGAAACAGGACTGTGACAGCCCTGGTCCTGGAAAGGAAGAGTCAACCAAGGTCCCTCGTTGGGTTTTCACAGGGAACTCTGACCCACATGGTGTGACATCAGATTAGAAGGCTGAGCAGGGACTGCAGCCACACACCCCAATGTTAACTCAGTGCCCAAGAAATTCATTAGCTCCAAGCTGCAGCACATTAGAGCTGCCTCCTAGCAGAGGTAAGTGATGAACATGTACAGCTTCCAAAGCCAGCTTGGCCAGAGCAGCTGCTGCACAGCTCTGCTTTCATGGCAGAGGCATATCCTCACTGCTCTCAAATCCTGGTGTATATTATTGTAACCTGGGGAACAGACATAAGGCAAAGGAAGGTGGGCAGCCAGACTTCCCCTGTCAGAGCTGACAAAAGGGCTGGGCATCTGTTTTTCTCCCCAAGTGCTCCAGTTGTTTTTTTACTTCAAGATAATAACTTTCACTCCAAAATAATAAAAAATATGAAATTTTCTGACATACTGAAGGATGGGGCTTGGCAGATGGGAAACAGCTTTGGATCTGTGCAAGTCACAAGTGATTTGGCAGAATTTCACTTGCTCAAACATTCAGCTCCAGGTGAAGTGTATTAGGCATAAAGCTGAAATTCAACACAGGGTAATAATCACCTAAAGCCCAGTGTATGTCAAAATATAACATGTAAAAGCATGCAAGATTATGCAACAGTACCCCAGAAAACACTTCCTCAACTTCTCTGATAGATTCACTTCTTTTGTGGGTCTTCCAAGTAAGTGTTCACGTAGTCTTTGGTTTCCAGTCACTTAGCAGCAGCAGGAATATCTTTTTCTATTACTAGAGAAAAACCCAAACCAAAAATGTGCTCATGGGCAAACCCAGCCTTGTCCTTTTCTTGCCCTGTGCCCGTTGTACCCGCAGTGTGGCTGTGAGTGGCAGCAGTAAGTCATAAAGAAACAGAAACATTTCCTCAGGCATCCATCCTGAGGGAGTTAGGAGCTCCAAGGCAAACCACACACTCAGTGGGATCACAGGGCTCCATCACAACCAAGGAACAACCCTGCAGCCAAAGCCAACTCAGCATCATTTTTACCACTCCAACATTTTTGTCAGTCATCATTCTTCTTGCACAGGTAATTAGAAGTTCACACACAGCTCTGCAGTGCTTTTCTCAGAACTGGGCTCACACACACGTCCAAATCACTGCTCTCTGGCACGGGGCAGGCACTGTAACAGTTCCTCTTCCTCTGGCTTCCACCCAGAGCAGCTAAAGCCGATACTTCCCGTCTCTCCCTGCTCCCCTGGATCCCCTCCAAACCATTCTCTTTTTTTGCTTTTTCACAGTTTCTCTAAGCTCCAAAACAAAACTCCAAGTTTTAGCCTATTGCTCAAAAGATAAAGCCTATTGCTCTGTGTCAAATCAGCTGCTTGATCACCATCGTGGTGCTAATTAGCTATTTGATTAACTATGTGTGGACAGCTGCCATGTGGAACTCTCTTCCAGAAGGATTTAAGACCAGATTCCTATCTATTGCCTTGTCTGGCAGAAATGGGCTGTGCATGAAGTTTTTCTGCAGGTAGGGTGGCTTTGCTATGCAGAAATGAGTTCCAGAAGTGCAGCCATGCCAACACATTACCTGTTTTTACCATATTTACCAAACCAGAAAGGTAGCATCTTCCTGTCTTCTCTGCTGTGTTTTTAAAAGATCAGGCTAAAGGAAAACACTCCATAGGGTTATATTTGGCCTCTAGTCTATCCTTCCTCAAGAAGTCTGACACTTCCACAACCCTATAAACACTTCTGTTTTCCTGCATCCATCAGTGATGCTGTTTAAGT
The DNA here is from genome assembly GCF_030490865.1 of Poecile atricapillus. NCBI lineage: Eukaryota > Metazoa > Chordata > Aves > Passeriformes > Paridae > Poecile > Poecile atricapillus. The sequence goes on along the minus strand of NC_081256.1, from coordinate 4,395,949 downwards.
GGCAGTTTCTCCTTTTCTAAGCAGAGGCCATTATGTCTCAGTAGTTGCATTTTGTAGATTACTCCAAGTAGCTTCTGCTAGTTTAATGTACCAATATGCCTCTGACACTTGTGTCAGTTGAAGGGTCACCACAGCAGCTCCTCAGACCAACACCAAGAATCACTTCACATCCAATATTTACTACTATGTCAGTACTGAAATAACCAGCTTTTGTTGTAACCAATCAATTCCCCAACAGCTAAAACCTCATTATACTCAGACATGAGTCCACTTATCCATCCTTATCCCCTCTCACCTTCCCACTTTACAAACCACCCAGAACAGATATAGGGAGCTGTCCATAACTGGAGGGGCCACACTGAGAACACCTTGCTGTGCTAAAAAGGCCTCCACAATATCCCTGACAACAGGAACAGAGCAAGGAAGATGAGTGCAAAAGGATAAAATTAAGAATTCCACCCAAAGGACCCCTGATACCCTCCTAAATAGGATACCACCTCCCACTGAAGGTTTCTCTCTGGCAGCTGGGATGCTACTGCCTTGGTTTAGACTGCAAAATCCAAACAGTTCAAGGAGTAATCTGAAAATGAAAATACAAACATCACATTATTCCACTGTTTTTCAAAGTGGAGGGAGGAGGGATTTCAGATAGAAGTGCTGTCAGTGCTTTCTGTTAGTTAGCTTACATTCCTGTACCAAACTTCATAGGAAATGTCATTCATCTCCATGTGCTGTGTGTGCCAATAGCTGGGCATCACTTGTCTGTGTCACAGGCCAGGACACACTAGTCCAGATTCAGCTGTGGAGGTTCTCTGATGGAAATGGGTCACACACTTCCATCTCACAGATCTGCAAAACTGAGGTTGTCTGTGGGACTCTGAAGAGCATAACCAAGATGTACAAATTGGTGCATCAAACTCCAGCACATGTGCACTGTGTCCTCTAAGGACCTGTCTTTAAGCTATCTGGATTAGGAGCCAGCAGTTTAATGCACTGTTCTTGGAAGAAGTAATTGAGGCTCTTAAAATCAGAGGAAGAGCACAACACATTTTTTTTCAAGAGAATAAAAGGCACTGAGAGCACATTGGAGCTCCTCACTTTGGGCAATGATCTAGGCACAAAACAAATACAATCACTGCCCTTCAAGTAGAACCCTTTACCAGTTCTGTGATGTTTTGAGCCACAGGGACTTCATAAAATGAAAACCTTTACAGGCATCTCCATCAGGGATGTGCTTGAAAACAAGCAGCATGCAAAAGTCATCTTTGATAAAGCTGTTTGTCTATGCTGCAAGAAGAGAAAGATGAAATAAGAACAAGGTACCTGAAGAGCGTGATCTGCTATTGAAACATCCAGATCATGAAACATCTGTATCAGAACCTTCTTCATATTATTCAAAAGCAACAAGTAGATTCAGTGTCCTCTGCTGCTCAGAACATGAGAGCTTATCTCACATTTACTTTATTTATAAAGATCTCAGTGATCATCAGGAGTCAGAACCGACACAGTGGTTTCTGCCTGTGCAGGAACAGGCTGGCTGTGCCATGATTCAGCAAGAACAGAGAGGGCACAGTCACTCTGAAATCTTGGCTGGGAGGAGAATGTGCAGAAGTAGAGCAGCTCTCTGTTTGTAAAGGCATTCCCAACACCTTTTCTCCCTTTGGTGCTGCCAAGGAGACGAAGATTTTCAAGGAGACTCATTCAGTTCATGTTTGCAAGGATAAATTGGAAATCCCAAAGGGGCAGAGAATCAACATCTCCCTTTATCAGAGCAACTTCTGCCTTAGGGATAGACACCAATAAACTTGTAACAAAGCAGCACAACATACACACAAGCCAGCAGAGGGGAACACACAGTCCTGGTAATTTTAAGCAGTTAAATACAGTTTTCAAATTCTTCCCTTTTCTTCCCATAGATTATTACAGTTTTGAACTTTTTCCTTCCAGTGTCTCAGGACTTGTTTTCCAAGAGCGTGGTAAAAATAACTCTCCCAAAATCAGCTTAAATTCACAATGTACACATTGTATGACATGTATATTGTACAACAGGCCCTAAATATTTATAAATAGTTTTAAAATAATGTTATACCTCTGTACCAAAGACTGAAAGTCTCTAAGAGCAAGATCTGAAAAGGTTCAGTTGTTTCCAAGGCTGAATTCCTGCTTCAGTGGGGTTTAATAGTATCCCACTTACAAGAATACAGCCTTGTGTTCTGTTCCTCTTACTTCTGGGGCAAAAAAGGTCCCTATTGATTCAGAAGTAAAAGTCTTATCTCTTCTTTCTTGAAAGCTTAATTTATGAGAATGACTGGAATAGGATGAACACTGTTCTCAGAGAGCAAAGGTTATTCTACTTCCATGATTAAAAGTTTCTTTCAGAAAAAAACAATGGGTGGGAGGAATTTTGTTGCCACTGTCAAACTTTTCCATAAATATTACCTGTGAAAACCTGGAATTATGGTGTCATTTTGAAGACAATAAATACATCTCTAAGGGTCGATAACATCACTTAGATTTAGCAGTGCTGTACAAGAATAAGTAAGAAAAAGACATTTTCCTTCAAACACCTTTTTTGCCCAATGGCCCCTGCTCCAGATCTCCATATTCTGTGCTCCCAGCTTCAGGTGCTCCCTGTACCCAGGAGCAGCTCCCACTGCCAAGGGCCCCATTCAGCTCCTCCCTGAGGATTCATCATCTGAGGATTCACCCAAGGACTTGTTTCCAAGCACTTTCTGAAGGGTGAGATAATATGTGAGCTGCCAGCCCTGAAGAAGACAATAATTCATGCTGATACTGTCACTGTATCAGCAATTTTTATATTTGCTGTTGTGTTGTGATTAATGCCAAAGCTTTTTATGTTTCAATAATTTAGGCTGCTCATAAATTCATGCTGAGCATGAACCAAGCATAGGAAAGAAGCCTGTTAACCCCCCACTGCTGAAAATAGTCTGTTTTGAAAATCATATGTATATTGTCTAAATATGTCAGCAGGAGAAATTGTTCTTTCTTAACAAACTTTGTGTCAAATTTCATACCAGCAAGAGACTTGTGCCTACAGATTCTCTCTTTATTTCAGCTTACCATTAGTACCTCATGCCCAAAACTGTCTATTTATTTTTGTTCAAGAAACTGATCAGACTGAAAAAAGGTCCCTGTAAAAAGAAGCAGGACACATCCCAACAGGCTAAAATGCTTAAAGCTGGAGGAATTACATATCTCCCATCATAAGAAAAGGCAGAATAAGTATTCCCATCTAAAAAATGAGCCTCTCTTCTAACTAATCTGAGGCAGAACTCTGTAAAATTTCCAGTGCAAAATATTGGGAATGAGTTCTCCAGAACAGTAGTAGACATAATCATGTCAGCAAAAAATATTTCCTGCATATTTCTTACTTGGAAAGCAGTCTCTGAACTTGCACAGAGATCTCAGCTCAAGTGGTTCTTTGCACGTAGCACTGGTGTCAATTCCTCTGAAACACCAAATTCCTGGAGTCAAAAACATGTGGAAAGTTTCCCCTGGAACAGCAGAGATGTATCAAAATAGCAAGTATGAGGGAGGGGAACAGGAGGATGATGATCACTGGCACTGTGGAACTAAAGTAGAATTAATGTATTTTCAAGTGACACCTCACAAAGTATCAGCCCAGACCCAGTGTCACAACACAGACACAACTGTGACAGATCATATGCCACTATTTGCACTGGAGTTCCACAAGTGAGGTTTAAGATAAGTTATTAAATTTATTCTTTAATTTAATTTAGTTTAATTTAATTTAATTCCCTCTAAGATAATTGTGTTCTACACTGACATCTAATTCTCCTGGCAAAGCATACAAATATTCAGCATGCAATTAGGGATTTTAGGGGTACTGCTTAGGCAACAAGAGCAGAGCAAGGAATGAGACAGGCTGGACCACAGTCCATCCGAGGTGCAGCTGGAAGTAAAAGCACATTTGTTGTTCCCTGCCCTGGGTGGGTCCAGGTTTGGGTGCTGATTAACCCTGATCTCTCTACTATTGCTGTTGTTCTTCATGGCATCCTCCCTCCAGCCCCAGAGGCACCAGTGACATCCCTGGCATCATTCCCTCCCTGTGCCTGGCACAGGGAACAAACCCAGAGCTACAACAGTTCCTGGAGTGGAGCTTCACTGCTCCTGCAGGACACAATCCAGCTCTGCTCATCTGCAGAAAGGAAACCCTGGCTTCTTCTCAGTTGCTCACTGGTAGTGTCTAAATATTGATACAAAGAAGTGACTAAACTTGATGTCTTAAAAAACAGATGCTGAGAATTTGGCAAGAGTCAGACCTTTGTGTTACAGTCAATGACATGATTCTCCATGGATTTCTCAGTCCCATTCCCTACTGCCTCTCAGGCCAGCTTCCACATTATCACCACTCTGCCCAATGCATGGCCCCATGATGACATATGCTGCATCAGCTAATTTTCAGCTTGCAAATGCAGGTTTCCTCCTAAATGTGGGTGGTCTTGGCTTATGTCTCAGCCTTGAAGGGCCTGGTCCTTATTTTTAAGGCACTAAAGTAATTGGCAGTGCTCATGCAAATCGGATGCAGCACTGAATGGCTGCAGAGAGACCATGTGGAAAAGTGTTTTATATTATTTTATTTTATTTGCTTATTGCTTGCAAGCCTAGTGAGAAAACCTGTTCTTTTAAAGGAAGGATAAAATAAATCTATTCAGGAGAGATTTTTTTTTTTTCAGGTCTTATTAAGACTGGCTTGTTACCAAAGGGTTTATGATAGCCAAAATGCAGCTCAATCTATTGAGAGCACATCACCAGGTACCTGCTGGCATGCTGAAAGATGCAGCCAAACCAACAAGTCTATAACTCAATGTCAGCAGTAAAAAGGGTTTCACTTGTGCAAATGTTTTGCCCAATAAGGAGGCACACAAGCCAAGATAAAACAAAGCCTTTTGTTGAAGGTAATTCTTGAGTAGTCACTGGAGTGCTGCTCCACTCTTACACAGCCCTGCACTGCTTTTACTGGGAGAACGTTCTCATAAATTAACATGGGATTGACATAACCTCAAGAACTACCAAGAAATACTCCACTGATTCAAAAAGCTAAGGCACAGAGAGAAAGGGAGATTAAATCTAAAGCTTAAGACATTCTTATCTGGTTGAGTTTTGATCCAGAAAGACAAGAAATACGTAGGCATAAAGCTTATATTCTCAAGTGATAGAAGCACACCATCTTTGATTTAATCTAAAGCCCTCCTCTGCTAATACTCTTTGTTTTAGCAAACAAAATGAGCTTCAGTTTGGTCAGATATCTGAGTAAAATCAAGTGTAAAGCATCAGCTTGTCCCTGGCTCACCCTTACAAAAATACAAATAGGCTCCCATTCAGGCAAACATCACTCAAGAGTGTTTGAAACACACAGCAGATGTTGCCCAAGCACAGTTGAAGAATAAGGAAGCTTTGATCCCTGTCTTCCCTTTTCCCATGAATTGAAAACAACACCATTGTCAGCAACTTCACAGCTGAGAAAAGTTTAAGTATGAAATTAAGTATTTGTTTCTTAGTACTGAAAGCAATTCAAAATCCAGCCTCATTTTGAAGTTCCAATAATACCTTTTAATAGTATAACAACTATGTTATACATAAAGAATTATCTTAAGGAAATATAAGGATTATGTTACACTGTGTTTTGACACCCTTTTTATATTATTGTCAATATAGCTTCATGCATTTCAACTAAATACCTTTGTTTAAACATAATTTGTCTGTAGATCTAGATTGCTCTTCAGCTAAAGTCAGCAGAAGTTTGAAAGTGTGGTTTCCTTCTATGTCCTTCAAACCAAAAGATCCTGCAGAACTCTCACCTACCAAGGACAGGTAAACAAATGAGCAAGTGGACAAATGTAAGAACTGGGAAAATAAAAACTGTCTGAAAGATTTCACCCCTAATCGTCATCCAAGTCTGGCTGTAAATCAGAACAGATTGCCTGTGGCACCACTGTGACAAGACCCAGTCTCCAAAACAAGATTGAGAGATTATCTACATCACAAAACAAGATGTACTTGAGTCTTACGCTCCATAAGAAAAGCTAATCTTTATTAATTAGTTCTCATGGACACTCAGCCTTAGGAAAGCTATGAATGATACACCAAGATCAGATACAAATTGCTATTACAAAGCCTTCATCATGATTTGGATAAACAAACAGTAAGCAAGGTAAAATTTGACTTATTCCAGAAGTCCTGCTGAGAAATAAATGCCACAGGGGTTCAAAAACAAACAGACAAAAAAAGGAAATTAATTAGAAAACGTTTAAGATAGTGCAAATAACAGCTATTACAGTTCCGTCAGGCTTTCTGGAATATTATCTTATGGTGCCTGAATGATAGACAGCTGAAAATATCAAACCAGCAAGAGCAGGATGGAAACAGCACTCCAAGCACAGGGGTGAGGGCCCCTGCTCTTACCGCCTGCTGCGTGATGCATTACCACAGAGAGACCAGGTTTTAGCAAGTCTTAAATTATTTCTTCACATAAAGTCAGACTTCCAGGAGTACAAGCTGACTTTGGCTTCTTTTCCTCCTTTCAGAGCTGTCTGTGTACAGCATGCTGTTGCAGAGCTTACACCTCGGAGCCAAGAGAAGGAAGATGCACAAGGCTGATGTCCCTGCACAGACACCCCATGGCATCAGCAGAACGGAGCTGAACAAAGCAGGGTGACAGCCCAAAGCCCCCAGATCCAGCTGGAGCTGCCGAGCTGGCAGAATGCTCTGATAACAGAGCTGATAACAAAGAGCTGAGGAAGCAAATCATCTCATTTCTACGTGGGGAACATTTCTCCATTCGCTGCTGCATTTGGAGGGCAAGCAAAGGAAGAAGAAGAGGGAGAGGCAGAAAAATTTTCAGGCATCTGGTTGATTCCACTAACAGGGTGTTATCAGCTCTGTTATACTGGCAGTAAATCCAGAAACAAAATCCCAACCTGTATGTTGCTCTATTAGGTAAAATCTATAAACTTTTTACAGATTAATTAACAATGTAATTTATGATGCTTTGATCCCTTTTTTTTTTTTTTTTTTTTTCAGAGTCGAACAGGAGAATTTCTCTCTAGTTTATTACTTCAGGTCTGTTTTATAGACTGATACATGCAAAGTACAGAAATGAAACTCTTATTGATTAGTAAACTACTACATCACTGTTATGAATGCACCACAATCATCACAATCACCATCATTGGTCAGTGGGGCTCACCACCCCCCAACTTTCTCTTGCAAAGAAAACAAGGGACAGAAAACAACACCTGCAAGGCTGTTTTCTGTCTCTGAGGATTGTTTTAATTCTTTCTCATGTTTTTTCCAGGCTATGGCCTGCAGTTTCACAAGCTCTCTGTTTCAGAGTTAGCATCCACACCTGTGGAGCAGGGCAGGGCCACGACTGCTCATCTCCACAGCAGCTGCAAGGCCCCATCTCTGGCTTTCCTACACAGACAGGATTTGCTCTTTGAACTTGATTTGGATGCAACAGTGAATTACAGCAGAGTGCATACACTATGCACATTACATATTTACACACATTTACACACTTGTGTGCATGTTATAGCAGCCCAGAATGAGCAGCTTTCCTATAAACCTGTAAAGGGAATTTTACAAGTATTTTCCATGTTCACTCAGGAACCACATATCATTACCTGTAGGATTATTAAATGTTCTATTGTGGATCAGAAAACTCTTTCATTTTATAAATGAGTGAAAAGTAATCAAATAGTTTGATTCTTCTGAAGGTAATCAACATTGAAATAAGGCAGCATTTGTCTTCTCAAATAAATCAGCCAGCTCTTCATAAAATGAAATGAAATTAAGTCAAATGAAATAAAATGAAATAAAATATAATAAAATAATAGCCCTACAGCTGGTTCAGGAGTGTTCAGTCTCCTGAAGCTATAATGAATCCCTTTATTATGGGATGTCTGTTAAGATTCTATTGCCAGGGCATTGTGGCTTTTGATTAACTAAAATCTAGAATAAAGAAAACAACAGAGGGATCCTGTTTATTAGACAGCACAAAAGATTGACTTTGAAAAGATATTATTACCCTTACACTTGATTCAAACTATCTCAGTGCCTTTCCATCATTTTATACAATTCCTACTGTAGAGGTCTCTAAGACTTTCAACTCACGGAACTTAATTCTCATGAAAATACATAAAGAATATTCCAAATACCATTTAATGGCATATATTTTCCATTGAAATGTCAAAGTAAAAATTAGAATATATATATATAAGCTGGAATTTGAGAAACAGACAAGAATTCAATCCTATATGCTGCAGCAGCTTACCTTCACTATAGGACACACTGTGAAGTGAAAAACTTTCTTCCTTTCCCAGAACTGGAAAAATATCCATTTCTAACCCAATCTTAATTTGTTAATTTTGGAATATTCATCTGAAAATACATCAAATTCTTTTTGTTGTTGCTGCTTTTCAAAATATGCTTATTGAAACTATGGTTTCTTTACACTATTGGTTGTTTGCTTCTTAAATTATTATACTTGACCTCTTTAATAAGCCACAGAGAGTACAGAGGGCTTGATGCTCACCTGCTACAGAGAGACTTGTACTGAAAAATGGACACATCCCAAGTTTGATCAGAAAGTTGTCTATTGAAAATGCTAAACCTCAGCCAGTAGAGAGAGCCATGCTCTGCAAGCAAGGCTCATCTGAGGCCTTCATGACCACAAAACTGTTTTAAAATGAGAATTTGTTAGCACCAGGAAGCAAAGATGCTTATGAGAGTGCCCTGAAGAGGAAGAGCACTTGCTCTGTTTTACAGAAATGTCACGTTTATGACCAGGTAGCATTTCACTCAGAGTTAAACACTGTCCTCAATTTGCCAAGTGCATCTGTGGCACGCCTACCATGGGAGATTTCCAAGAGAAACAGATTGCTCATTAGCCCCTACTTATTTAGCATCAGTGTAGAAAATTGGCTCAGCAGAGGGGTTTGACACAGAGAAGTGTTAGAAGAAGGAGGAGGAGGAGGAGAAGTCATCATTCAGTTCTGGAGCAAGGCTTGCCTGAATTTCCACCTTCAATCTTGGCAAGAGAGGAGTCTGAAGACAGAATCGATATTTCACTTTATTTTTATGTGTGCAATGAAAGATGCAGCTCAGCTAATTATCTAGAACATCTCCAAAGGCTCCAGCTGCAGCTGGCTGAGGTGCCAGAAGAAGGCTGACCTAGCCAACGAGTGCTTGAGTGTTGCAAAGCACTCTTCATTATTTTAATCTTCTTGCATTTTGCATAAAACCACAAAAACATTGTCATTGACAATTAATCTGATGCAAATTCCTGCCTTGTCTCCTGGGATTTTCATTCAGGCAATAACTCCTGTGGGGTCAAAAGTTGAACCTAAGGCTATGTATAGGTTCTGGTAATGTTTAACTTTGTGGTGTGGTTTAATCATACAGATTTTCATTCTTCATGTATGGGCTGTGTACAGGGTGAAATCCTTCTCTTAAGGAACACTATTTAAGTGCTACCAGATTGCAATCATGTTAATTGAAACTCTGTTTATCTAAGTAATTACATACTCATCTGTATGACCTCAATAATGTTGCTGGAAGTTTCCCAGCAGCAAGACCTACTCTAGCTGTGCAGGTTTCCATCTCTGAAGGCAAAAGAAAATTGTGACTCCCAAGCAGGCTGAATTCTTTGGGGCACAGCCAACAATGTCATCATTCTGGTGATTTGGGAAACTGTACCAATGGCCAAAAGGTACCAAAGGCCACCTTGCAGGAAATCTTGATCTCAACACAAGCTTTGATTATGCAAAAGCTGACCAAGACTCTCAGCACTTTCCCTGCACTTTCACCTGTGAGCAAACCATTCTTCCTTCTTGGATATCTCTTTTCTCATATATATTCTCTTAATGGGCCAAGTCTGTTGGTTGCTCAGCTGGTTTTTGGGTCTGGGGTATTTTTCTGGGTTGGACTTGATGATCCCTGTGGAGGCTACAAACAATGTGTGTTGTCACATACAGAGGTGCAAAATGCCACTGATCCTAGTGGTCAAGAAGTCAAAGTGATTCTCAGTTACAGGTCTGAGCAAATGGATATATTTTTTCATTCCTATCAATGGGTGAATTATAATTGTAACCATTGTTACACTTTTAACCATTGTTACATTTTAACAGCCATTCTCTGCAATGGAAGTCAGGCATTTGTCCTGCCTTAAAACTGACAGTCCTTAATATATACTGAAATAAGTATTAATTGCAAATGTTAATAATTTAGAAACAGGATTTGCTTCCACTCTCCTAATCTGATAATAGCACTCTTATATTGAGGATGAAGACAACCCAGCTTCTGCAGCAGTATTTGAGATGAGGAAGTGTGTGCATCACCCCTTTTAATGTATATACATGCAGGCAGGTTAATCAGGAATTACCTGGCTGCCATAAATTCCAGTTTCTATTATTCTCAAAGGTGCATTAGTGCTTCAGAGACTCTGTCCTTTCATTATTCAGATAGTTTGCATACAAAGCAATATTAACTTTCACTTGATATGTCCTTAAGCCTGTTCCAGACAAAATGCATTCCTTTTTTAAAACAGTCAGAACTCATCTGACATCTTGTTTCCTGACCCAATAACTACAATTGATCCAAACCTCATTCCTTTTTCAGTCATTAATCTTTTCAGGCTAACTTTAATCTTCTGATATGTGAACTCTTAGGTGAACCTCCTCCATTTATTTGCTTTTGATACAGAAGTGGATATCTCCTGTACCTTCATCTGGTATCACAGTCTTTCCCATATTACAGCTTTTTTTTCCTCCTGCATGAAGACTTCCCATTGCCATGCACTGTACTGAATTTTTGGCATTAAGAAAGTACAATATAACTATCTGGGATGAGAAATTCCCAATCCTGATGATTTGCTATACACTCTGCAGCTTAATTCAGGCATTGGGACACAATGATTTTTAGAGGGAAGCCATTCTAAGGATAAAATGTATTAATTACCATTCTTCTTTATATCAAAGGTATTAGTTAAAAATTTAACTCTGGCCATCATATTGCTCATCTCAGTGGAAAATGCACTTCAGTCAAGGCAGGCTACTTTCTCTGGACAAAATTTAGAGTTTGTAGTTACCTCAGCTGCAAAGTATTTGTCTACAGCTGTTTCAGCCTCCCTGAAAGCAAGTCCTTCACAGAGGCATTTTATACATGAATTTATGCTCCTAAAACAGCTGTCTTTTTAAAAGCACTTAAAAACTTCAGCAAAATTAATTTTGTATTTTTGCAAGAGCTAATACTCCCAGCATTGACTGCACTACCCATTCTACATGCCAATATAACCCAGGGCTTCTTACAAACATATCTGCAATCATTCAAATTTGTTGTTTTGCATATTAAATGAGACACTAACAACCCTCTTTAAGTTTTCAATGAAGAGGTGTGTATTCTGGTATTACCTGCAGAGTTGTTACACAGGTAGTATGAGTTGCTGAAGACATTACTGTAAGATCTAAGCTGATATTCTGGGATTGTCACTTTAGCTCCAGCTCAACGCTGTCTTGGTTTAATTTATGCTACAAGAAGTTCATTAACTAAACACTGACAGTCTTCTTCAGCCAGTTTTGCAAGGAAGCAGTTCCCAGCCAGCTGAAATGTTCTGTTTGTTCCTGATACTTTTTGTTGCTATTTAGAAAGCTGCAGCATCAGTGCAGAGAAGTCCCAGAGTACAGGGTGACCTCGCTGGCCAGGAGATTGGAACCTCCACACACTCACAGGGTGCCAGAGATCAGGTTAAGATACCTGGGTGCCATCTGCCTGCCTGACAGCTGAGCACGCTTGAAGAGCACATTCCTCCACCACAACATACAGATCAGATGGCAAATAACTGATAAACACCTATTTAGAACAGCTCTATGATACAGCCATTCCTAAATTTTAGGCAAAACCTGAATTATCCACATAAAACCTAAAATACCCACAGTCATTATTCAGCCAAATATGTTACAGTCAAGACATGGCCCCACGCAGCAGCAATGTTACAACTGCACACAACAGAACCCAAGCTTCTGGAGATAACAAAGTACATTTTCAATGAGAAACATTCTGACTTTCCAAGGACATGTCCACTCAGCAGGGTCCCTGCCTCTGTTAAATGTCTGGCACAGATCCAAATGAAATCTGGAATTTTTTTTTTAGAAATCCCTGCTCTTTCTCATGAAGGGAAAAAGGAGCTGGCCCCCAGAGCAGAATAACCAGACAGTATTTTGCTGCTCAATTCACAGGTACCTTAGAGGTGCCAAGGCTGAGACTAACAAAGATTAGCCCGGAAAAGAGACTGATGGTGACAAAAAGGGAACTCAACCACAAAGTTTAGGTGGGAACCAAAATTTTCAGGATAGGTGAATATCCAGTGAAACACATGCAGGACTTAAAACTGGTACAAATGTGGTCCTTGATTTCTTAAGAACAAAAGTTCCTTCAGAGAAACACAAAAATTGTGAACAAGTTCTTCAGTTCAATTCATGTAAATGCAAGTTTGGCACATTGCTTAAAGAGAAAACCAGCAAAGTTTGGTTCAGATCCAAAGTCAAAGCTGGATGGGCTGCAAATCCAGCCAGGGAGATGACACAGATTTCTGAGCAGAGTTAAATGGAAGTTATGGCCAAGGAGAGAGAAATGTAAAACACTTTTGGATGCAGATTCTGATACAAATTTAGGATGTTCCACAGCTGTTCAATGCTGCTTCCTATGACAGCAGCAGGAGTGCTCCCAAAATCTCTCTCTGCAACTGGTGACATCCCTGCTCAGGCATACACGGCCTTTTAAAGTGGCCAGGAACTGTTTAGCTGGTATTAGTGGCCTGGAGCTTTGGTTCAGAGAGAACAATAGGTGTACTATTTTAGAGGCATTAAAGGTATTAGTGGCAAATCTGCATCGTGCCTTGTTTACTGCAGTACCAGTGGAATTAGAGAGGAATTGGAAATGATTGCAATAGGCTGCCTGTTTTGAAATGCTCCATGCCATATGAAAAAATGATTCTTATTGTGGCCATCATTATAAAAAAACAGCAGTATTAATCAGCATCTTCTGCTTTTAAAATTAAAGGAAGCAAGAAGGTGCATCCATAAACTTTGTTGTCACATTTTTCAAAAAAACAATTACAGCTCAAGTCAGCCATTTATATGGCTTTTTATTTAATAAGGAGTTACACTTTGATTTCTGCATATTTGCAGTCAAAACCAAATATATTCATACCATGTGAACAGTCACATGGAATATTTTAATTAGAGAAGTAAGAAAAACCAGCAGTTCAGACCCATGCAGTCAAGCATTGACAAAAACTCCAAGACCTGTTTCCATTTCTCTTGGGAGAATCAAAGAATAAAAATATTAAGCCTTTAAATTGATTATTAGGGGAGACAAAAAACTTGGTTGGCCAAGATGTAACAATCAACCTCCTAAGATCAGATGTGGATGCAATTTTGTGTCTGCTTAAAAAAGGCACCGTGGTGGAGCTGTGTGCTGCAAACTCAGCCCTGTGCTGGGAATGCCTTGAACCAGACACAAACAGGGGCAGGCTCCTGAGCTCCTCTGCCCCATGCTCTTTCCCCCAGTTCTAAGGAGTTTATACCGGTTTCTTTAATTTTTTATTTTTATTTTTTAAATAATTTACAGGTTTATGCTATTTTCAATTTTTCCTGCTCCTCCCAAAGGTGCTGATTCAACTTCCAGAGGAAGACAAGAGGCACCACAGTAACTCTCCCATAGCAGCATTTATCCCAAATCCAAGGGCAGCTTTATTGCTATTTGGCCCAGCCTGCTTTTTTTTTTTTCAGTCAGATCAGGGTGATACTTTCAAAGTTCCCAAGCATAGACACAGGGATTTTAGTAACTAAAATCCTATTGAGAAACGTGGCTGAGGCCTCAGACTGCATTTTAAGCTATTTGGGTCACTCTAACATGTCACAAGAACATCAGAGTGCAGCATGGTGTGCACAGGACCTCTAAAATACAGCTCTAGAAATACTGTAATTTGGCCAGCTTTCAATTAAGAGCTTTCTATTTCAAGAAAACAGAAAACAATGAAGAAACTGGCATTAAAATGGTGTTAATTTCCCCTCCATTTCAGACATAGTTTGACCCACTTAGCTGACTGTTAGATTTAAGTCAATGAATGAAGAATGAAATTCACGGACATGGACTGGCCTTTCTCAAACTAAAACCAACAGAGATGGCACAAAGCTGTTACATTAAAATGATTCAGGATGAACCCAGTAGTCATCATAACACAGTTGACAGCTAAGAGTTTTACTCACTCCTGTTTTTTTCAAACTGATGACTGTAGATGATTGGTCTTTATAGAAAAATACACTCTTGTAAGTGCTGAGAACTATATACTCTCCCACATTGAAGCAGCATATTTACATACACTTTAGCAGCGTGATTTATGCTAAAATTTTTGAAAGTCAAGGCTTGTCATGTGATAAAACAGCAAGTATGCAACCGTGATGAGTCAATAGCCATATCCCAGTAACAGAGAAAAACTTTCCCATTGTATTTTTCCTGTCCCTCACTTTTATCTCTCAAAGAATGCAGTGTTTAGAGTAACAATGTGATTCAGAAAAAAATAAGCAGATGTTTTCAACCCAAATGTAAGCAATTTTTTCAGATCAGCTCTATACAATGTCCAAAAGGAAGCCTGCTGAAAACAGAGGTCACCTCCTTAGCAGTGCTACTTGTTTCCCATGGACAATCAGGTGGTTGCAGGTGCTAATTGTAGTTATATCTCTTAGGACCAAAATTAAGCTTTTTCTCATATTTATTTCAAACACCAGTTGCTCTCCACAGAGCAGCTCTGAGCTGAGATCCACTGCTGGCTTTCCACTGCAGCTGCAATCCTGCAGTGTCCTTTATCAAGAAGCAGTTTGGCATGCAAATGTGCAAGTGACAACATAATGAGAATCTGGAATTCATCTCACTACAGTTATTCTATTCCTTAAGCATTTTTCCTCTAAGTTAGCGTAATTCTCTATTGAGCTTCAAATTCTAACATTTTAGATCTCAGAATAATCCAATATTCTCTAATCTGATTAAACTTTCATTCCTTTGACCCACACTTGTCTAAATCATCTCTGCATTTCCCAGTGCACACTTGTAGGCAAACCTGCAGCCCACGCTGTGGCTGTGAGCAGGGTGACACAGCTGGGACTCAGATCTCACACAGCTGCAACAGCACAGCCTCTGTCACAAAACTTAGCCTCACAGAAAAAGAAACTGATATTCAGTTTTTAGGTATTTGGTCTGGTTGTTTCTTATGAATTTACACTTATCAGCAAAAGTTTATAATGTATTTTGTATCTCAAATATTTTTAATTATGTTAGTGTTCAATTGCTCAGTTTGGCACATTTAAAATACAGCAAACAGATCAGGAAATCATAATAAAATTGGAAGGTAAGATTTGGGTTTGTCTCATAAAATGCATCTTTCACTGCTAACAACTCCCTTGTTGATGGAAGTAGCTTACACCATAAATTTCATGGTTTCTATCATAAAAGGATCTCTCAAACCCACAAGTGTTTCTTTTTTATGGTAGCTGCAAACAGGCACCAAATCAGATGTTAACACAGCCAAGCAAATTGCAAACCTGGTGAGTGCATTTGCTTTACTGGGCATCAGTTCTCAAGAAAACTTCTCACTACACTCCTGCACAAACTCTTCAAATCCAAGTTTCTCTCTCATCAAAACAAAACTAAACGAAACAAACAGGAAAAGTTTGAAAGTGCTTACCTTGAAGAAGCTCCGAAGAAAATACATTATGCTTAGCATTTTGGAGGGTTTGAAATGAAGAATTGTTCAATCTTTAGAACATCCAAGGCCTGGGTGAATTCCTACACTCCTGCTGTGTCTTTAGTTACATGCTTTCTTGTTGCTATTTTGGACAGTCTTAGTACAAGGGAAGCATATGAGCCATGCCAGGAGCTTATGCTAAGGAGTTGCATAACAATTAGGGCTTATCTGTGCTGTGCTGTGCAGTGCAGCAATGCAAACAGGTTTGTTCACAGTTTACTAGCCCCAGAACACTTCCACTAGGCATGCCCAGAATGATGCCATTGTATTTGCTAAAGAAACTAAAGCTATTTGTGAGTGCTTCTAAAAGAACTGGAACTACAAAGGACAGCACATGTTCCCGTACATCCCCCCCAGCTTTTGCTTTTGCCAACTCCAAGTTCACCCAGTGAGTATTACGCTTGCTGCAGCATTTAAAAGCAAAGGCTCCCACACTGGGAGCTTTCCAGTTTGCTATCTTTAAAGGTAAGGAAAAATTGCAGAACAAGTCTTTTGAAGTGCAGAAAAGTAAATGTAATTTCACTTTCGTCTTTTTTCTCGCTTAACATTAAAGTCCCTTAAAATTTACTTGTGCTTCTGTAACATTCAGCCACACAGAGATGCAGCTGATGTCACGTAGCAAAGAATCTATCAATGTTTCGTGGCCAGGACAGAGAGTTATGCAAAGTCTCCTCACACAGAATTAAAGACACCTAGAATTAAAGATAACTCCAGAGTGCAAGCAAAAGTTCTCAGAGGGGGATCATTCTGCAGTTCAGCAGCTCTCAGGCACAGCCTGACTCTGCAAGCTTTCACCTATTTTTTAATCTAGCTATGGTTTATATTAATTACCAAAAGAATTACCAAAATCCTTCCCCCAGAAGAGGTGTTTTAAGGAGTAGCAGCTCCAGAGTAGCTGCTGATGCTGCACACTGCTGGCACAGGGAGGAGAAAGAGGGAGATGTGCACAGCAGGGTGGCAGGGGGACACTGATGCCCCAGCACCCACCCAGAGCTAACCCAGCTCTGAGGATGAACTTCAGCCTTGCCCTGTGCACTGCAGGATCTCTGGGCCATCACCCCCCTAAACACAGCCCCACTTGCTTTGAATTTACTGCAAACCCCTCTGCAGCTCCCAGCAGCCGCAGCTCTGCTTAGCCCATTGCATCCTGATGTTTAGCTAGGACATGTAAATCAGATTTTTTTCCATGCAAAAATCAAATATTTTAGAGCAGGAAGCCATAATTTGCCACATACACAATTTTTTTCAGTGTGAGCTGCATGAGTTAAGCACACACAGTCACACAGAAGGGCACACCTAACTTGTTAGAAACCAGGGCAATAATTTCTAAATTGCAACACAAGGCACAAATGCAATATCATCTGTGGTTTGATCTGCCAAATGACAATACTGCTTCAGTGAAGTTTGGTCCTGTTGACTCTTAGGATTTCATGAATAAAAGGAATATTTTTAGGCCTAAATCTTAGCTCTCAAATATAGGCATATGTCAATATTATAGACCCACAGCAATCTTTTAAAGTAAAGTTTTGGCCCAGATTATGGAAGGAAAACTCCAGATAAAAATTATAAAAAGTCTCAAAACAGCTAAAAATCCAATGTTTGTTTTCAAAATTTCTCTTTGGAGGAAAATGAGCCTGGCTTATGACTTTCCAGTGCTTTGATTTGTTAATATTTAAGTTTAAATTATTTTGAACTACTTTCTATGATTATTCTGAAATTACTGTCATTCTTTTAAAACCTGCTCATTCAAGAAGTGCCAGGCACATTTTTATTTCCTGCATGCCTCTCCTGTATTGACTCAACAGGTTGTGCTCACAAGGTTCAGGTGAAACATTCTTTGCCCAAGCCCTGACATCAGACTCTGAGCAGAAGGAAATGCCCACTGAGAAAAGCCCAGCTCTGCGGTGCCTTGGCATTTGTTTTTCAAAAATGAAAAGGAAAATAAAGCTTTATTCACATTTGAGTTAGGGGTTTTTAATAATAATCTATGTATGTTGAAAGGCAGATTTTTGCTGCCTGATTTTTATCTAGAGGTATTTGTAATTTCCACAGAAATGTCTCTTACAAACAACATGCCAAAGCAGGCCATGGCCCAAAGGACTTGACTCCACTTTCCACTGGTTATCTTTTCTGAAATTAAAGTTCAACTGCCCATCTTCATCCTATTCTTCCATGCTTTAGTCATTCATGGGCTAGAAATAAGGATGTTCCTTCTGTAAATCTGTAAATCAGCTGGGACCATTCCCTCAGACTGGTACATTTCTTGGGCTGATACAATTCACCACACAGGATGTGCAAATTGCACAGTATTCCCTTGATCTGTAATTTCTTGAAGACAGTTGGAACTCTGCTGGTCAAAACACCAGGAAAATTGCAATAAACTTTCTAACAATCAGGCCTGTGTGATTCTGCATCTTAGTAGATCATTATGGAGCTACCTATGGATCATTATGGATCATTATGGATCCTTTTACAGCCCTGGGAAACACTGGCTGGGAGTGAAGGAGGGAGCATCAACCTTGGGGGGAACAAGGGAGAGGTGGGGGGAGCAGTTTCCACTTTGTTTCTCACCATATCTCACCATTTTCTCCAAGTTGAGTCTGTTTTGCCCATAATTGTACTTGTTAAGTGTCTTTATCTCAACCCATGAGCTTTTCCATCTTATTTTCTCCCCTGTCCTGTTGAGGAGGGGGAGATAGAGGGTGGCAGGGTGGGCAGCTGGCAGCTGGTCCCTGTCAAAGCCACCATGCACTATGACTGCACACAAACCTCAAAGCATTAGAGAGAACCTGCAGCCTTATTTAATCTGGGTTACAACATGTGCAAACACCTAAAAAATCTTCTTTCCCCCCTGAATCCTACATAAAATTAAGTTCTTGATAGTAACTTTGATTTGTAAATGTATAAAAAGCTCTCTGATACCCAAAAATTTGCATTTTCCAGAATCTCAGCCTACTGCTGGTAGACTGGCTTTTTCATAGTTAACCTCCCAGAGTTTTATCCCCTCCCTTTAAAAGCCAAAAATCTGGAGTTCACTACTATCAAGCCCATTTCCAGAGTGAGGAGTTTATCACTCATCATGAACTTCCCTTGAGAAAGTGTGACAATCATTTTTTCAGTGCATGATTCTGAGGTTTCATGTGGTCAGTGAGGATTTATTCTCTTTGGGACAAGCATAGAGCTGTTAATCCTCAAGTGCCCAAGGCCAGCTACTGTTGACGTTTTCCTTACTGATACACTATCTAAATCCACATGCCTTTTCTGCTTTATAAAGAATGGCAGCTGAAAACAATCATTGACTCAGAACAAAATATCCTTTTTGCTTTTTTCCACCACAGCCAAAAGTTACTATTTAAAGTGACACTGCCTTCAGCAGAGCAGCACCACGGAGTGCCTGGACCAAAAATAATACCTGTCTAAACCTCGCAGAGAACTGACACTAGGATTCTCTGAGGGCAAACCAGTGACACTGAAACTCCACTACTGCACTAGTGGAAGGCTTTTCTTCCCCTCAATTCAACTATTTGATTATTTCATGTACCTTTCACTTAGTTTGATATAGTTGTGTGTTCTGCAGATTGTGTCAGGTTGCCTTCCAAACTAACTAAATGTTGGAAAATATGTTGAAGTCATTCCAGCTGCAAAGGTCCAGTGTGACAAGGCTTGTGTGCATAGTGCAGAGCTTAAAGTGAGGATGGAGATTGGCCCTGCCTTCTTGCCTCTTCTCAGAGCACCAAAACCCCTGTAAGATTCCTTCAAGGAATTAGTTTTTCTCTATGTTGTCTTTCCCTTGGAAGGCAAAGCCTAGAGATTTCATTGTTTTCATGGCAGTAAAGACATCACCATACCCTTTTAAATAAGGCATTAAAAAGGGCTCTGTGGAACATTAATTCATATCCATGGACTCTCAGGTTTTGAAATACTGTAATCTGAAATCAAAAGCTCCAAGAGTGAAAACTTTAAGCTGCCACCCTGACCTGGGCAGAAGGGACATGCTGCAAGCAGCCATCACTAAGCATCTTCACATGATGATTTAAGTGACCAAACAGGTATTCTCATTTCTGAAGGATCATGGAAGACACTTTCATCTCCACTGTAATTGCTTATTTTCCCTCAGGCAATTCATTTGATTACCATTATCATAAAAATACACCTCTTGATGCAGCCTAACATGTTGGTTCAAGGACTCTTCAAATCCCTCTGAATTTCCCCCCTGTAATCAAAGCATTTAAGTTTGCTGTCTTCATAGAAGGTAAGAGATTCTGGGCTTGTAATGGAGAACTGAGCTTCTGGGAGCTGAGACAGCTATTTCTGTGTTTTACCACAGCCTCAGCTCTCAGCTGGATGAACATTTGTGCTGCTAAACCAGAAATCCCTGGATGCCAACACCAGCCACCATTGCCTGACAAAATCCCATTTCTTATGGCCATAAGCTACTAACTCAGAACTCCTCAGACAATGCTCTAAATCATAGGACAGTTCAAGAGTGGGTTTGAATTATAAACTTCTGAAGAAAAACAATAAAAGGAGTCTTAGCAACAAAAGTCACGGATCAAAGCCTGAGTGGAATTTGTTCTGTCAAAGCATGTATGGGGAGCTGCTGGTGCTGCCACAAGGAGGACTCTGCTGTCTCTGCCTCCTCAGGACAAACCCTGCCCACAGGCAGATGAAAATGGTTTTACTGCAGTTCAATACTTCCACTCAAGACTGAGCCCAGGCTGTGAGACCCAGGAGTCTTGCCATCAATCTTGCAAGGTTCATTCAGAGCTGGTTGGATCTCTGAAGTTCTTTTCTAGGTAACACAGAGTTAAATACCTCTTAGTCTAGTCCAATGGGGAGCTCTTACCATGGGTTTAGAAAATATCTTATTCACATGCATTTAAAAATCCCTTGCAGAAGAGATAAAATGGGCCACTGGTCAAGAGTTGAGTTTGACCCTAATAAAGCCAGTGAAATGAATTCCAGACAGATTTTCTAGAAGAATTGACTGAGATCAGAGGAAGTCCAGAGTAGAAATACTGAGATCCCAAACTATAATTCTGCCCTAAATACCCTCTGAACAAGTCAAACAAATAGAGAGCTAAATGCAGTGTAGAAGAAGGCTTCTGTGTTTTTTTTCCTGTGCCTGGAGAGAAGTCCTGCTGGTAGTCAGCTAGTAAGAAGCAGCATAAGTGGCTTCTCCACCCCCTGTTCTCCAGAATCTCCCAGCCAGGTGACTGGCAGAGGGGTATTTGCCACATGAAAGTGATGAAAATGACAGGGCATTATGAAACAGTTCCAGTATTTTTATTCTCAGAGTTATTCAGGACCTCATGACAATTGTCTCAGAGTTCTAACTGTTACAGCAGATTCAAGTGTGCCATCAAAACCTTCTCTGCCTGGATTGTATTACTGTCACACAAAGGAGAATCCCAGCCATCACCCCAAATCTACCCTACACTGGACATAAAATCCATTTTTGTGTCTTTGCATCCCCCCCAGGTACAGAGGAAGTGCTGGCACCCGCAGGAAGGTGAGAGTGACACAGGAGAAGTGATAACGCTGCAATGTCAAATGTCACAGCATCAGGTACAGGGACACAGAGAGACACAAACCAGCAGTGGGTATTATCACTGTGATAGGAGGCTGAAAACCAAGACAATAACAAGGCTGCTAAAAGATTGCTCTCAGATCAGAGTCCTTGTCCTGTTTGTAGAGCCAGGCTGTTCTGAAATTGATCAAAGAAAGAGGGAGATTCTACAAAACAGGGAATTAGACAATATTCTCTTATTAGCTGATATATTCTGGCTAGGACAATGTTACTATTTCAAAGGCTCATTTAGATTTCTAATCCAGAAAGTTTAATAAGTGAGGCAGAAACAGAGAACTTATGGAGAGGCTTGTCTGTAGGAAAAGCACTTTGGCAACCATTCCAGGAATAGACAGTGCACACAGGAGAGAGAAATTCCCACAAACTGCTCTCTCTGATGAGATCCCACAGCTGATCATTGTGGAGTGAGAAAATCTAGAGCCTTCTTCCTGAGTGGGTGACATCACAAGGTTAATTATTCAAGATGGGGTCAGTTCTTCAGTCAAGAAATACTTCAAAACTGAGAAAAAAATCTAAACTACTTGTACTTTTGATACAGTTATTCCTTTGATTAACATATAAATGTTGTTCTTGTTAAGCAGTGTATTTTCAACCAAGGTGTCAACACTTACATACATTAGTGTGCTCTGACTTCTAGCACAAGTAATTAGATCATGCACACACAGGCAATAGCTACACAACATAGAATAGATTGTATAGTCAGGGACAAACACAACATTATTGCCATCTATTGCTGTACTTTACAGTGAAAATATAAATGCAGATCAAAGCTTTGAGCCTGTAAACCCAAAGTGTTGTGAATACAGGCAAAAGAAACAATGCTCTGTATTCCTTTAACAGAGATTGATGACCAACTTGCTTTCCTGCTTTGTTGATATGGCACCAATCTTCAAAGAAATCACAGTATACATTTCCTAGATTAACTTCAGTATTTATTCACTGTGTCTGCCCTCTTGCATGTGTTCCTCCTGCAGTATTATACCATTCAGATTATTTCCTGGCTTTTCCAATTTTTACTTCATGATAGATTTAGCTCTTTTGAGTAGGTAGTTTTTTCACAAATATCTTTAAAACTCTGCCTTGCAATCAGTTTGTTTAATAAAGAGAACTCAGCAGTTTGTTCTACTGACAGAGAAACCAAGCAATACATGTTTCCACCCTTCCACAGAACTAGCTGGATGTCTAAGAATTGATGCTGAAGCTGATATCTATTACATTAAAACCTAAGAATTCACCTGTAGCCACTGACCAGTGCCACACACTTGCAGTGTATTTCTTAGTGGGAAAAATAACTGCTACTGGAGGTGAATCTCTGCTGCTGATTTTCTGCCTGCTGTGCCCTAAAGCATTTGTACATCCTCTCCAGTGATGTGGTTGGAGATTACCAAAGTCCATGTGCACTTGGAGTATTAACAAGCCTCACATGTGTAGAATGGAAAGAGATTAATCATAACCATGTAATGCTGCTAATCTTCAATCCCACCAGGAATTTCTCTCTTCCTCTGTTTCCTCCCTAGGACAGTTTTATTACTTTCAGTTTGGTATTGTCAAGCTTGGGTGAACAGAAACAGTTTGGGTGATCATAAGAGCTCAATTGGTGTCAATTGACACTAATATCTTTTCAGACTCATGCATCTGAGGTATTTTGGATAGTAACTTTTTACATATGCCATGGGTTAAGTGACACACCAAGAGGACAAACACCCAGGCTTGTCACACTGACTTTAAGAGCAGGATAAAATCTTGCCCAAGGCATCTGCAATTGCCAAAGATCCATGTTCATTAATGGATATATACAGCTACAAACCTGGCTACTCAAATTTTAACCTCTCCCCCAAACTCCTGAAAGCTTCTAAAGCTTTCCTCACCACCTTGAATGGGGACAATTACTACACCCAGAGAGCCAGAAACATTTATTCTTTCTTCTGGGTGCTGTGGAACTCCAACTATTTGCTCACTCTTCAGTGGCAGGACAGAGTAAGATATAATTTATGTCAACTGCTATGCTGTGCTCTCAACACCCTGAACACCCTGTACAGAAGGGCCCAAATGGCAGGATGTCCCAGCAAATAGTGAGAGAGAATTGAAAAGGGATATCAGAACCATGCCTGTTCTTTGAGATAAGCAGTTCTACAATAATGGTGGATTTCAGCATAGCAGAGGAGAAAAAACCAGCCCAGTAATTTGCTAAACTTACCAACTAATTGTTCCCCTCAGACTCATTCACAACAGAATTTCATTTACAGTGTCTTAACTTTTCCAAGAACAGTGTTCTTGCAGTTGAAGTGCTCAGGAGTAACTCAGGGAAAGGTTTTAAACAATAAAAACTAAAAAACTAATTTCATTTTTCAACCTACAAAACCCTTCATGTTTTGGTTTCCCAAAGAAGCTATAATAATTGCATTGTCATTATGAAACCTTTTCATAACAAGAAGTGGAAAATCTGTGAGAAGTTGACAGTGAGTAAAACTGAAATAATTACCACACCTCTTGAGAGGAAAAGTGGATCTGGATGATCTCAGCAACTGAGAAAGTCAGAGATGCAGAGCATTATGCACTTGAATGAACTCACATTTGCCAGGATATTTTGTCTGCACAGCCCAAAGAACCCAGACACAAATGCCAGTTAAAAAAATGGAGGATGAGGCTCTCTGGCTCAACCCTTTATTTTTCTTACAAAAACAATCTGAAAATCTGGAAAATCTAGGTTCTAAAATGAGCCAAATGTAGAGGATTCATCACGTTTTACTTTTGGAAAGACTGCTATTGAATATTTTAGATTCCTTTGAGAGTTCAACGCATAAGTAAAAAAAGAAAAATCAGCCATGAAGAATAGTTTAAAACATTTTTACAATAATAGGCAAAAATTTTCCCCAGTGTGTATATCAGACAATGAGAATATTTTGGTTTGCCTTTGCCTATGCACCAAGGCAGTTCTAAATACTTGCAAGCTCAAGCTTGTTCATCTGTCAGCACAAAACCTGCTTTGATCATCTCCTGTCCACTGCACCGGGTCTGTCTTGCAGAAGTAACCTGCAAAAATCCCTTTCCAACCAACAGTAAAAGCAGGGCAGATCAGGATAAGGAAAAATGCTGTCCCAAAAAGCGCAGTTCAGGTAAGAAATAGAAATGTTTCAAACTGGGAAGATGTCACTGCATCCCAAGCTTTGTGTTGTTTGTGTGTGCCTGGCATTAGTAATGGGACTGAGGCAGCTCGATTGTCTGTGTAAGTCAAGCTGTAAGTCAAGGCAGGACACAAAGCTTTCTTCTGAGTCATTAAGGGTTAGCTCCCAGTTTTATAGCCTGCCAGATGTTCCCTGGCTCGCCACAAAACCAGTTCTTTCCTACAAAGTGTGATACAGGCTGAAAATGGTCCCAAGGGAACAGCCATGTGCTTGTGGAATATATCAAATTAGAAAAGCTGTTTTTCTCAGGCTCTCAGCTGTGGACCAGACCACGCTGGACTGTCCACTGACTTACAGGGTGTCTCAGTCCTCCTGTCCTCTCAGCCCCTGCTGTTTAACCATGGGCTCCAAATCACACATACTAAAGCCCAGGTGAGTCACAACATCAAGGAAAACAAGACCAAGCCTGTTGTATCCCATCTGCTCCATGCACAAAAAACCAGTTGCACAGCCCCAGGACAGTGAAAGCTGTAGACTGTCGTGGAAAGCAGCCAACTTCCTTTTTGCTGTGTTCTCCATTTCTCCATCTGCCATCTTGCCTTCACTGCAAATTGATGTTAACAGTATTTTATTACTTTTTTTTTTTCATCTGAGCTCTGTGCTGGTTTCTAGGAAGATCTCACCCCAACAATCTTTCCTACAAATAGAAGTTCACTTTAGTTCACACTTCCTAGGACAGTGTTGACAGACCAGGAAAGTAGTATGTTGCTTCATATCTTGACAACACTATTAAAATAATAATACTTAATACTCTTCTCCCAACTATTGTGCTGAAGCATTGTGTACTTGAAAATAAAGTCTTTCATGTATTTGATCTAAGTCATTCAGGATTAAAAGGATTCTGGATACTTCCAGTTCAAACTGGAAAAACTGATTTCTGATTTTCTTATTGACTATGGTCCTACATCTACACAGAAAAACATCTCTGTCTTTAAATTAAATAGCTTCCAATCATGTAATCCTGGGATCCTTCCTCAGATAAAGTATTTTAGCTTTGGACAACTATTTCCTTTCATAAATCTGCTTTTTTCTGAAATCTTCAAGAAACTCCATCTCCATTTAGATGCTATCTCCAAGTAAGCAACTTCTAATTAGGGCAACATTAATGCTGTCTGTATTACACATTCTTATACCCTGATCATTTTCATGTCAGCAGCTGCAGCACAGCTCTTTATATGGATTATTATTCTTCTACCAGTAGTTTAAACCACACACAAGATTGGTTTGGTTCCATTTAAACTCCATGCAATTCTTATTTTAAGTAATAACATTTGTGTTTCTTCTTTTAAGGATCCCAGGTTTTGTAGGTAACATCCACTTGAACAACAGCTAGGAAAAGTAGGATTGAAAAACAATCTAACTTTCTCTACAGTTTTTCTATATTACATAAGTCTATGTGGCTCATCTCTGAGTTACTGCTAATGTCCTTTCCTTCAATTTCCTGCAATTCAGTGAAAGATATATGAGGATATGAGATATGATTTCAGGAGACACAAATTTTCCTATAAATTCCACTGATAATCTGCATTACTCCAGGAAAATTTGCTTGCTTAGGGATCCCTAAACATAAATGAAAGCAATTATTTCCAATGAGTCCTAACTTTGTTAAGCCATAAATGCCCATAGTGGGTTTGAATCAATAACTAATTTCATTTTGTGGAGAGAAGATCTGTAAAGACCATAGGCCTAATCCAGCATTTTGAAACAGGACCTCTCAAATCTCTGTGAAGTGGTTGGTGATCTCATCTGTCATTTCACAGCTTTCCTTAAGGACCTCTATTTTCAAACTCATAAAATATTTAAGTTTTAAACATGATGTGCACCTTCACCAGAAACAGTGCTCTTCTCCACCCCACATGTCAGAAATGTAAATATTCCCTCTGAGCCCAAGGGATCCTCGATGCTGTTTGCAGGGTCTGAAGTTGCTTGGAAGTCAGCACCTCCTGGATCAGGTAAAGGAAAAGAGCTGAAGCTGCTCAGTTACTGAAACACTGAGGCCCTCACCTTCCCAAACCTTGCTACACCTTCCCAAAAGGAAAGGATCATCAGCTCTTGTCTCATTAAGGACTTCTGGATTTGGGTTCTTTTTCCCTTGAACTGAAGATTGACGAGAGGGAGGCAATTTTCTCTTATTTGGTCTCAGTTGTTTATTCTTTTCTTATCAGCATTACAAGGTACAAGGAGCTGTGTGCACTATGATAGAAAAGGGGTAAAATGGCTAACAAAGATCCTCTTCAAGGTCTTTTATATGTCCATTTACCCAATTAACAGATGCCAACCAAGCTATTTTTCTTAGTGACTCAATGACCCAACACCTGTGTGCTGCACTGCAGCATTTTCTACCCAATCACTCATTACTAGCCAAAAACTCCGAGGAGAAGAACATGAAGAAGAAAGAAGAAGGACAAGAGACAACACCCTAAATCCTCCATCTTGTCTCCTGTTCTCTAAACTACTTTTTCACCCAGTGATTTAAGAAACTTTCTGATCTACACATTTACACTTTTCCTATCTAACTTTAGCATTTGTTCTCATGTATCACCATGAAAACATGCTCATGAATTTCATATTATATGAAATTCAGTGTTTCCTTGAATCCTAGAACTAAATATTAGAAACAAGGGCACACACTCTGTATCTCAGACTCCAACAAGCTCTCATGTTAAAAGCAAACAGAAATTACTTCATTATGTGAAAAAACCCCACACTTTTAAGACTGTTTATATGTAGGCAACTCCTGTAACTGGTTTCACATCCACACTAGCTTGTTTTACTACTTATTTTCCCAGGGAGCAGCAGAAACATTTAAAATCCAGGATGTTTGAAGAGTGGTATTCTCTCAGACAGGAATTCTATGAAACCAGTTTTACCATTCTGCCTTTTCAAAGGTAAGTATGTCCTGGGTGTTGTCTGATGTTCTGGTTCTCCTGAGGAGAGCACAGGAAAGGAGATACATTTATACATCTGCCACACAAAATTCCTGAGTTTAGGAGAATATTCACATGTATTAAACTGACAGAGAAAATTGCTGTTTAAATTTCACTCAGATGAAGAGACTGCATATTAATAATTGAATTGGTGCTTGCTAGGAAAGGCCATGAGCAGGCCAACAGACCACTGGCAGCACTGCCTGGCAAGCTTTCCTCTTAATCTTACCCAGAATTCAGTGAACAGGCTTATTTTTTTCATTTTTAGTTATGTTCTAAATTGGACTTCTCATGTCTCCCCCCAAGACTCCCCGAGAGAACTGCACACAAGTGCAGGTACAGCCCTTCGACCTCCTCCTCCTCCCCAGACAGAGAAATTTCCTTTTCAGATGAGTCAGTTTTAGCTGCAGTGTGAACTCTCCCATGGGCTGGAAGGGAATGTGGCAGAAAGGAGATTCCCTGGCCAGATGTTTTTATGGTCCCACCTGCATCACCACATTCATTTTGTGTGCTGGAAGGTTCATTTATTTCAAAATAGAAGAACAATACATAAGATGTTTTTGTAAGGTTATACCTTGGAAACTTTGCTCCAGTTTATACACCACACTTTTGGAAGAAGAGACAAAAGCCAAATTAGAGAAAGCAGGAAAGATATACATAGAGAAACTGAGGTAATTCATGTCTTTGGGAAGAACAAAGATATAGTAAATAAGAAACAGAGAAGAAGCAAAATGGGAGAACTGGAGCAAGCTTTTAAGTAGAACAATTATGTGCACAGAGCAGAGATCATCAATGTTGTACCTCCCTTCAACTTTTCCCCAAGGATAATTGTGCCTCCCTCAATTGCTATAATGGAACAGCAAACACAAAGAATGGAAGGCACTTACATCCTATGACAGTGGAGGCACAAAGAATAACACAGAAAGGTGTGAGTGCTCTGGGAGCATTATGAACCTTCATAAAACAGGACTACATAATACCACGAAAATTAATGACATGAACTAGTAAAACTAGCATCAAACAGGGCTCCAGGTACAAGGTTTGAAACACTGAATTATCCAATTCCATTTAATATGAAGAAAAGGATTCAGTTCTAGAATCTCACAGTTTGACAGGTGCAAACAACAGCTAATTCAGCTGATTCCCCACAGCTCATAATCATGAAAAACCCCAATTTTGCTGCTTTGAGCTTTTGAGCTGTAGTTGTTGTAACTATGTGGGAGACAATCCTAAGAAGGGCTGAACACCTTTAGGTTGCATTGTCTTCAGATGAATCAATAAATTAACTTTTGTTACACTGTACATAAAATTTATTGTACTGTCATATAATTTAAAACCTATCATAATTAATTATCATAATGCATACAAGGAGTGAGTGAACTTACATTTGTGCATTTGGTATTGTCAGAGCTTAATAGAAAAATTATCCTATAAGATTAGCTTTCCACTGAAGGACATTCTAAAATTTCTTTAAAGACAGCTGGCAGCTTTTAAATCATCATCATCCATAAGCTTTTGTGGATCATGTTGAAATAGATTTTTTTCTGAACATTTTCCTGTGATGCTCAAATATCCCCACATCAAGAAGCCAGGATTTGCTTTAAACTATTAGAACACAGATGATTACTGTAAAGGACTCTTCTGACTATACAGGGCTCTTCTGACTATACCATGAATGAAAGCACAATCCCAACTCAAAGAGAAGTGGCTCTCACCTCAGAGTGGCACTGTGTCTTCTCAGGAGAACTCTCTTCTGTTTCTCCAGCAGTCCTTACAGCACTTCCCTGGCAATCCTGTGCAGAGATACAGGAAGAAATTTTTAAAAGTCATTTTGACCTTTAGAAAACAAGGAGTCATCCATACAGTTGTTTTCAGTCCACCTGCCCACGGGGGGGAAAAAAAAGCTGTCTTAATTTAACTGAAAACTCTTCATAAAAAATAGGGTTACAGAACATCACTCTGATTGCAAAATGAGGCTCTCAAACACTAAGAATCAACAGAATGAAGGTGACTTGTGTGACACTATGTTTTTGAATCTTTAACTATAAAACATAAATGAGTTTTCACAAGTCCCATGCTTCACTCAATGCAGGAACGGACAAAACTCGCCTAAGACTTGAGTTTATTATTGTCTTTGGGTTACAAAGAAGAGGGAACAAGCAGCTGTGTTAGGTGCCAAAAGAGCTGTGTGTCCATGGAGAGCTGAGGGCAGGCTGCTGGGGAACTGCACAGCCCGTGCTCCCCTGCCAGCAGCCAGCCAGTGCAGAACCTACGGCTTCATTGGGTACCACCATGGATTTCTAGGAGGAAAGAATCTTCTGCTGTTTCTCAGTCTGGCAAACTGACAGTTCCTCACTTCTTCTGCATGCCTTTGAGGTTAACTGGTCTTTCCTTTAGGTTCCTATCCCTCCACTCTTTCCAAATCCATCTGTCTCCAGCCTATTCTCGTCTGGAGATGATGTTCCTGCCAGCTGTCTCCTGTGTTTGTCCTGATCATCAGGCACTGGTCACACAAACTCAGGGGCATCAGCCTCTGAGCTGTGTCAAGCTCCCAGTCAAAAGCTACAAAGAAGGCAACAAGTGGCAGAATATCTCCAGCTCTGGGAGTACATACCCTCCTCTGGGTTCAATGCAAGGTCTTCATTAAAACTTTGGAAAGAACATTCAGGTTTAACATCAATGGTACCTCTGAAGAGAGAGGAATTTGTCATAACAAAGAGGTTTTTGCTGTCTTTATGACAGATGAATACAGTGGTGTAGCTTCCCATTTGCAACATGAGACATGAAAACTTTGAAATAATATTTCAATTGCCAGCATCATCAAGCTCCAGCTTCTCTGAAGTCCAATTCACTTCCACAGAAAGAATTGGTGTTAGTGCAGTAGAGATCTCATTGACTTTAGCTGAATTCAGCCTCAACATGAGATGGAGGAGCAAATCTCTCTCCCCAGAGAAAGCAACAGTATGAATAAAAGGGACACTAAATGAAAGAAACTGCAAAAGAGAAAGTATGAAAAGAAAAAAACACAATTAGACTGAGATTAGTCATTAGGGGGTGGTCAGAGCTGCTACTTGTCTCTGTTTGAAAAACACTGAATCTTTTGTTTCAGTCTTCAGTGATTATCTGTACCATGTAACAGCAAAAGCACACATCATGGCCACAGGGAGTGTGGGATATGGTAGTGCAGATGGAAACCAAGTCTCGGAACTGAGTAGTGTCTTTCATCACAAGAAAAGGCAAAATAAGTTCTTATCACAAGTAGTTTTGCTTCATTCCCTATATTCTTCATGTATGACTACACCAGGAAGTAGCTGTCACTAATTTTTACTTGTGGTCCTACAATAGTTTCTCCCCACTATTTTATATCTAGAAGTGGCTCCAAAGTGGGTGCACATAATTCATGGAGAGGACATGCTGTGCATAGAGAGGAGTAAAAAGTTGCTGATTCCCCTGCTCTTCCCACCTTAGACTGCACAAAGCGTACCAGATCTGCAATTAATGGAGCTCAGGGATAAACTGATTGCAAACACTTCATTCAGAGGCATTATTGGATTTTTAAAGCTTAGTCTTTTGCTAATTCAGGAACACAAATAACTAATTGTACTGTGTCTAGCTCAGATTACATCTGAGAATGGATCTTGGGGCAATTGGGAAAGAACACTGCCTTTGCTTTTATTGTGGGAAGCATTCCCTAAGCATAATGCCATTGGAAATGGCTGAAGGGGATTGCATCTGGTTAGGGAGGAAGTTACAAGCATAATAATTAGCATGGAATTAGCTGCTGTCTCATCCTGAGCCAGGCAAGCCCATCACATTCCTTTTCCCAGCTGCCCTCTGGTGGAAGGCTCTGCAGAGCAGCCCCGAGCAGAAAAACCTTGCTGCTGGTTGTGTATGGTTAACTTGTGAGTTAAGCCAGGAAGGATCAAATTAGGATCAACAAATCCTGAGCAGATGCCCCCTGCCCAGAGGCAAGATAGTTTTTCGAGGCTGAGCTAGAGTGATTGACACGACTTTAGCACAGTAGCTCTCTTTATGAAGTCACCAGGTATCTGACAAGTGGGTTTCAGCATGATACTTAAATATTTGCTGTATTTATGTTCAGTACTTCTAAAACTGACCAGGATCATGTTTGCAATACCTTAAAATAGGGTCTCCATGTTAATTAGAAATGTCTGGCTGTAATTACTATAATAATTAAGTAGATATTTTTTTCTTACTCCCTTCTCTCTGAGTTTGACTACATGCCGGTGCTATTTCATCTCCATCTTTAATTTCCATGCTAGGTGCCCTGTGCTCAAGTCACTCGCCAGCCAATCCCCAGCTTCTGCACACAGGTGATGGTTGTGGGGTCATGTCTCAGGAAGACCACAGAAGCTCAATCCACAGCAGAGGAAATGATAAAAACAAGGATAGAAACCCTGTCTAGGGGTATGCCAGGTCTGCAGGCAAAAGCCATGGCCACACAAGGTGAAGGGATGAGTGTTCAGGGCAGCAAGGACAGGTAAGCAAGCAATAGGCTCAAATTTGGCACACAAACATTTGAGGGGCCTGGCTGTGTGGGGCATGAAATCATTTTCTGTCTCCTCATTTTATGATTCTACACACTTTCACTCCACTAGAAACATGAGAAGAAAACACCAACAGCACCTCCCTGCCCCTCCTTCCTGCCACCCCCAAAGAAAGAGCCAAGGCCAAGCAAGACAGAGGAAAAGACCCAGCAGTGAGGGGATGGCTCCAATGGCACTCAGCATGGCAGGAGGAATCACAGACTCACTGTGAGAAGGGATCTTTCAGTGGGATCCCCCTGCTCCAAGTCCCCTGCCCACCATCACATCGTGCTGGAACCAGGATGAATCCTGGTGAACCCTCCCAGGGTGGACCCAGCCAGAGCAGCCCACTGGCAGGATCTGCCCTGCTCCTGGAGAAACACCCAAGGGATTGGTGGGAATTGGGAGCTTTGTTTCTGCTGTGCAAAACAAAAAGGAAAAAAAAGTGATGCTGTTGGCCTGTCTCAGGATGTGGCTCCAGTCTGGGTTAACTAACATGGATGGGAGAGCATTGTAAACTGGGGTAAGGGTATGGGAATGCTCATTGCATTGAACTGTGCATCAGAATGCACTGAGCACCTACCATGGTGCTGCCAGAGGTGCTGTGCTCCTGGAGAAGTGCTGGACCAGGTT
This sequence comes from Poecile atricapillus, assembly GCF_030490865.1. Lineage (NCBI taxonomy): Eukaryota > Metazoa > Chordata > Aves > Passeriformes > Paridae > Poecile > Poecile atricapillus. The sequence goes on along the minus strand of NC_081256.1, from coordinate 4,363,223 downwards.
TAGTGCCTGTGGCTTTGCAGCAGCAGGGATAGAGGCTTGGGCCAGAGCTTTACCCAAGGAATGAGATTTTTGTCTGTCAAAAGAATCTCATATCCAGTCTTCCTCCTGCTTAGCCTTACAGGCTGCTGGAGCTTTCTAGTATGTCTTTTATCATTGGTGCATCTTAGAAATGGGGCATTATGCTGTACGTATTTATTGGGGGACAGAAAGACTGCCAGAACAAAAAGGCAGGTCAGTGTTTAGTTTTGAAGATGGAGAGTGTGGTTTGCACTGCTGTCATCAGTCACCAGCAGCACCAGAGCTCCTGTCCTGTGTCCTGGTGGTGCCCTGTGCCCCTGTACCACCACAAAGCCCTGAACTGTGCTGAGAACTGGGGTCCTAAAGCTCTCTTATATACCTACACCAAAAATGTATAAAAGGAGTACCACATCTCCTCTCTTTATGAATGGTATGGAGCTACTGGCATCGAGACATAAAATGCTTACAGTGAAAAGCTGATGATCACCAGTAAAATGTAACACAGGCTGTTCACACAGCTCCATACAACTGGATGGGTGGAGCCATGTGGAGCTGAGGGCTCAGGCACAGTTTGGGAAGTGGGACAGTGAGATGTGGGCTGCAGCACCCTCTGTATTGTTGGCCACTCTCCAGCCACTTCCCACCACACACATTTATGTGCACGATTAGTGTTCTTGCAGCCTTTGAATGCAGGAGAGACAATGAGTTCAAAGCTCTCCCTTGGATGACAATCTCTTCCATGACTCCTCCTGTCACACACACACATCCCTGGCTTCCCTGACTGCCCTTCCTGCACAGCCAGAGCTCATGATAGCCACCCAGAGCTGCTTCCCTTGGCAAGAACCACTTGTGTCATCAGTGTTCTGGATGAGCAGGGACACTCCCTGCACTTGGCTTGCTTAGCTTTAACCAAGGGGAGGAGCAAATTCCGTGTTCCTGGGGCCTTCTCTCAACTGAACAGGAGCAGTTCCACACTGACCTGGCCCCTCCACCCAACAGCACTGGTGCTGACCAGTCTCTGCACCTTTAACAGGTCCCTGGGGGCTTCCACACTCACCTCCCCAAACACAAGGAGCCTGTCTGGGGCTGTGGGTAGGGCTTTGTTTTCTTGCCTGTGTGGTTTACAGAGCTGCCTTTCTTTGCTCCTTTGCGTTTGCAGGCACTGGGCATCCTTGGGGTTATGAGTGGTGTGGGAGTTTCAATGACAAAGATTTATTGTAGAGATAAAATAATCCTGTTTGACATCACAGATTCTGATGATGATTTTCAGTAGTATTTCTTCATGATTTAAGTTGTACTTGGGCATTTTTCATAGACAATGGATTTCTAGTCCATTACTTTCATAAAGGATTTCAATAAATCTCTTTTGAGATGTAAAACACATATGGAAGTTTATCAGTGAAGATGTAAATCCTATATTTGTCTGCCATGTCTTCTACCTGACTAGAGATGGGATGAGGATGTCAGATCTGGTTCTTTAAAAAGCTTTTCAACTACACCATGAGGTGATAAAGGCACTTAGTGGTTTGTATTATTTCAGTTTTTAATAGAGGTATTTTATAGAGAGGTTTCAGGTAAGCAGTACCTAGGCATTGACACAAGACTTTTTAAACCTACACACATAATTCTGTGACATACCAACATAATTCCCAAATGCATAAAGCCTTTAGACCACAAACAAGGCCAGAGCACCAAGAAAGGAAAGCACATTTTTCACCACATGTTTTCAGCAGAATCAAAGGGCATGACTCAGTTTCCCTTCAGTCCTTGGGAGCACAAAGGACCCTGGTTTGCCAGTTGAGCAATAAAACAGCCTCCAGTCCCACACTCACAGCACCACCACAATGAGCCCTTCATTAGTCGCCACTTCCCGTCAAACTGTTAAAGGGAACACAGGTTTACCAAACAGCTAATCCTTGATAATGAAAGGTTTCCAACAAAGCTGCCTTTCCAGGGAGTCTGGGCACTTTCACATTAGCAAGAAATGAATAGACAAAGTGGTTCAGGAAACATGCCAAACAGTAGCTCATGCATTGAAACACAAAGACCTGCAGTCTTCAGGGAGCTAAAGAAAAATTACAGTAGTGTTTTGCATTCTTTTTTGTCATCATAATTACTTTTTCCTTCACTTTCTTTCATATTATTTAATGAATAGTCTTCCAACTACAGAGTATACACACATTTGTCTCTTAAATTTTATTTGCAAATACAAATCAGTTTCTGCAGTATCGTATCTCTGTGTGAGCCAGGTTCCCTCTTTTTGCTGTGGGCCTCTTCTGGATGTATGCCACTTTTCTTACTATCAGTCCCTATGCAACTGTAACATCATTGACTGCCACCCCTTCATTTCCTCAGGGTTTTGTTTTAATTTGGTATTTAACAAGTCAACCATTGCATCTTTTCCTCCTGGGGTCTATTTTAAGGCAGCCTTGTTTAGTCAGATGCAATTAGGCATTTAAGATCCAAGATAAGTATTTTTCCTTTAAAATTGTAAAAGCAATGCATATTTGGATTTAGGTAAAGAATGTCAGGATTAACATCAAAGCATGAAATATAAGGGCTATGGAAACAGCTTTTCTTATTGACAGAAAGTCATGGCAAAACAAATTTTGGGCAGCTGAAGAACCAGTTCACAAGGACAGAGGAGTTAGAGGCCAGACAAGTTTGAGCACAGAAGCACAAGCTGTATATAATCCTGAGTGCACAGTGGAACCTTGTGAGGTCTTGGTCACCTTCCCTGCAGCTGGTCAGGGGAGCAGGAGGAGAGCACAGCTTGTGTGTGTTGTACCATCCTGTAAAAGACAGCCACTGCACTACTGGTCACTCCTGAATTACCCTTCTAGCCCTTCATTTTCTATCTCCAAGGGAATTTGAAGGTGCTCTTGACTTCACTGGGAGCACCTGTCCCTCATTCTTGTGTGCATGGTGAGGCAGAGAAGGGGAGCTTGTTGGAAAGGAGATAACTGGTGTAACTCAGCACTGAAATCCTGGAGACAGAACTTGGCTGACACCTGATGGTTCAAGCTCGAGCCAGAGGATGATGATGCTACCGCTCATGCTGGCTGCTGACAGACAACTCCACTTCCCATGGCAGCCACTTGAAAGAAGGGTCCTTTATGTCAACACCCATCTGGGTCCAACCAGTTTATATTCCAGCAGAATTAGGCAGATCACGAGTTGAGCTCCTGAGGTCCCTCTCTGCAGTTCCTTCTGATGCCTGGGTGCCAGCAGCCAGCAGAGGGCAAGCTGCCCCCACTTCATTTCCTTCAAAAACATCTGAGCATTTTTGGAGCTAGGTGTGGGAGAAGACACTAACCCACCGGTGTTGGGAAAGAAAGATGAACCACACACCACGTGTCTCTCCAAATCAGGCTTCTGGAATAACTCTTTCAAGTGAAATAGTCCTTTATCTTTCAAAAAAAACATTCTTGTGAGGTAAAGGTAACAAATCTGATTTTTTATTTTCTGAACTAAGCTGCTAATTCTTGCAGTGAAAGAATACTGGTGAAACCTGCTTGAAGCTTCAGGTACTGGAGGTCTGTGCTCTCTGTATGATGCACAAGAGGTTTTTGTGCTGAGTGAGCAGCCATAACATGGTGCTGCTGAGAACGTGAGGCTTTGCCAGGAAGAACAGATATTTTGCCAAGAAAGCAGCAGCTTGTGGGGCAGGTCACTCAGGTGAGAGCCTGCTTTTGTAGCAGTTTGTTGACCTCTGGGCTGAACTGGACCCACTGCCTGTAGGTGTAGGGGCAGAGTCTGTCAGCTCAGTCCCTGCAGTGACATGGGGCAGCTCTCTTTGGGCAGCAGAGCACAGCCAGGGAGTGCCTCACCATGGATGGCATCCAACCTGCTGCTTTGGGGGTGCTCAGCTGTCCTGTTCCATGTCCATATCTGAGAGGCTCAACTTTAGCAGCAATCACAGACACATGTCTGCTTCCCCTCAGCCCAGCCATATCAACTCCTTGGGTGAGTCTCACAAACTCAGCTGAGGTGCAGAGGAGCTGCTGAACCCTTTCCTTGTGGCTTCCTTCTGCAAAGTGCTTGGGACTCACATGCTGGAAACTAGCCAGCACTTCTGAGCTCCACATCCCTTTCACTTCCATGACCAGAATCTGAAAATAGTGGAATGTCTCTACTTCATGACAGAGATGTACAAAATTACATTAGTGCTGTGACTGAAAATACAGCAGAGAGAAAATAGGGTATTACAGGCTGCTTGAGAACACCCCACATTCCAACCAAGACAAATATATCCTTGCCTTAAAAGTCCAAGGCAAATAAGTGAGACTTGGGTCTCAATTCTTCTACAAGACTTCTACTTGTGGGGGGAGCATATAAATCACTTTGAAGATGTTGGGACTGTGTCTGAGCAAAGAATGTAAAATAAGGCTTACTCTCAGAGCAGTGTGATTTCCACAGCCCTTACAGCTATCTGAAGTTGACCATTTGCCATATTGGAGTCCTCTCATCCTTGTTTATTTGTCACAGTAAAGTAATTGAACCAAAGAAGTTATATCATCTTCTCTCTTGGACTAAATGAATGGATAATCCTCATTTGCATTTGGCAAGCTAACACAGACCATTCACAAGTCTTGACAGAAATTGCATATAATGGCCTCTGTTTTGTTCAGCTCCACTGTCCAAATGTTGAAAGAGTCTCTACACATTACACTCTTTTACTGAAAGACAAAAGCTAAACTGTAACTGAGGTTTCACATCTATGCAGCATCTCTGTGCTCTGCTATACAATAGCTTGTTCCCCAAGAGACTGAACTGATGAAGACTGGTTTCTTATGGATTTTTGCCTCCTAATAAACCCTTTCTCACCACATTTGCTCTGTTCCCACCCATAAATGCTGACTGACCGGTTGGGGCTTGTCAATAAAAACACACATTTGGAGAGTTCCCTTGGTAAGAGCACTGATTTGAATATTCCTTGATTATTTAAATGCCAGTGTGTATAAAACCTGCAGAAAGCTTTGATACTTTACTACCTCTCTTTTAAATTTGGTTAAAAACTGTTAACAGTTTCAAAAGGTACATGCAATGAGACAGACAGACATAGACCTCTCAACTGCCTCATTAGGAATTAAGGTAAAAGCTTTCTAAAAAGTGATTTTTCAAGTTCTTCAGGACTGTAAAAGATGGTCCTTTGTGACTTCAGGAGTCAGAGTGTAAACTCTGATACTGGGTACGATTGCATTCCCCCACTGCCCATTTTGGACTCCCAATAATCCATTCCTTTCACAGATGTGATGGCAGCAGAGGTTAAGTTACCATGGATTGGCAGGCACACAAGGACACAAACATACCCATACCCTCATGGAATGCAGATTTTGATACAAACTATTCCAACCCCAGATGGGAAAAGAAAATCCTACTAAACTCTGAGCACTCAAACACTTTCAATAAGTGTCAGTAAATGATTGGGAAGCTTGGCAGAGCAGAAAGTGGTGTATAATGATCTGTAAATTGTGTTGTGCTTAGTATGTGAATTAGAAAGGCTGGACAGTGGTCATTTCCAATACTTAATACTTTAATCTAGGTGCTGGAGGGAGAGGACACTGGATTCTTAGGGATCCTCTTTGTCTAATGATTGAGGGAGTGAATTTTATACATCTTCATCTATTTTCTGCAGTGTCTACTGCAAGACCTCAGTCTGAATATATTTTTTACACAGACTGCTGCAGACATCAGCATGTTATGAAGAAATATCAACAAGGTACAAAAAGCATGAGTATGCTCACCAGACAGAAGCTTATTGCAGCAGAACCTTCCAGGTCAGTGCTGCAGAGTGGTGACATCAGATGTAATGAGGAGTGTCAATAATTAAATAGATCCATGGCTTCTGAATTACTTCCTACCCTTCAAAATGTTTTCATCTGGATGGTGATGATTAAGCTTTGTTTCCTGATGTATCTCCTGCTGTACACTAAACCAGAACTCTTTAATGGACTGTAAACCTGTATTTGGAAAGCAGATTCCCCATTCTCTTTGCAATATAGTGTGAATAATTACATAGATGGCAACTGCAACATTCTTGTTATAAACAAGCAAATATAATATGAAATGTGTGCTTTAGCAATTCATCCTCCAAAGGTTGAGCTCAGGTTTTCTATAATTTGAAGAACCTCATATATTTTTACATGCTGTCTACAGTACAAAGTCTCAGAAAATGTTTCTCCAGGAAAACCTGGTGAAAATTGTAGTTTAATAGCTTCATATATGTCACTTTTAAAGCAATTTATCCTGCAGATTATGCATCTTAATTATGATCCTGAATTTGCAATGAGACACTCCAGCAGCAACTAAGAGTGGGTATGAAATTACTCATCAATTTCACCCAACCAAGAAATTTCTAGTATTTGTTTTCTCACTGTTCTAAATGCAATTCCTCTTCCATGGATGCAAACCATAGACCAATTTTAGTTTTATTTTAGAGGGAAACTGAAGCTGATATTCTTGTGTCAATGGGTCAACAGGTAGAAATCATAGGATCCATGTACAGCGCAGTCACACTGCTCAGCATCCTGACTTGCCACCTAAATTCAAAACTAGTGGACAAATTCTGATTTGAAATCATAATGGATCAGGTAAAGTACCTGATGGGAGCACAACTTGCCCAGGGATCTTTCACTTTGTCACCTGAAGAAAGACAGGAACTGAGTTCAAGCAGAGAAGAAAATTGCTTAGGTGTCCCAGGCTAGCAGAGCACTGAGGGGATGAGGGATCCTTAAGCCGTGCACTTCGTCCCCACTGAGGAACACTGCAATAAAAAGATGAACAAGCTTCACCTCCACACTCTTGCTACAAACTCTAGAGTGAGAAAACCAGCACCATAAGCAGGCATCTCCCTGGAAGAAATCCTCTTTCCAATCATCCCAGAGCTCTTTATATGGTGCCCAGCACAGGCACAGACAGACATGATGTGAATGGGGATATTGAAACACATTTTACTTCCATTCTGAACCAGGAGGAGCTCCTGGGTTCCAGGAGGAGCACCCTGAACAGGAGCTCCTGTTTTCACATGCAGCAGCAGGGTGGACAGGTCCCAAATGGCTGAAGGAAGCCAGAGCAGCAATGTGTGAAGGAATCAGCTCTGTGCTGCCCCCAGGCAAACCCCTTGTCCTCACTGGCCACAAGCCCAGCATTTTACAAGCCAGTTTCTATAGAAAGTGGTTCTCTGCACCAGGCAGGCACAGAGGACATTAAATAGGAGCAGTTATAACAAAAAAGGAGGTGACAGTGATGCAGGCTCAAATGTCATGCTGTAACCAGGGGCTCACTGTTGAACACATCTGCCTTTTGTCTACTACTTTGAATAGATGCCAAGGAAAAGCCTGGATCTGAGTGAATCTAGGCTGAGAATAGCTACAGGAAATAATATTGTGGTTTTCTTTCAATCTTTGGGATCCATTCCTTCCTAAAATAAAGGATAGACAATATATGAGTGTTAGGTTATCTGCATTCAGTTCCTTGTTCTGCCTTAGACTTGCTGAATGACCTTGAGCATATAATTCACTATATTCACCCCTCAAATCTCCTTTTGCTACTTCACAAAAAGATACTGGAAGACAGAATGCATGGAGAAGGCACTCAGACACCATGGTGATAAGGTCTATACAAAAAAAACCCACAACTCTATACAAAAAAGTAGAGGCGTCTTTAAAGGAAAAGATAATGCTGCCCTGATCCTCTATAAACTATGTGCTTTCCTGAACTTTGAGAAAAGCACATCATTTACAGAGAGTCAGGATAGCATTATCTTTTGGGTTTTGCTCTTTATCATAAAAAATTGCAAAGCAGCAAATGCTTTTTTATCATTCTCTTTTCCCTCTTTGCAAAGGTTGTGGTTGGTCATCTTAAAAGTGCAGCTTTATCTTGAAAGCTAAATCAAGTTCTTAGAAAGCTAAAAGTGAATTTATTACATACCAATGTCATGCTAAAATTAAATTTGACCAATGAAACAAACATTCTCTTGACTGCAGAGCAAATACCTGAGATGTGTAATCACTGCAGGCAACAATTCCACCTGTTGTGAGCAGAGATGCACATAACCACTACTGAACTCTTCCTACAACAGCCTTTCAAGGACCAGAATGAAAGTGACTGCAGACAAATGAACCCAGATCCTCTTTGTTTGCAGAGTTTGCACTGACAGCAAACAGAATAACCAGCACTACACTTATCAACTCAGGAGAGAATACTTGTCACAACTTCAAAATGGAAGGCAACAGGGATCTGTAGCACCTTTGTTATCATAATTCAGGTTACAAACACACAAGACAGAATATTTAGTGGGCCTTTTACCAGTATTTAATCAAAGACAGTATCTGGTCATACAGGACAGGAGCTCATCTCTATCTACTGGAAATATATTTCACTTATAATGGGAAATGCTGACTTTTGCCCTAAGAGTTGACATAGCCCTCTGCCTGTGGACAAGGATTACTGAAAATACTGAAAATACTAAAATACTGAGAATACTGAAAATACTGAAAATACTGAAAATACTGAAAATACCCAGTCCTTTCAAGGGTGAGTACAGAACAGTGTCAGGGCATGTAAGAGTATGTACACAACATACCTGCTACAAGTCTGGCATTACACACAATTCTGGATGCTGGAGTTTTATTACTTACAGACAGTGATATATTAAGGCTTTTTATGGAGTCCTGTAATAAAATGAGGTCCATACATGTTCAGGGGTTGCAGCTATCTCACATATGAGCTGAATCACTTGTTCAAACATACACCACAACAGCCTGAAGTCTGCAGACAGCCACTCACCTACAATTGCTCTGAGAATCCACATAGCCCAAAATATCAGCCAATACCTCACATCTATTTGAGGGAGGGTTTTTAAAAAACAGAAGTATAATACCGTTGCCAGTGTTAAAGTTTTCTTGGTCTTTCAAAATTTTATTCAACACTTATGAATTCCAATGGATATTTCATTTTCTACACTGAATATACAAACTTGTGCTCTGCACCTGCCACTTGTGGAGGTCAGTCCTAGTTATTTAGTCTTCATGACCTCACTGACATGGGACTTTACAAAAAGTCTTTACACAGTTAACATCTGTGTTCTCCTTTCACATTTTCTACCTGGACAGAAACACACATTTTTTCTCCACTGAAAAAAAACATGTTTGAAACAAATGTAGGGTTCTCATGTTTAACATAATACATTCTCACTCATCATTATGAAATCTTCCTTTTTTATCACTTTGAATACCTGTGCAGCTCATAGGCATAATCAGCATAATGAAGAATCCAGAAGGAAAAACATGAGGATACTCCAATGTATTTTATTTGCCAAGCACATAAGATGGCTTCAGGAGCATTTCATGTCTCTTTGGAGATTTTTCATACAGTGTTTCACAAAGAGGTCACTGCTCTTTAACCCACAGGATGTCACTGAAGCACCAAGAGAACTCTGGTTCCCTAAACACTCACTACATCCTAAAGCACAGTGGAAAGGAGATACAGGACAGATATTCCTCAGATAGATTTGCTGGTGATTGGTGTGAACAGTTTGGTCCCAAAATGCTGAGTTACTTTGCTCCATCAGCAGCAATTGCTGGAAACACATTCCATTCAGTATTTCCCTCTAGAACTGCAGTGATTGCTACAGGGTCATGGAAATATAAATGGGATAGGAAGGTTCTGCCAAATAGAGGAATGGGAGTAGGCTCCCTGTTAAGATTTGCTTTTTAATACACTGATAATATTCTCTAACCTTGGAATAGTATTAGCCCTTCACCTCATTCTTAATGTCTCAGGTATGTTAAAGACAGCTGAAAGACTAACTGGATGCAAATGTCACTGGTTTCCAACTTATTACAAAACCGTGTCTCAGGGATCTTCTCCTTTTACTATCAACACAGCCTCTTTACAGACAATAGCCAAAACACTCTCTAAAGCCAGAGGACTGACAGCTAACACCAAAAAGAAAGTACTTCCTGAGAAAAAGGAAGACATGTGGAGACACCCTTCTGCTGTTCCCTCTCAGCTGAGGAACTGTCTCTACCTTGTCCACTTTCATTTTAATCCCTTAACTATGATTAAACAAACTTTCTCTGGCAGTCAGGCAGGTGCCTTGTTCAGCAGGATGGGGAGCTGACAGGAAACTCCCTTGGCTAAACAAACCCCAGTTAATGCCAGCTTGCCATTTTCCATATCTCTGTCATCATCTCTCTGGTTTGTATCAGTGACAGGAGCAGGTTGCTGGCTGCTGAAGCAGCCCTTGGAGACACGGGCTAAACCATCAGCACCTGACAAGCCACAGACCACTCTGGGAGATGAACCAAGACACAGCAGAGCAAGGTGCTGGCAGGTGTGGCCCAGGTGTTGTTCCAGCAGCTGTGAACACTGCCAGCCTCTGCAGGAGCATTCAGTACAAAGGCAGAGAGCAGCAACAGCTCCTCCCTCAGTGCTAAGGGCAGGAAAAGAGCAGATGCTCACCTTCACTGACTTAGTGACTTCACTGTGCTCTGCCTTGCATTGCTGACTCCTGTTCAGAGGTGTCTGGCTTGGATTTAGTGATGCCTCAGATACAAACTGAGAAGAGACAAGTAGGATAAAGCTTGAGAGCTACTGACTTTCAATCTCCTTATTACAAACAGGAGGCTGGGCCCATCAACTGCCAGCTCAATTCTTCTGCTAATGCAGAGTTTTACACAGTGCAGTTTCTGCTCTTTGGAAAGGGCACTGATTTGAACTGAGCAGTGTCATGGAGATAGGAATACAATTCTTTTGTGCCAAATGCCTTTCTTTTACCCTTCTGCCTTTAAGCTCCACCTGTCCACTCCCCTCCTCTGAGACCTCTGACCTTGCCTTTTTGCCCTGTAATCTCTGTTGTGATTGTTAATGTTATATTTATAATCAAAGTAACCATATTAAACTATTCCTTTTAGACTGAGGTTTCGCAGTAGACTTTGCAGAAAATGTATAAAGGTGTATAAAGTTAACTCCCTCAATCATTTGACAAAGAGAATCCCTAGATTAATACTTTAATCTAAATGCTCCCTCCAGCACCTAGATTAAAGTATTATGTATTGGCCAGCCTTCCTAAGTCACATATTAAGCACAATACACACACTTTACAGATCATTATAAAACTATTCCTTCAGTAACTCTTTTGTAGCATTCTATATACCTGGACTGTATTACTCCTAATGAATTCAAGTGTTTAGACTTGCATATTTATTTCACAGTTCTCTACTGCTGTATTAATGACTGAATACAGCCTTAAGTGGACAATTCACATTTAAAAGGAGAGCCTTTGATATGGTTTTTACCAAACTCACTTTAGGGTAATGGGTAGGTATTGTGCCACACAAATCACACTGTCCTCTCTTGTGTTAAGGAGGAATTGGGTGTGCTCTGAGCAGTGCACACCAGCAAACATGGGTTTGTGCCATATTTTTACATTTCTAGGAGTCTCCCTGTTCATTTACTTTTGAATAGCATGGAATATGAAATCATGGCTCTCCCCTTCCACACAAGAGGTCAGAGAGGTCACCTACAGCTGTGCAAAAGATGTGGGTTTTTTTCCTTTGGTCACAGGAAACCAAGGCTTAGAGCAACCTGCCTGAGTCAAATACACCTAATGCTTCAAGTGCCGAAGCTTGCAATCATGAAAAGTATCCCAGAAATTAAAAGTTCAAAACTGGCATAAACAAAAATCTGGCAGTGAGGAATCTTCTTTGGAAAGACAGCTTTGAGATCTGATGACAAATTATTCAGATTGTGAATGGGAAGCTCATTTCCATCGCAGCACTCTTTCCTCTGGAGAGCCTGGAGTGGGGGTGGAGGGGAGGTACAGGGAAGAGGCTGAGAAGGGACACCCAGGGGGAGTGACCTTCCAGAGATAATCAATGGCTTTGCAATGAGCAGCCAGCTCTTCTGAATATTGATTAGGCTGTGCTGGCAAGCTCTGCTCCGGGGAGGTCAGCGCTCCTGCCAGCTGCCTTGTGTGAGCACAAAGGGAGCCTCAGCAAAAGGCAAATTGTAAATAGCAGGTTTTATGTGAGAGGCACCATTCAGGCCCCCGGTAGAAGGAAAAAAAAACAGAATTATGGTCACTGCACGAGCAAGCAGAAGGCAGCAGCAGTCCTGCTAACTTCTGTTATTACACTGTGCAATTCAGTTTTACCCAAATAAACTTGTTTTAAAGATTATCCCTTGCCGACATGTATGATACCATGAGTTGCCACAGGTTTCTCTTCCCTGAAGGTTCCACAGACATGTGAAATGGAGTGCTTTCACAGACATCTGCCCTCAGAAGCTTTGCCCAGTGTTACACCTCAGCACATGCCAGGTATGAGTACACATTTCAAGATGATACCATGTGCTGGCCTAGCTCTGAGCACATCTCACGCCCTTGAAGCAGCACAGCTGTGTGTTAGTACTGCATCCCTCTCACAGCACAATCTGTTCTTACTGTCCCATTCAGGAACCAAGATTCTAGCTTTTTAGTGTTTTTAAAAATATAAAAAGTTAGATATTAATTTTATTATTACAACCATTGGTCGATACATATAGAACGTATACAGCTGAGGAAATTAGCTATTAGTGACTAAGAGGATATCCTACCTTTTTAGAAGCAGACAGTCTTTTCTCATAGGCTTTCTGTGGAAAGAGAAATTAGGACAGTCAGGGAAAAATACCTGGAAACTGTTCTTAAAACCAAAAAAGCAAAACAACATCAACAAAATTTAAAAATGGGAAAAAAATAAAATAAGAAGAAGAAAAGAAAAAAGTTCCAGTTTCTGCCTGGTGTAACTCATCTGACTTCAGTGGGGTTGTCCCAGAGCAGATTCGTCCCTCTGTCTTTGCCAAAAAGAAAACAACAGGAGCCAGCCAAAGGCATCTGCTTTTGCATTTCCCCAGTGAATCCATTCATTATACTCTCCTGATAGAGAAGAAGTAAACAAAGGCACTTCATGATGCTGCATCGTGCTATCCATAATTACATTGTATGTGCTTCATCAGCAGACATGCTCCAGGGCACACTGCAAAAGCTTTTTATGTATTCAGGACTCTTTCTGAGAGGGTGGGTTAAATGAAGTGAGGGAAAAGCTAACAGTTAAAACAGGAAAAGAAAACCTAACTTTACCTAAGCAGTTACTTAGAGTGGAGCTCAGTGCAAGAGGGAGGGGAGGAAACTATCACTAACACACTGCAAAAAAAAGAGATGGGTGCAGAATTCCTGCCCACCAATATCCCAGTTAGTATGTGAGCTTTAATAATCATCCCTTTCTCTTTATGATCTCTAAAACAGTAATCATGTTATGTGGTGCTCCCACATGAAAACCTCACTCTAGATAGGGATCTAGAAGAATTTTTTAAACAAAAAGTTCAGTTTGGAAGCTCTCTGAGGCTAACTTTATATAAATAGCCAACCATGCTCTGACTTCATAGTGACATAAGTCAGGTGTAACTCCCAAAACTGTGAGCATTAGAAAACTCTAGTGTCGGATCATAAGTGAGTCCTAAACATTTTATTTCTTAGCAGATCAGCTTAAAGTGCTTGGCAGTACCTGGTGCAAATCATTCTCTGAGAAAAAATTCTGTTTATCTTGTAAGAATGTACTAACACTTTCTTGGTGGCAATTAAGTCCAGCAGAATATAACATTTCTGCTGAGAACTTTGCTTTTAGAAGTCCAGAATCTGCCACGAGAACATGTGTAATCCACACCCTGCATAGAAGTGTTTGTGTCTGAAAAGAAGAACTTGGCAAAAGGAAATTCTTTAAGATAATCAGCACCCAGGTGGGCAGGAGAGGCAGACATCCAAGGGCTGGAAGCTGAGACTGGTCTGGAAAGAAAAGCACAGAGAGAGGTAGCAAGCAAAGGTGAACACAGATTGGTGGAGAGACAGAGTGCTGTAATAAATTCTACCTTGTACTACCTATATGCACATATAACCTAGGCTGCTGCAAAATCACAGTCTTAAGTTTGTTAGGGTCTTAACAGAAGTAATTTTTGGAAGTGAAAAGAGGTAATAGAAGTTGACCTGTATCAAAATACACTAAAAATGGCACTTAACAATGTCAAATTGCTTCGAATGCTAGATTTCACTGTGGACTGTGGAACAAAACAGTTTCAAAGCACATACATCAAGACCACATTTGGATAGTCTAACAGCAAACTGCAAGATTTCTAAACTGTGCAATCCTAGCTCAAAAAATTTATTCCATCTCCAAAGTTTCCATCTGTTATAGTCAGTTATGATAGAGGTGGAGACCACGAAAGGAAAAATTCAGACAGCTCTTTTCTGAATGCTTGTTACATAAAGATTAAAATCTATCAGGATTGTGTAATTTGAAAAGTGTTCACAGATGAGTAATTACAGCTAAACAGTAGCACCTGCCTCTAGAAAGGGCTGGACACGGGCGTTTTCTTAGCCACTGCTCAAGGGACAATGGACACAATATATAAGGGAGCAGGCAGTGACAGCTGCTTACAGGTGACAGGGGAAGTAACCTACCCATTTCTCACTAGAAAAGCCAAAAACTCTACCTCACTTGGGCCCTTGGGGTTTAGCATCTTACAGACAAAGCACATCCCAAGAATTCTCTAAGAGGAGCTGGCTCTGGAAGGAGTGACTACATGGCAACTCTTTAAAACTTTGCCATAAGAGCTGCAGACTTACTCCTCATGTTATTATATAAAAGTTGCTGGCATTTATTTCCCAGTCATCTTATTCATCAGCTTGCCCTTCAGAGAGAAGAAAGGAAGCCAGGAAGAGACATGAACAGGCATTACCACGTCAGAAAACTCCCAGCCAAAGCTTAGTCATTCCATACAAATTCAGAAAGACTGGAGACTTGTTTAGCTGGAGTTTCAAGGTTGTTCAACTCAGTGTAACAAAGAGGAAAGGATAACCAATGTCACAAAAAAATACACTGCTACTTAGCAGCAAAATACAGTCAATCCATAATAGCTTTTAGAAAAGTTCCCTCAGCATTTATAACAATTAGTTACTGTATTAATAATTATTAATAACACCTTATCTAGCTATTCAACTCCACACATGTGCAGGTCTTTAACACAGGCAGGACCAGCATTTGCTCATTCTGGATCACCAAACATTTGACCTTACCATCATGGCAGGTACCCATATTGTGGCTACTGGCACAAGGAAATCCCTGAGACCTGCAGGAACCAACTTGTGATTTCTACAAGAAATTTTCCCCAGACCTTGCACTACACAGAATAGAACTGAAAAAACTTTACACTTATCTGAAGGAATCTTCTACAGGTCAAAAAGTCTCTACAGATTAATTTTTTTTAAATTCCTAGTAATTCCTAGGAACAGAGCTAAGGGGAACCCTTTGGAATTATTTTGGCTTTCACCAGGAAGGAGTCTGTTCCAAATAAAACATGTGGAAAACTGGGTGAGAGGCACATGTTGTCCCTTTAGCTGTGAAGTTTAGACATGGGGATGTCTGTTTTTACCCTCTAGCTGAACAGGAACCCAAGCCACCCCTCCAGGACAAGCACACAGCGCTCCCCATTTCTGTGAAAAACCAATGAGAAGTGCAGTGGGCATCACCCACAGGGCTTTGGGCCACAGCTTTCCTCTGGGCAAGTTTAGATCTGGGCTGTAAAGAAGGCTGAAATACAGAGCTGCTTGTGGCCAGAAGTGCTGTGTTTCAAGTGGCTTGGGATCAAACCCATCCTGATTTGCACCCAAACCACAGACAATTTCAGGCTTGCAACTTAGCCAAGTGTTGCTGAAGGGTTCACAAACTTTTGTGAACTTGGCTTGAACTTTGCATTGGAAAGGAAAAGGTAAAATAAAACTTGCAAGTTGAAGTTTCTGCCTGAAGTCATTTTGCCCATCTCCAATGCTCATGCCTTATAAAAGAACAGTTGATGTTCCATTCTACACAGTGACCCCAAACCCCATTCCTTATACACATTTTCCCAGATTTCTTTTTCTGTATGCACCTTTCCCACCTCATGGGTTTCACAGAAACTATGATCTTTAAGATGAAGATCCTCAGCTACAGTAGCATTGTAGGCAATGCATAATCCTTAATCACAGAAGTAAAACCCCTCCATCCCAAAAAATTCACTTAAGTAATGATAACATGATAACATTCCTTCAGATTTTCCAAGGCCAAATGAAAAGTTGTTTTCTATTTTTAAAGAAAGATAGAAAATAATATAAAAGAAGAACTTGGAAAATTGATCATGGTCCTGTGAGTGGTGGTAAATCCAACCTTGGGGTCACAGATTCCATTATGTGCCTTTATTTCTTATTCTGAGCTATAGGTAGATGTAGATACAGATGTACAGCACCCTGCAGTACACCAGGGTGTGCTGGTTTTGGCAGCTTTGACTCTTCCTAGAAGCAACTGTTTGTCTGGAGAAGTGCATGTTCTTCTCAGGGAGGTCCTTGCCCTCTGTTTCAGCCTCCATTTGTAACACACTCACATAAAACCTCTCTCTTAGAACAGGAACTGCACATTTGGGGAGCTTTAGGAAAAACTGCAAAGGGGTTCATAAAAATGAGAAGGGAGAGTGAAACATCTGGAACTAAAATTAACTCTTGAAGCTATACCTGTTCAAATAAATAGATTTTAATTCAAAGCAAAAATAGTTTATCCCTGAACAATGAAGTTTCCTGAAATTTGTCCTGAAATAACCATCAACCCTATCTACTTTTCTCCATGCTCATTTTTAGCCTGTTCTTTCCACTTGTTTCTTTTTTTTATAAAGAATTACCATTTTTGTAGTGGCAGTAGTAAATCATTAAAGTAAAAAACAGCTTCAGAAACCTCTCTCTGATATTCTGAAAATAAAACAAACAAAGAAAAAACCACTACTAATGTCTTCTAAACCATTTCAAATCATCTAGGATCACATATTTGAAAACAAATGAAGTTATCAGATTTCTGAAGAATACATTTTTGGTTCTGCACACTTTATCTCTCTAAGCCTTTGCATAGTCACTTGAGTTTTGTGCTTAACCTGGCAGTTTGAAGAACTGGCAAATAAAAATAGTTCCTGCCTCTAACTCTGTCTTTTCCATGTGATGATATTTCACTCCTGGTGCTGCTCAGGAGAGGCAAAGCAACATCAGGATCAAACACAACATGTAAATAACCCTGAGGCACCAGGGTTTCTCCTTCAATCTAGAAGAAACAACTTCTCTCTGATGATTTAGCAAAAAAATCCCTGAATCTTTTCACAGCTGGTGTATGTTTTACAACAAAGGTCCTGACCTTGTCTAGGTTTGGTTTTCTTGGAAAGACTTTCTGACAGCAGATGACAGTGTGGTATAGCCCCATGCTCCTGGGGCAATGGGGGTGTAAGGAAGTTCCAGCTGACCAATATTCCCCCCTGTTTCTTGTGGGACTGTGCTCTGAAACATGGCACTTCCACTGAAGTGAAGATTTACTGGGTCAAGTGAGACAGAAAGGAACTTTCCAGACGTGTCTCTTCCTCTGCTTGTGCAGCTTGCTAGGAGTTGTGTTGCTACAAGTGTGTGTATTTGTGGAAGAAATGAACTAATAAATAAGTAATTGGAGGTTGGAACTGCTCAAGGCATGAGCACCACCAAAAAAAGGCACTTAAAAGACAAAACCTGTTGCATAAGCTTCTCAGCAACATCCCACCAGCTTTTTATTACACTACTCTAAAATAAATCTAATCTGAAAACTTAAATGTTCCGTTAATTTTGGATGTTTTTTAACTTACAAATTGAAGATGCAATTCAAATTAAACTTTCCTGCTAATGAGCAGGCCATTTCCCCTTCCACCTGCTCTTTGTAATGCAATGATAGCTGCAGGCTGCTGCCCAAATCAGAGACTTGCTGTGCAATGCACACCCTTTCTCTCAAAGCGCTGTGTCCATCCTGGTGGGAATGCTCGAGTTTTCTCTTCAGATGTAGAACTGATGCAGAGGTGAAGGAGTTTATCCAAGGCCCTGCTGGAAACTTGAAGCAGGAAGAGGAGTGAACCCAAATATTCCGTGTGCTCACACAGGATTGTGCACATTTCTCAGTGTGGAAGGGATGAACTCTGCTGAACTGGGAATGTACATTTGGATTGAGCACACGTATTTGGGAAGACAGTGCTGTGGGATGGACATCAACCCACAGTCTGTTTCCAGAGATCAGGGTTTGCTGCTCCCCTGGGGTCTGTACCAGTGGTCCCCAACACAAAACAGACATTGCTCTGTGTGGGACTTCTGAACACAGGACTGTGGAGCCCAAGGTTCCATTCTGCTGGGACTGACAGGGGCTTGGAAACAAACTGGATGAAAAGAACACACATCCATGGAAACAAAGGTGTACACAGAGCCCTGGTTTCAGCAAGACTGGAAATTCTGTGGGATCACATGGAGATCACTTTTTTTAAGATTAGTGCCACCCTGTGTTGTCACCCTCACAGTTCAACAGGCAGTTGTTATCTTTGGAGAGTGGAAAACACTGATCTGATGGACAGTGGGAAACCTTCCACCATTTATGATCACTACAGTTCCCAGGATGTCTTGTATGCAGATTGGCTCTGGAAGCCTTTGCCTGCTTCTAGCAGCTAAAATGCAAATGTTCTTCTCTCTTTTTTTTTTACCCTTTTTTTTTTTTTTTTTTACCCTTTCTGACTCTCTCTCTGTTTTTGAGGTTTTCTTAGGATGTTTTCTAATGGTTCCATTGCATTTTGCTGATGTCAGTCCCCTTGTACTCTTTCTCTGCTGGGCATTTTGGCCGGCTATTTATGTGGGAAGTGAAATGAAAGCCTGCACTCTCCTGATGAATACTGCTATACTCATGTATTTTGAATTTTTATTTGGGCTAAGCGAAGAAAAAAGTCAATCCAGCAGCTATTATAATCAGCATCTTTTGCAAGCTGATCCAAGCCCTAAAACATTTGGAAGATGATAGACAAGTCCAAGGATGAAAGGCTCGTTGTTTAAGAACTTTCCACTGCAAATTGGTATTTCAGTTTTCCTCTGCAGTTACAGCACCTGAAAATGTGTTTGTTTTTTTTTTAAATCAAACCCTCATGCAGTCACACGCCTCCAGGAGCTGGGAATTCAAGGGAAAAAATGCCAATTTGAAAACTTTAACTGGCAACATTATGAAAGCTACCGTCTCCTGAGCATTGACATTAATATTTTCTGCACATTCTAGTTTATCACCCACGCGCTTCTCACCACACCTTAAGGGCCTGGTCTCTCCTCCAGCAGGGAGAGACTGGCTACCAAACTGTACTAGGCTTCTCCATTGTGCTAATAGGATTATAGTAAATAATACCAAAAAAAACCTGCTTATTCATATGGAAACAGCATTAATCCCTTCTGCATGCCCCACCCCATAACTTTGTGTCTGAGCATGAAAGCTATCTGTCTGCTTTGGCAGCACAGAAACATTCACAAAATGTTTTCTAAATTCTAGGTTTCCTCCCCCCATCCCCTCAGTTCTTTTCAATTTAAATCTGAAGGAATGCATAAAGTATAAAAAAAGGCTGTGGCATTATTTCCCATATAATTTAACATGGGGCGTTGATACTGCTTTCTGGAGATTAATATCAAACATAATTACCAGGAAAAGGTAGAAAATACAGAAGGATCCATAAAAAGAAGTATTTTTTATCCTGTTAATTTCCTGTCTCATACATGCCAGAGTATGTTAATCAGTTTGTGAGGTATATGAGGTTTTACTAAACAACTTTGCAACACATCTTACTAGCCAGCTTTTCCAGGTGATAGATTGACACCACCTGTACCATATGAGTGGATTTTATATTGATCTTGTCTGCCTTAGTCAGCCTCACTTATATTAACACAGAGAGTCAGCTGGAATGGCTAAAGAAAACAGCAGTGCTGACTTCTTATGGTAGAATCTAAATGACAGTCCACTAATAATGACTGTAATCAAAATTATATTAGTGTCTGCAATCTACAAATAAATTCCCTGATTTCATCAAAAAACAAAGCTAGAGAACAAAACCTACCTTTGACTAAGAAAAATGTAATGTATCTATTATTATTCAAAGCAAAGGGATAAAAGTTGCTTGTTTTTTGTTTAATTATCTGATTGTTTTACAACATTTTTACAGAAATTTGGGTTGGTATAATTGAAGGTTGATGGCTCTACAAAGAATAGCCTTTTTGCACCTAGACACACTCTTTCTCAGTGCAAATGCAAGTTTCAAAAAAAATCAAATTCCAGCGTGTAAAAAGAATACTTTTGTTGTTATTTAGAAATGGAAATTGTATTTTACTCCTTGCTCCTGAATGGTAGAGTGACTGAGCAAACTTTTAAACCTGCCCTGCCCAAGCATTCTTGTGGGTATTTATACATTTTGCTATCTGGCAACACCTTATTAAAGGCTTTTAACAGCACAAATTCTCCTTATTTTCCAATTTTCTTCCAGATTTGTAAATAATCACATTCAGAGCACCACCCTTGAAGCATCAAGATGTTTTATTTCTTTCCAGCACCAGTTCTGCTCTTCTTCCAACACAAAACATTAGGAGGAAAAAAAAATACAGCACCTTCTTAGATTTCTGTATAAATGAGACACTTTCTAGGAAGAGCATCAAATATTCCAGAGTGCACAAGAAGTGATTTGTTCTCAGTCATCTGCTTACAGGTTCTTAATCCACCCTGTGTGTTCTGTTAGTCTTTCAGGATTTCAGTCAAATTTTTTTTAAGCTAATCATCAGGTCACAATTCAGCAAGAAAGTTCTGCCCTGGTTCAGGAGCCTGCAGGTTTGTTACAGGAGCTGGGCTTGAATCAACAGCGTGAAGAAAATGATGCAGCTTTGATTGATAGTGTGTTTTGAGAACTGTGGTACCTGCAAAAGGCAGTTCTGATGAAAAGTAGCTATTGAATACCTTCTCCCCTGTAAATGAAGGTGTGATAACTTCAAGAGAATGAGGTTGTAAACAAGGGATGTGTCTGGCTTTTCCAGCAATCATTCCATGGGTTTATAAAGAATGCGTTGAAATGGTTCTGCACATCAGACTTTCACAGCCTGCACTCTGAGCACACTGCTTGTAGCTCAGAGCTGGATCCAGGACATGGATACTTGATGAATACTAAAGATACTGGAAAACTTTCAATTCCTTTTTGCAGTGGGGAAAGGAGGAAGTCAAAGTCCCCAGCACATGCTGAATGGTTTACACTGCCCATAAACAACCAAATCTCTGGCCAGAATGAGAAATCCTGAACCGAGCTCGTTGTCAGGTTCAATACATTCCAATTTTCCCTCTGATGTTATCCATCTCCTTTCTTTCTTTCTACAACACTTAGCTCTACCCAGCACTGCAAGTACTATTCCAATATAAAACAGACTGTTTAAATATTTTTGACCCAAAGGAATCCAGAAAATTGGAGCATAAATTAAAGGAAAACAGATTCAGAAATATTACCCCTAAACAAAACAAGCCCCATAGAACAGATTATGATGTTTTAGGAGTTAAGTGTATCTAATCAGACTGTTCACCCTCAGAGCCTGACCCTAAATAAAATATTGGAAGCTTTGACCAAATGACTAAAAGAAAGTTGAGTATTCTGGCTGAAAGCTTAAAAAAATCAGTGTTCCAAAGGGGAGGGAGGGGAATGTTTAAAGCTTTCTGCAAAACATCCCTCTTTAGCTGTCTCAAGTTGCACTTCTTAAAGCCACTTCTTGGCTTTTACTCTGAGGACTGAAGACAAACTGTAGGCTTCAGTGGAGTTCCATTAATAGCCAAACAAAAAACACTTTACTGAGAAAACATGTATTTCTGCAAGCAGCTGACCCAACAGAGTCCTCTTTCCTACAGCTCTGCATTTCTCCAGTGTGCAAATGGAACCAGTACAAAATTTCTGGTGTTTAATATGGGACAGTTTTATGAAGGAGCCTTTCCCTCAGGAGGAGCATTAGCTAAGTCTATTTTCACTCCCTGAAGAGCTATTTGTGAACTCTGTTAACTTCTATCTCACTCAAATTTTGCTGAGATTGGCCAGAATGTTCGAAAGTTATTAGGAAGGAGTTAGAGATGCAGCAAGACCATGTAAGTATATCACATAACAAAAACAAACAAACAAAACTAAAACTAACAACAACAAAACCAACAAAAAAAAATCACAAAAAATAGCCAAAACTAACCAACCAAAACAAAAACAAACAAACAAACAAACACAAACAAAACACACCACCTTCTAATTTCCAACAAATGCTTAAGGTAGCTGGAAAGTAGCTGTGAAGGGAGTCAGTCAGGTCCCCTCACAGAATTTTTGGTCCAAGTGTGACCTGTCCACTGTTTAAACCCATGTCCCACATTCTGTATATCAAAGTCCAGCTCCTTCCTCTGTCAAAATCCTCTGTGACCATAATAAGTCATGTTGAAAAAGAGCTCAAAAATTCATTCAGGCTGACCTTACCATTGCCCATAATTACAGGAAGATAATCCAGCCCTACAATGTTTATAATAAGAAGAAAAAAATCAAAATAAATTAAGAAATAAAATCAAACAAATTTCCTATCCCCTTTACTATGAGCTGAGCCAAGGATGACAAGATTATGAACACAGAGTGATACATCTACTGAATAGCAAAGAATTAAGCCCCTGTGCCCTAAACTATGAGACAGTGATTTAATCTTTCACTTGGGATCCATATTCATGCATTACATGGCATGTACAAGTTCATAGCACAAGCAGTTGGAAGTTCTGTAGAACCCAGTGCTCAAAAATACAGAGACAGGACAAGAACTTGAATTGCAGATCTGTCTCACAATTATTTTGCCTTTGGTATAGATTTTAGACTGTTAAAAATTACCAGGTGAGCTGACAGAAAATGCTTAAGGTATAGTAAAGAACAGGGAAATCACCAGCTGGTTTGGATATTCAGAGGTACAGAACATCACTGGAGTATTGCCAACTATTGAAACAGAGAATCAATCCAAGTAAGTTTGTGTTAAATCTAAATTAAAGAAAGATTTGGAGTTTCTTCCCTCATCCCCACAAGTCCTGGTGACCCCTGAAAATGGGAGGGAAACACGAGGGGGAAATTTCCTAGATGTCAGTCTACAAAAATACCTCTTGAACTCTGACAGGCTTGTTGCACATGTTCCCATCACACATTGGTAGAATTTGAGTATTTTGTAACTAAACTTCATGTCAAGCTGCATGAGCACACACTCAGATTGGTTTCTCACCTGCTAAACACAGTCTCTCCTCATTCTCCATGTTAATTTACAGGAGGGTGAGCTCCCCTGACCCAAAGGACACATAAATCTTTCTGGGGGAGCATCAATAAGAAGTTACAGGGAGTCACTGATATTTTCCAAATCATGAGCACCTGGGGCCCTGTCTGCAGCCAAGAACTGGGAACATTTGGATGTACAGGGGATGAACACAAGCTACAAAGGGCTCCTCTGTAGCACAGCAGCACCATTTCAGTGCTGCTGGAATTCCCTCCCCTCCCACTACAGCAGGATTGCTGGGTTCTGCCAAGTTGCAGAACCTGAGAAAAAGCAACACTGTGCTGCTTTTGTTCTTGTGAGGGGAAGGAGAAAAAAAAATTAGCACTTTTTGAATGGATTAGGACTTGGGAGAGATTTAAGTCATCGAAGAGTGTCAGGAAATAGGAAAGTGGGGTCTCAAATCCAAATAGTCTTTAAGAAAGCTCAGCAAGAAAGAAGCATTAATAAATTAGAGGTTTAGTTATCCTCTTGGTTCAGCCAGGGCATTGTAAGGCTCACAGAAAGCTTTCTGAAGAAATCTGTGATTTTTACAGAAGCTACATAACCTCTTCTCATTCTACTTTTGTTCCTTCCCAAAACAAAAAACTTAAATGCACTGTGCAAATTTAACAACATATGCAAGAACATAAAATAACATACAGAAACATCTCTTCTAAATCATGTACTTTAAAAATTCTTCCTGTCATCTAAGAAACTCCCCACAAAGATATGGAACAACCATTTATCCTACAGGATAACTCATCCATGTTGTGCAAAACCATTGTGTGCAGACCACTCAACTTTGTGCACACTTTGTAATTAATCTACAAAAAAATCCATACACAGGCAGTGAGTCCTGGGGACTGAAGCTGCTGTACACACCCAGACCAACTACTGGATTTGCAGTCACAAGTGAGGTTCTGCCTCTTTCTGTGATACAAGGATGGCTCTTAAAACCTACAAACTCAATGGCTGCAAATGGTCCAAACCACAAGAGAACCAATCAAACCGATCAGCAACCAGACAAGGTACAACCTTCCCCAGCCTGGATCAGCGCTCCTCAAAAGCATCACAAAGTGTGTGCTGACCAGGACTCTGCCTCACAAATTGTCTCTGGCACCTGCCCTAGGGCTGTGTACTCCATTCCCACAGCTGTGTGGATTCCTACTTCTTTTCAGTCAGACTCACTAAAGATCCCTGCAGAAAAAATACCAGAAAAAGTCCTATGAGAGGGTCTCTATCTGCCCCCTAATGCAAGCAATTGGCACCACAGGATAAGTGCTACATACAGACAGGAGTAAAGACACTACAAATGTGGAATATGTATGGAAACAAAGCTCTCTAGCAATCCAACACATGACACTGTGAGTGGTGTTCAGTTTACATGTTGATGTTGTATTTTTGCATAGCTATGCTGTCAAAAAACCTGATGCAGCAGCTACTGCCCCAAAGCTGCTGTGCACACAGAAAAGAGAGCTTCAGCTGCTGCTGAGGCACCACCTGGTCCCACTCCTGTGGTCTCCACCCCATCATCATCATCATCATCATCATCATCATCATCATCATCATCATCATCATCATCATCATCATCATCATGGATCTCCTCTGCCACATACTTCTGAAACAAAAACAGTCAGTAAATATTGTCTTAACATTTGTTTTGATCTATATGGTGATCTGCCCATCAACTAAATGCCCACACAGTAAGATCTGAATGCAGAAACAGAGAAACAAAGACCTGTTACACATTCTAAATTTACTAATACAGTCTTGTTACACCATTGTAACAGCAGCATTTGAAGCTCAGATGTCTCAGTGCTTTCCTGATTAAATTTAAAACCTTAAATCACATGACTTTTGTAGAATTCAATGTTTCTTTGCTTGGATCTGAACATTACAGTAGCTTTCTGCAAGGAATTAAATGGAATGAATTATAGCATTTATACCGTTGCCTTGTTGCTTCCCTATCCAGTAATACATTAGGCAAAAGTAGTTTTATTAGATGTGGAAAGATCAAATTTAAAGTAACACCCTCAAAAACTCCATTACATTGATGAAAATGCTCCAAACCCCCACCCAATTCTTTACTTTTATAAGGTTTACATTTTCAGAGTTAAAATACATTCCAGTGGTCATCCAACACAAGAGATTAATGCAAATCAGCAAAGAGCATGACAAGAAATTGCACCTAGAAATTAATCAAAAAACATCTTGAAACTCTTGCAATTATGTAGCTGTGTACAGAGATAAACTGGCTAGCAATTATTAATATACTGCTTTGTGTAGTACTCCATGAGTAGCCCTCATGGAGTTTTCCCTTGTTGGATCACCTGTTTCTGGGTACAATGTCAATATTTACAAAGCTCCTGCTACTAATAAACCATGAAGGAAACTGCATAGTACGTAGTAAAGAATGCTCAAATGCTTCAGAAGATAATTTGATCAATTTATATTTTAAGCATATAGGAATTTAACTAAAAATATCACAGATTTGTACTAAATTCTCTTACCTTGCAGAGTTTCAACAACAGCCAGCATGTCAGGTACGCTGTCTGAGTGAATTTCACTTTCATATATTGTTCAGGCAAACAGGTAAGGTACATTTGTACCAAATCCAGCTCTTCATGGACAGCACTACTGCCAGCATTATTGGTATCTTCTTCCCCACCCTCTTGCCTTCCTTTTTCCTCTTCTGCTGATGCACCCAAACATCTATTGAACTCCATTTTAAAAACGTCCGTCGTGTCACACCCCCAGGCCCCCCTCCTTCTCCACAAAGCTCTGATCTTTCCAGAGACAGCTCAGGAAAGTTTTAATTTCATATCAGTAATGATATTCCCTGATCCTCCACAAGTATGTAGCCTTGTCTTTAAGCCAAGCCAGAAAGTTCAGGCTGTGGTAGAATAAACTTTCTTTAAACTGTATTGGCTTTCTGCCTTTGTCTTATTAAACAACCTCTTGCAAATATGCATACAGCTACAAGACAAATATAGCACCAGCTAGCCTTGTCATACTGAACAAGAATACTCCTGCTGTTGCCAAGAGAGGAGAGAAAGATCCCATTTATTTAAAGAGCAAGTCCTCAGCATCAGGATTTCAGTTCATTTGTCGGGGGGGACAAGGGGAAGATGAAAAATCTGTTATCTTTGAAAACTTTTTTTCTTTTTGTCAACTCTGTTTCTTCAGAACAAATCCCAGTTCTGTAAAAAAAATTATGTTCTTATGGAGGAGGGATTTTTAATTCCAGAGACTTCCAGCCACAGTAATTCATTGTTTGTGATATCACAGATGCCAAGCTTGTGAAGACTACAAATTTCAAAAGAAAAATGAGGTCTTGCAAATGGACAGGAGCCAAGACATTCTGAAATAATGAACAGGCCAAATAGGCCAAAACATGAAAAAAAAATATGCAAGAGATTAACTAAATAATTTTTAGTTAAACATTAAGCAGCTCATCTCTTCCTTGTGACAGCTCAAATTTGTACATTAAGAAAAATTTCAAAGATCTTTAGCCTACTCTTAGTGACAGTTAGAAAATATCTAAAGACTTAGATTTAATTGTTTCAAAATTCAACAGCATCAACAACTAATAGGCATTATTTTAATTAATAGGATTAACTTGCCTGGTAACTTCATGCAGAAACTTACACTTTCTACAAATTATTTCACCCACCACAGAGAGGAGTAAAGGAGGACATCAGTGTGATTTGCTGAAGAATTAATGAAAAGTTCCAGTATCTTGGAATATTGCACTTTTTAACATATAGAGGCTCTAACACTCTAAGATTTCATCTTGGATCACGTTCAAGCACCTCATGGCAGTTATTCAGTAAATGCTTGCCATCAAACTTTACAAACTTTAATCATATTAAACATGACCTTGACCTAATCTCAGTGACTTTAATAGGGATTCCTGAGTCATACATTTTACTATTAGAATGGATGTTTCAGAAAACAAAAGGTAAAAACAAAATTGCTGTACACCCATATACAGTTTGTACACAAGAAACAGCAAATGAAATGCAGAAATCATACATATTTCTTTTGTCTGATATATTCATGTCTGGTACATCTGATGGGTAACGCTGCCCCTGTTTCCCTCTCTTTTCAGGTTCACACAAATTTGAGGAGAAAATACAAACGACTGGACAGGCAAACCTTCCTGAGATATTTCCTAGAATAAAGTGGAAGATCATTTCTCTTCCTGCAGGCAATCCTGAGTACAGGTGATGAAGGCAAGCTGGCTCTAACAACTGCAAAGGAGCTGGCCATCATCCCAGTGCTCACTCCTCCTGGCCACATCCCTCTGCTGTCAGCAACACGAGCCTGCAATTCCCACACAGTGCTCCCTCTGACATAACACGA